>NC_056726.1:1239470715-1239813215 GCF_019279795.1 Protopterus annectens
TCATCCAAGGCTAGCGTCGAAAGAAAAATTGCTAAGGACTCAAAAGATAACCACAAGGCATTCAAGGCTATGTCAAGAATCTAAGTGGCAATTCTCAAATCTGCTCGGAGTTAGTGCAGAACGGCACAAAATACACTGAACTGACTGATTTCGCCAACATCCTGGCAGACAGGTTCAATGCAATCTTCACCTCCCTCTCATCCCCAAAAGGGCCCATAACCATACCAGAAGAATGTAGTGCCCCTGAAATCACACACACTCAGGTTAAAGCAGCCCTCTCCAAAGCCAAAAATGCAGCATCAATGGGACTGGACGGTGTCCCAGGCTGCGTGCTGCACGAGCTCAAAGATGAACTAACCCCTCACCTAAACAGACTGTTCAAACAAAGCTTCTTCACAGGCTACTTGCCCATAGAGTGGCGCACAATAACGGTTATTCCGCTCCATAAAGGTGGAGCTACAACAGACCCCAGGAACTATCGCCCTATAAGCCTTACTAGCTTGGTCTGCAAGGCTATGGAGTGCATCATCATGGATCTCATAAACAGAGATATTGGAAACCTCCAAACACTGGACCCCACCCAGTTCGGCTTGAAGGGCAGATCATGCCTCCTAAACCTGGTGGACTTCTTTGAGACAGTTACCAAGGCTATAGACGAGGGAAAGGTGGTACACACAACCTGTCTAGATCTCGCAAAGGCCTTCAACACCATTCCCCATTCAGGTATTATAGACAAGCTCACCAGCCTGAACATAAACTCCTACGTCATGAGATGGGTTGCCAACTGGCTCACGGACAGAACCCACATGGTAAGAGTTGCGGGTATGACTCTAAACCGGTTACAAGTGGCTTTCCCCAGGGCTCAGTCCTAGGAACCATCCTGTTCGACATATACTTCTCAGAGGTACAGGCAAGCACAGAAGGACTATGGCTGACCAAGTTCACAGACGACTGCAAACTAGGGGCTATAATTGACTCTCTGGCAGACACAGACCTCCTCCAAAACGGTCTCACTGAGACGGATATCTGGTGTCAAAACCATGGCCTCAAGCTAAATACCAAAAAGTGCATAGTCATCCCCTTTAGAAAAAACAAAGTACCCACAAACTACCACATAGGTGTGAGCTCCCTAAATACTGAAGAAGTAATAAGGGATCTGGGGACCCAAGGAGATAGTAACCTCTCCTTTGATAATCACATTGCGAAAGTAGTTAGAAAATCCTTCTATGTAGTCCACCTAATCACAAAAGGGTTTGCATCCAGATCAAAAGAGGTCATTGTGCTCCTCTACACATCACTCATTAGACCCATCATAGAGTACAACGCCCCATTTGGGAGGTACCTTACAAGACACCTGCAACTGCTGGAAAGACCACGAAAGTACCTCACCAAGAGGATCACTGGCCTCAAACAGATGACCTATGCAGCTCGACTGAAGAAACTCGGTTGCATACTGCCTACTCAGAGGTGATCTCTGCCTGACATACAAGGCCATGTCTAACCCAGAATTGATGAACATGCTCCACCTAAAGAAAACCATATCCCCTAGAGACAGATGCTCTAGGGATCTTAACCTCACCACAGCAATAAATAGGACGTGCTGGAGGGATAGATTCCTGTCCCAGAGACTTCCCATGCTCTGGAACAAGATTCCAGTCTACATTAGGCAGAGCTCCTCACTAACCCTCTTCAAGAGCAACCTTGATGAGTGGATGGGAAACAGAATGTTTACCCTTGGGATCACTTCAATGGCTCTGCTGGACAGAGGCACAGGGAACAGCGAAAGCCAACACATTCCGGCTAGGCATATAAATGCCTTCGGGCAGATAGCCTAGTACCTACTTATGAACCTATGAGAGCTGCATAAAATAACTTCTTAAGCACCTTTCTGATATTAGAAAGGTGCTTAATAATCCTCAAGTTCTTCCCCATTTTTGAGACATAATCACAGCACTCCATCCATTGTAAGTTATTTATTCCCATAGTAGCTTTCTTGGTACGTGCTCATTTATTTGCACAGTAGAGAGTCACCATAGCGGCATCTGTAATGTAATGGGCCTACAACTATAAAACATTCTAAAGCACCTGCTTGCCTCAGCATTGACAGTTGCTAGTAGGTTATTCACTTTCTGTACAAATGTGAACAATCATCTTGTTGGGTCTGTTAATAACATCATAAGTTGCACTTTAATCACCAGAACTGCCTCAGTGTGCCACAGGACAAGTAGACTGTAAAAATAGACTACAAAGACATCCACTGCATTAAAATAAATGGTTAAGCATTTTTGTCCGTATAACCATCAATCAGACTTCATCATAAGCTACACAAGTGTGACTGCACAGATATGTAAACATCACACACAACCCATTAAGGTTCTTAAAGACACACTATCTTAATATTGTAAAACTCTAATAAAAACTGTTAAGTATAATGTTAAGTAGACCCTTAGGTGAATCTTTTAGATGGTTTCATTCTAATTAATCTTATTAAAAAGTGTACATATATATATATATATATATATATATAAACAAATATAAGTATATAAAATGCGTCAATAAAAATACCAACTGCTAAAAAACTATAATTTTCCATTACATATACATACTCACATTCATGCTAAAATGTTCATAATTAATTTCATTGCACAAAGTTTAAGGGCACTGATGATTGATGCATCTCATTTAGTCCCACTGAGTCTTGTGCATTAGGCTTCAGTTGTCATAATAATTGTTTGAATTCAGTCATTGTTTCCCAGGTTTCAGCTTTCCCTAATACTGCAAATAAAAACTTTTTGCAGCTGATGTACTCATTCTTCTGCTTAGAAAGGGCATTGTTATGATTCTTTTTTGCCATATTTTAATTATGCTCCTATAGTATGCCTGTTTAAAGTTCTTGTGGTATTGCCAACATAAAATTCATTGCAGTAATCACAAACAGCAATATAAACAATGCCCTTGGTTGTACAGTCACAACCATAAATTAGTCTATTCTTTGCCTGAGGATGCCCCAATAACATAAACGCATGTTCTACAATGAAAGGGGTATTGGTTACATCATTCTCATTTTCTCATACCTGTAATAGCGGTGGATTTCTTGGTACTCTGTTTTTCAAGAACCCCCTTTAAGTTCCTACCGCTCTTGTGAATTAATCAGTGTTTTTCACCTACCACATCTAAAACAGTTTTGCCAGAACTAAAAATAAACCAGTATTTTTAAATAATTTTCCGGGCCTCCTTATTCAAAGGGTTGTATTCAAGAACAAGACCACTATTAAAACTGGTAGTGTTTGAAAAAGAATTTGTAGGAGTAATACCTTCTCCCAGAGCAGAATTAAATTTGGTATGTCTAAAAGCTTCTACTTCAGATCTAATTTTAATATTAAAGTTGTCTGGAATAACCCCTGTCAAAAAAAATACACCTCATCCATAATTATTCTAGAAATCCTGACAGACTGTCCTTTTACCAAATAAATTTTTGGGCAGAGGATGGTGACTCTGGTAATGCAGATATGCATTTGAAAATTTGGGCTTTCTATAGATTCTGGATTTAAAGTGGAAATTTTCCTCGTGTATGGTCACAGCCAAATAATTAAAGGAATCCCTAGTAGTAGTATATGCAAAAATATGTGTGTGTGTGTGTGTGTGTGTGTGTGTGTGTGTGTGTGTGTGTGTGTGTGTGTGTGTGTGTGTGTCTGTGGTTCATAATAGTGTGTATATATAGGTGTAGGAGTTTCTAATACATATATGTGTGTCTAAATGAGTTGCATAGCTGGTATGTGCTTCCTTCTATACATATTGACCTTGTTAGCTTATACAATGCTGTTTTTTAGTCTCCACAATGGCTTAATTATTTTAATAAGGTTAGGTTTATTATTCTATTTTATATATATATATATATATATATATATATGTATATATGATTAATGGCATTAATTATGTACTGTTTTTTTAAGAAATTCTTGTATTCATTTATTGGCTTTGGTATGGATTGTTATTTAAAATGATGCTCTAGATCAGCCCAATTAATTGGTTGACAAATGAAGGAATAAATAAGTAAACTTTGTTTATAAGTTAGAGCGTAAAAAAGATAATTATAGATCAGCCTGTATAATGGGATAACAAATCAGTTAGTAAATAATGTTAATGCTTAAATTAGAATACTTGATCAAATTATCCTACTTGAGTGGCACTGCATAAAACTGATATGGACTTTGTACTTCTTACCTGCCATTAAAGTAAATGCACTTTATTATATTGCAGTCTTTTACCTTCATGTTAAAAAGATGCATCTTAATGTCTGAAAGAATTCTGTAACATGCACTTGTGGGGTATTTTTATTCTGTGATGTTCTGTGCTGTTAAAAAAATTGTACAAAGTGAATGTTGTTCATCAGTTATTGTCTGAAGCATAGAGAAGACCTCTTAGAAACTCTTAAGTCTGTTGTCCTTGTTTGTTTGTGTCTTTCGGCTAGGGGTCGCCACAGCGGAACTCCGGTCCGCTAATGATTGGTAGTTGATTTTTACGTGCCGAGTTACCAGCTCTGACGCACAACCTTCAACGAAGGTACGCCCATTCACGCATGTCTCCACGCAGAAGACGCTCTAACTGAGAATCGAAGCGGAAAGCGTCTTACTGTGAGGCGACAATGCTACTTACTTCTCATTATCTGTAAATTAGATGTAACATTCTTTTGATAATTTTTTGCAGTACTAACATGCTAAAAATGAAGATAAAAATGAATCATAAGCTTTTGCTATGAAAGGAAGTGATGCTTGCTGACTGGAAAGATAGCTGTAAATGAAGTTGTTGTTGATGTTCTTCGTGTTTCACTGTTGCAGTCATTACATTTGGGTTATCCTGCTGGCAGGTTGCCCTCAGTCAGCCTGAATTCCAAAGTCTTGGGTCCTGCGTTGGTTGCTGTCACCTCTTCCCTGACGTCAGGTCTATAAAAGATGCAGCCGACGCCATTTTATTCAGTCTTTCTTACCGTGCAGTGCCCGAAGCAGAAACAGTTCGCAAGTGACTGTCGGCCGACTCCTGAGATTTTCGTGTTCATGTTTCAGATCCGAAGTCTTCATTAAAAGCTAAGTACCCCATTGGACAAACTTTTTTCTTGCTCCAGACCGATGTCAGAAAAAGTTAATAATTGTATTTCTTGTGGGAAGTAACTACCTCATAAGGACTTTCATTCTTACTGTATTCCTTGCCTAGGCCCTGACCACGACATTGCTAGTTGTCGGTTTTATGCTAGATTTAACCAAAGCACTATTAAGCGTCGGTACGATTTTGCATTAAGCTACTTTGGGCGAAGATGTAATTATCCACTGTCGTCGGATAGCCATACGACTACCGGAGTTCACAAAAAACAAAAAGAAAAAGACAGGCAACCGAGGTCCAAAACTGATGACGAAGCTTCTCCTAAACAAGTCGCCGGTCCTCAGTGAGGCACTTTCGCAGCCCCTGACGCCCGCTACTTTAGAGTCGCAGGCCGCTACCGACTCCCACGTGGAGTCAGCCAGGCTGCTGGAAACGCAAGGTATTGGAGCCTCGGAGATTATTCCCTCAGATGTGTCGGAGCCGCTGAGCAGGCATCGGCTTCTGAGGGTGTATTCAGACCTAAACAATTATATATTAAACCGACTTCAAAGACAAAGGCTAAAACACCTTTAAAGGCAAAGAAACAAGTTCACCAGCCACAAGGACAGGCCTCCATGCCCAAAAAAACAGATGCTCAAAATGGCCGAAGACTTAATTACCTTGATCAGGGGTTCCCATCCTCCTCCTGATAACAGGCCTAGGCAAGAGACAGACGATGAATCTTCAGATCAGGTTTCCATTTCTTCTGATTCCTCTTCTGATCAGGAATATTCTCTTCCCCTCCATGAGGATTCTGATGCTGAAGAATCAATTCCTTCAGTTTCTCCTCCTGAGGACTACTCTTTTGGGGAAACCTTGCATACCATGAGGGAGCACTTCCACTGGGAGAGCCAAGATTTTTCATAATCTAAGAAAAGGCTCAGAGACTTCCTTTTACTACCTCAACACAGGCCTCTAGTTATTCCACCTGTGTTAGACATTGTAGATGATGTGTTCTCGGAGTCTAGTCTGACCCCTGACTCTTTACCTCCAGCTCCTGTTAAGCCAGACAGATACTACAGGGTCCCTGACTCTCATAAATTCCTTTTCAAAAACCCTACTGCAGACCCAGAAACTATTTCTCAGGGTCCGAAAGGGGTCAAGGCTTCTACTGCTACAAACCCTACCCCCTCTGACAGGGATTCTAGGGCACTGGATAGATGAGGAAAAAAAGATTTACACATCCGCTACTTTGGCTATAAGGGCCTTAAATTGCCAGTTTCATATGCTGAAATGTCAGCAATATATCATGACACTGCTTAAACAGAAAATGATGGCAAATTCTGAATGTGCAGAAAACAAAGAAGTACAGGATTTATTGCATGCAGCTGAACAAGTTGGAAAGCATACTTTGCAATGTGGGTTTGATTCTCTGGAGGCTGTTACGGGTTCTGTCGTTAGGAGGCATGCTTGGTTAAAGGAACAAAATCTGCCTGACCATGTTAAAGCAAAATTATTAGATGCTCCTTTACAACATGATACCTTGTTTGGTGTTAAGGCAGAAGAGGTGTTAAAGAGATTGGAGGACAAAGCTAAATCTATGCAAATGGTCAAGGATTTCTTACAGGTACAGTCACCTAGATTTAGCAGACACTGGCCTACAAAGAATTGGTCCTTTCCAGTCTCAGACAGACCCAGACGCCCTAGAGGCAGATCACAGCCGCAAGGTTCCTACAGGTCTAAGCAGTGAAGTGCTTCTACCTCCAAAGGTGGAGAAGACCAATCACAACCATACAGGAAACAGTCCCAATGACTTCCCCCTGCCTGCACCAAGCACTTATCTTCTGGCAGCACCCTTAGGGGGAAAACTAGCACCTTTTTTTCTCAAAATTGGTACATTATAACCCAGGACAAATGGGTTCTAGACATAGTGTCACAAGGCTACAAGTTTCATTTCCATACCCTGCCAAGGGCAAACAGTTGGCCAGACCTGCCAAACAATCAGTGGGCAAAGGCTCAAAAACAAGTCGCAGCTCTCATGGACATGAGGGCTATTCAACAAGTGCCACAGCAAGAGCAGGGACAAGGATTTTACTCAAGACTGTTCTTGGTGCCTAGAAAGGACAAAGCATGGAGACCAATACTAGACCTATGTATTCTAAACACTTTCCTGGATGTACCAAAATTCAAGATGTTGACCTTACAGCAGCTTCTCCCCATGCTGGGCAGCAAGGCTTGGCTCGTGACTTTAGACCTAAAAGAGGCATACCTGCATGTCCCAATCAGGCAATCATGCAGAAGATACCTCAGATTCAAGGCTGGCTCAAAGCATTACCAATTCTCTGCACTGCCCTTTGGCTTATCTACTGCGCCCAGGGTCTTCACAAAGTGCCTGGCACCAGTAATTGCTTACTGCAGACAAAGAGGAATACAAATATATCCTTACTTGGACGACTGCCTCATACAAGTAGAGAACCAGGACATTCTACTACAGAATCTGACTTTTGTGATAACACTTTTAACATGCCTAGGGTACACAGTCAACAAAAAGAAATCAAAACTAGTACCCTCTCAAGAGATAATATTTCTGGGTGCAAGCTTAAATACAACTGCCCAGATGGCTTATCTCGCTCCAGACAAACAAAGGCAACTGACCACCTATTTCAAGGAAATGGCAACAAAGGCCCAGTTATCTGCCAGAAAAATTCTGCAGGCTTTGGGATTCATGGCATCCTGCATCTTACTATTCCATATGCAAGACTGTATATGAGGAAAATTCAGTGGTACCTAAAAAGTGTCTGGACACAACATTGCCACAGTCTGGAAACAATGATTACTCTAATTCCCTGCCTGCAACAGGAATTTCGATGGTGGGCAAAGGCTTGTCACCAAAACAAGGGACAGCCATTCTCACTACCCCCAGCCAGGCAGAGCCTAATGACAGATGCATCAGATTATGCCTGGGGGGCAAACATGGCAGGAAGAGGCATTCAGGGCACCTGGTCCACAAACCAAAAGCATCTACATATCAATCAAAAAGAGATGCTAGCTGTTCAAAATGCCCTGACAGCCTTCAAGGACCTACTTCATCCGGGACAACTACTGATAAAGACAGACAACACCACGGTCATGTGGTACATAAACAAGCAGGGGGGCACTTATTCTTATCCCCTGTGCCGACTAACCATGGCTTTATGGGACACAGCATTGACTTACCAAGTTCATCTGCAGGCACAATTCCTGCCAGGAAAGGAAAATACTCTGGCAGATGAACTAAGCAGAAACCTCATGGATCCCCACGATTGGCACCTGGATCCACAAGTCTTCAGCATGATAACAATTAAATGGGGACGCCCGGACATATATCTATTTGCCTCCTCTCAAAACAATCAACTAAAAAGATTCTGCACAAGGACTTATCACAGACAAGCTTGGAAAGTGGACGCCTTATCTTTCAACTGGACAAACCTATCAGTATATGCCTTTCCTCCACTGCTTCTCCTCCTCATGGTACTCCTAAAGGTCAGGTAGGAGAAACCAAAAATTATTCTGATTGTCCCAGACTGGCCACGCCAGTACTGGTATCTGATTTTAAGGAACTTGTCCCAATGCCCAGCCTGGACCTTACCTCAAATACCTCATCTACTGTCCCAGCAAAACTGTCAGATTCTGCACAGCCAACTCAGGATCCTAAACCTGGTAGCATGGCGGATAATGTAGCCAAACAAATCACACCTCTCAGTAAAGCTGTGATGGATGTCATTTTAGAAGCCAGAAGGCCTAGTACTAGAAAATCCTATGCTGGGAAATGGATGAGATTTTGCGCTTGGAACCAAGCTCAAGGAACTGATACAGCTGTCCCAAATATTCCTCAGATTTTACAATATTTAACTGAGATGCTGGACAAAGGCCTATCTTTTTCATCAATTAAAATCCATGCCTCTGCCATTTTGGCCCATTACAATACAGAGCCACCACTCTTTTCTCATCCTTTATTAAGGCAGTACCTCAGCGGAGCCAAAAACGTAAGGGCTCCAAGGAGAACGCCAATACCTGCAGGGGACCTCAATTATGTCTTGGAAAAGCTCACCTTACCTCCTTTGGAGCCAGCTGCTACTGCGGACATAAAGTTCTTATCTTGGAAAACAGCTCTGCTCCTAGCAATAACTTCTGCAAGACTAGTTTGAGCTACAGGCTCTCATGGCTGTGGAACCCTTTATCATTTTCTGTCCAGACAGGGTCTCTCTGAGAACAAACCCTAACCAAACAATTCATTTGCCAACTTTTTATTCAAATCCACAGAACAAGGGGGAGAAAATTCTGCATTCTTTGGATGTACACAGGCAACTTAGATTCTACTTGGACAAAACTAAAGTTTTCAGAAAGACAGAGCAATTACTAGTGGCATATGCCACAGCATCACAAGGAAAGGCTATCTCCAAGCAGACTATTTCAAAGTGGATAGATCACTGCATTTGTTTCTGCTACTCACAGCATGGCAAACCAGTGCCTAAGGGCATTAGGCCACATTCAACCAGAGCTGTAGCCACTTCTGCAGCCTTTCTCAGGGGAGTACCAACCAAAGACATTTTGGAGGCTGCTACTTGGAGTTCAGTGCATACCTTTACAAAACATTACAATCTGCCTCTTTACTCTAAATTCAGGGCAGGCTTTGCCACTGCAGTTCTGCAAGGCCTCATAGCCGCTCCTAATTCTGTTTAGCTCCAGCCCCCCAACCATTTGGGACTCAACCCAAATGTAATGACTGCAACAGTGAAACATGAAGAACATAGTACAGTTGTGTACACTTACCATAAATATAGATGTTCGAGTGTATTCACTGGTGCAGTCCAGGTTACCCACCCGCCATCCCCCTTATTTTTGCTGGAACTTATCTTTACTTCTCTAAGCTATACAACCTAGGTGGTGTATTTGCTTATAGATGAAGGTAAAGCTTATTTTGGTGCATGTATGTTTTATTTACATAATTTTAGCCTACCCTTTTGGGGGCACCTGACATCTGGGGCAAGAAAAACTAAATAAAATGGCGTCGGCTGCATCTTTTATACCCCTGACGACCTGACGTCAGGGAAGAGGCGACAGCAACCGATGCAAGACATAAGACTTTGGAATTCAGGCCGACTGAGGGCAACCTGCCAGCAGGATAACCCAAATGTAATGACTGCAACAGTGAATACACTCGAACATCTACATTTATGGTAAGTGTACACAACTGTACTTTGTTGTTGTTTGTCTTTTGGCGTTTCCCAGTTAGGGGTCGCCACAGCGGAACTCCGGTTCACTAATGATTGGCAGTTGTTTTTTTTTATGGTGTCGAGTTGCCAGCCCGACGCCCAATCTTCAACGAAGGCACGCCCATTCAATGCATGTCTTTCGAACTCTACCCAACCACAGGGAGGACATGCAGACTCCACACAGAAGACACTCCCAACCCAAGCCAAGAATCGAACGGGAGAACCTCTTGCTGTGAGGCAACAATGCTATCGCTGCACCACCGTGGAAACGCATAGCTGTAAATGAAGTGCTAACCATTATTTCTTTTTTTTCTCTGCATGTATGATCTCTTTTTTATACAAACCAAACTTAAAACTAGTGCAGTCCTCGTGTGTGGTGCAGTTGGTTCATCGGATGGCTGTCCTGTTACATCAACCATTGCACTTCTTTTTAACATCATAGCCATATTTTCAACACTTCAGGCACAGTCTATGATCAGACGTTACAACATTACATTTATAACACTTAACTGCTATATTAAATATCAAATGTTCTCATATCACCCATAAATTGTCCATTTGAAATGGTAATACAAGTGTGTCCACTTGCACTTATATTTTCCTCTTCCCTAGCGGCTCTACTTGACTTTCTCGAGTTATTTTTTTATCTATCTAGAAGTCCCATTTTTGTCTTGTGAAACTTAACTCGGTCTCTGTTTCAAAGTTTGTTCCTCCAGCTCTCTTAACTTCCTCTACTAGCTTTATCACATCCCCAGTGCTAGTTTCCGTATTAGTTTTTCTATTTATGTGACTTTTGTTTAGCCATAGATACCATTGCTTTCGCATATTTTTTTCTCTGACATTCATCCTCCCAGCTCAAAAGGAAATTAACTTTGTTAACTGGATACTCCGTCATTGATTCTTTTTGCACTAAATTCTGCAAATCACATCTAAAGTTTCCTAACTTGCCACACTCCTAAAATATGCGCTTTCAATGTTAACCATTCTTTTTATCTGATTGTTGAAAAGAACCACATTTTCCTATTTCATCACTGAGCCAGAAGCTGTATATACAAATTTAAACGTAATGTGTACAGTGTGGAGTCCTACTGGATTCTTAAATGTAGGTGAAATCTGGGTGCAAATAAGCTATTCAGTTTGGTAGTTGTCTGTAGGCCAATGCAAATAGCACTGATCGATATTCAGAAGTATATGGTCAATGTATATGAAAACATTTAGTCAAAGAAGTGTAAAATACTGACTGAAAAAAAAACTTACAAGACAACAATGGGAAGACATATGTATGGCTTCCAAATATGCTACCAAGTCCAAAAGGTTTAGGATCTTTGCTTGGAAGTGTTTGCATAGGTGTTGTTACACCCCAAGCAGACTTCAAGGAATTTTCCGTCAAGTGGTTAGCAAATGTTGGAGTTGTGATAGCGAAGAAAGAAATAACTGGGAACATATGTTTTGGGAATGTAATGAGTTGGCAGATATTAACAATTTCTTACAGAGTACTCTATCAAAAATATTGGGTGAGTATATGGCTGTAAGTAAAGAAATTATTATTTTGAGCTAAATACAGGATTTTAATTGCCTAGACATAGTAAGGCCTTATTAAATTTAATTCTGTTGGCTGCCAAAAAGGCAGTTTCTAGAAAATTGAAATCAAAATCCACACCAAGTATATTTGCGGTATTGAATATTATAAAAGAAATAAAAGAATGGAAATTCTGGAAACAATACATATATAATAAAGTTCAGGAGAAGGAGGAGTGAGGTTTAAGGGAAGGCAGGTATTCAGCAGTTTTTGTAATGTTGAACTGATGATAGTAGCAAAGAAGATGGGATTCCTATTATTTTAGCGAACACATTAAATTGCAAATGCTGTTTTGTCAAACATCATTACGCGAAATGACAAAATTCCGAAATCACGGAACAGCGATGTTTTTCCTAGGGGAAAAAAAATCGCTGGGCTGTTTTTGGGACTTTCCTCCACTGTGGTGCAATCTCGGAGTTGGTATATTTAAGTAGGGAGGTGAGGGGCGAAGCCACCCACTTTATTTTGTGTTTGGATTTTTTTTTAACGGATCAGCAAATTTATTTTTTTTCCCCTGGGAAGAAAATTGCTGATCCGCGTGTTCGACATTTTGGATTTTCGAGGATTGTGGATCAATTATATAACGTTCTCAATTCAGTGTGTTCGCTAATGTAATATAGACCCAGAAAATATATGTGATCCGTATCGTATTTAAATGGAAAAATGTTAAAATGGTTTGTTTTCTTTTTTTCTTAATGTATGTTTGCTTATGTCATACGTGATAATTTAATAAAGGTGCTTAAAAAAGAAGTGTAAAATAGTAGTATAAAGATGAAGACCAAGCATGTGAAGAGGTGTTTTATGAAAAACTAGTAATGAAGTAAGAAGAGCATGCAGTTTGATATATTTTGTGGCCATATAGCACTCTTGAGTTCTGTTGGAGAGATATGACTTAAACCTCAAGAGTGAAAGAGCGGAGGGGCCTAGTTTTGAAAGTTGTAGTAATTTTGGTGATCAGTGGTGTCAAAAGCTTTTGATTAGATCAAGGAAAACTGCGGATACAAGTCTGTTGTTGTTCCATGATTGATGGATAGTGTTAAAGAATTATAACAGTGTCTATACTACAAGGAGAACGAAACCCATGTTAAGAAGAAAAAGATGGTCATTAGATTATGATGAAGAAATTGGTAGTATCTTAGAGGATACAGAAAGTCTACGTCAAAACTTAGAAAGTTCAACAGATGTGGCACCTTTATGAAGACGTAGAATACAGGTTTGTTTCCAGGGATGCGGAAAGTATAATTTGTGTATAAAGCTGTTAATCAGTATAGAGATAGGATAAGAAATAAGACTCTGGCGAGTGTAAAGTATTCAGCAAGAAGGACATCATGGGCCAGTGTGGTAAACTTAAGGTTAGATTGAGAGAAATATTAATTGGTTTGGGTTATTGTGAGCAGATTTTGAGACATATTGTGGTGTGAATGTGAAGTTGTGGTATTGATTAAGTGGTAGTTAAATTCACAAGTTGTTTCATAGTGTGAAGAAGTCAGATAAGGATTGGACTGTTACTAAAGCTGAGATCGCAGACCAAAATCTTTTGGATTAATTTTTTTTTTTGAAGTTTGGAGGTTAAGTAGTATCTTATGTTGAGAAGTACTTTTAACTTTTTACGGTTGCTGCTCAGAGGCTGGTATATTTGTAAGGAAGATAAACCTTTGTTACTCATCCATTTCCATGTTTTATTTCCCTGTCTTATAAGCTGCTTTTGTCTGTAAAAATAGCAGTGGTGCAGAACTGGATTCAGATGTGTTTCTTTCTTAAAGGATCATGTTCATGTAGAATACATAAGAATATACAGTTGAAATGATTGAGTACTTCATTATGAAGAAGAATTTTAGGGATATTCCAGTTGTATATTTTATGAGATTCATTGAATCTGTCTTTTGTTAAATTTAGATAGGTTTCTTTCATGACTTTACATAGGTTCATAGGAGATTACTAGGCTAATTGCTTAACAGCCCTTACAAATCTAGCCAATATAACCTAATTTTACCTAATATATGACTCTTGGGGAAAGAAGATGGCATGGTTTGTGCCTGTGCCTTGAGTATCTTAGTATAGAGGTAGAGGGATTCTGAAATTGAAATGCCTTCCATAAGGGAGAAGGGCACTACCCCAGGTGTGAATTTGTGATTACACATCCATTGATCCAAGCTGTATTGCTAGAGGGCCAGGTAAGAGTTCTACTTAATTTGAATAGGAAGCCTGTTCCAAAGAAGGAGTAATCTCTGAGACACATATTTGTCTATCCAGCATCTTTTGTTCAGATAGCCTTTCTTGTGTACAGATAAGATATGCTGTGTGTGTGTGTGTGTGTGTGTGTGTGTGTGTGTGTGTGTGTGTGTGTGTGTGTGTGTGTGTGTGTGTGTGTGTGTGTGTGTGTGTGTCAGATGGTGTGATGTGAGTATATTGACAAAGTATGGTGGTCAGTCAACCAGACAGATAAAACTCTTGCATCAGTGACATTTTTGGGGTTATTGCTGAGAATCCAGTCAATATTTTTTTCAGAACTTGTGGAGTTGCACATTCTGACTGTGAGAGTAGACTTGGTAGGGAGTAGATGAGTGTGCATCAGGTGGAGAGGAGAAAGAGTTACAGGTTGTCCAATTGCAGTTGGTGTCATCATGAAGTGTGTTTCAGAAGATATGTTGTCTAAGATACATAATGTCTTCAATTATGGGTATGTTTGTGGATATGTCCAGCGGCATATAGAAAGCAAATATGTGCATTTGTGTAATAGGGCTCCTAAGAACTAAGCATTAGAGCTCCTAAGAACTGAGCATTAGAGAAGTGTGGCATAGGTTTTGGATATAAACTGATTTGTTAATTACTAGAGAGTAATATAGAAACACCATCTGCTCTTGTGGCTGTTCGTCCAGACAAAGGATGCTATAACTAGGGGGAGTGATTTCTTTACCAGAGATGGAAGGTGTAAGTCAGGTTTCGGTTAGTTAGAATATCAGGGGAATTCTAATGAATCTGTTAATAAAGTAGTGATTTTTTTATTACATGTGCTACGCATGTCAAGGCTAAAGATTTTTATGGAGTTGGAAGACTGGCAAGTGTGAAGTAATGGAGATTTAGGGAATAGTTAAAAAGATGACTAGATGCGAGTATCCAGACCTGGTTTTAGGGGAAATATCCCCACTTAAAATATGCCAAGGAAAAATTAAGAGACATACAGTACTGAGGATATGGTTTTCTATTTATTAATGAGTAAGGAAGTGGTAACCTGAACTTTGGGCATAAATATTGAGGAGAGATAGTGTTAGAAGCTTGTTTTTAAAAAAGTTAGAAGAGTTGGAAGAAAAGGGATAAAGGTGAATTGGAAGCTGTTAAGGAGCTGACAAGAGGATGATTTGATGAGTATGAAGGATAAGAAGTTACTGTGAGTAGCCAAAGTAGAAGATAGTTGAGAGGAATATAGTAGAGCATTTTGACATAGAAATAGTAAAGACATGATAGTGAAGGGTAAGATTTATGAGAAAATAATAGTGTAGTAGAATGATGGTATTAAATATAACTAGAGAAAATAAGGCTTAAAAACATTGACACAAGTAGGATGTAAAAGTAATTAAGAATTAGGTTAAGCTGAAAGAGGCAATACAGTTAAAATGACATTTTGTTTTAGATAAGTGTAGAAGTAAATAAGGGATTGAAAAATATGAAATTGGGGGTAGAAGTAATTAAATGAGATGGATTAGAATGAAATAGGAGGTCATGGATGGAAACAGTAGATAGGAGAGATGATGCATACAGTAAAACAAATTTCTAGGTATAGAATAAAATTGGAGTGAAAATGTAGAGAAAGGTCTTAATTAAAGTATTATGTATGATGTGAAATGGTAGTGCTAAGTGTAAAATGATTGCATCAATGTTGAGCAGTTACACGGGTATGAAAAGTATATTGTCATATATAGCTAGTCAGATGTTTAGCTTTAGATATAACTGCAGTAACATCCTGTTTTTCTGGGTCCCTAGGTGATTAGGGATGCTGCATTAATATGGTGCCAAGCTGAATACTGATACTTTAAGTACAGAAGTTTTACTACCTTGGTATTGTATACCATTCTGATCTACAACAAATGATTAGCCATCTGGTACTGACAAGCCTGTCTGACACAACATCCTTGACTATTGTTTGTAGAGTTTACTGACTTGGAGAAGTTGTATCTGTAATTGCACGTGGAAATTCCTCCATATAAAGTTTCGAAGTTGAGCATTATGAGATGTCTGTGTCAGAGAAAAAAATGGGTTTCATTCTTTGTTTTGAAGTTTTGACTGATTATAGTAACAAACTGTGATCTATGATGCAGTTAAACATTGTAGCCACAGTACCCTGTAAAGTGCCAAAAATATTGTATCTTACCTGTGTAACTCCACCTGATTTCCCCTCCTCGGTCCTGAGATCCATTCGGTCTCTTTCCTGCTTTGACTTGTAAGTTGTCACTGTGCTTTATTGATCTAAGTCTAAGACAGAATGCTATACACTTCGTAATAGAAGACATTTTTGTATATGTTTTTCCTGTTAAAAAATGCTTATACTGTAGTCAGGTGTTTCAGCAGCCAATGAACTTACTGTAATAATTTTTCAAATTAATTAACAATAGCTATAATAAAAATACATGGTTGGAATATGCTTGCATTCAGTGTACTCTTATCACTCAGAATTTTCTTTCCTTGCAGGATACGATATCCCATTGGAACACTTATTATCTCTGATATGGAGAAATGATGAACCCACCACTTTTCACTTAAAAGGAGAAAAATCTGAACAAGACAAAGAATGTTTTGAAGATACTTCTTGCTGTAAGTTGATCAATGGATTAAAAAGGATTCATTGCAGTTTCAGTACTGCCTGTTGGGTCACTTTAACACCAACAGCTAAAAGGGCTTTGCTCTCGCTAGTGTCATAAAGCATGAGCTTTATGACACTAGCGAGAGCAAAGCCCTTTTAGCTGTTGGTGTTAAAGTGACCAACAGGCAGTACTCTAACTGCAATAATAAGTGACATGAAACCAGTGTTCATAAGATATAAACAGAATGTATCAAAATGAGTCCAAAACCATAAATGTAGCAGATTAGTCTGAAACATTCAGTAATCACAGTAGTACAAACCACTAGCAAGAATAGAGAGAGACATCATAGACTGCAAACGTTACACAAAAATAATGTAAATAGAACAGGTTATTCAGAAAAGAGATGAAGTCTTTCACAATTTCCTCTGCAGTTTATTAAGTAATAGAGTGTAACTTTCTTGCTTTTGTGCAGCTAATATTCCCCGTGCCATTCATCCAGTCTGCCTGACAGTGATGGTTGTGAAAGTTTCCCTGTAGTTTCTAGAAAGTTAGCCACTGTTACCTGCTACAGAGGAAAAACATTGTAAAACTCTGTCACACTTGCAGCTAACAGAATGCAAAGGGTTACTTAAAAACTCCAGTGTCAGTTGTCTGAAGAGCTGCTTGAAGAAATTCTGACTTCACTGTACTGTATTTCTGAGTCAAATGTTGACAGGGCATGTCTTCCCTTGTTTACATTTGTAAAATTCTTCTAAATTTTGCCTTGTCGTAATCCTTATTGTGTTTTTGCCAGTTTATTTCGTTATTTTAACTTTAAGGTCAGATCCAAACTTTGCAGCAATTTCTAAGTTAGTCTTCTCCCCTGTTAAGCTACACTTTTTTTTTTTTGTTTGCACCTAATGCCCAGCCCTACATTTCTGCTATTGTAAAGTTAGTGCTATTCATTTTTTTACTATATTTTTTTCTGTGTATCTTGATTTAATATTTGGATGTTGGGCTTGTCGGTGTTTGTCATATTTTTAATAGCTTGTGCAATGTATTTTAATAGCTTGTCAATTGATGGTTTAGTTTATGGCATGAAGATGTATGTTGGATTTAAAAATGTCATTCCTCTCGGCATATATTTCCTCCACAGGACAGACAATGTTGTGATTTGTATGTTTAGAACTGTAACATCGGAGCGATGCTTTAGGATTGTAATCTCAGAGAGAGTTGTGAAACATGAAAAGCCACTGACAGAAGAACAGAAGGACTTTAATTGATAGGAATAACATGCTTATTTTCAAGGTCATGATGGCCAAGGATGATGTACCTCTAGTTAAACCTTCTACTTCTCAGTGTTTTTTTTTTTTGCTTTGCTGATCATCATCTCCCTTCCTGACCAATCAGCCCATTTATTTCCGATCATGAGGACAAGAGTCAGCCAGGAGAGGTGGTTTCTCTGGGATGGTTTGTCTGTCTGTCTGTTTCGTTTTTTTTGTTTTATCCCTAATGCACATTCAGTGAAGTGCTGAGGAGGGAATTACAGTGAGCCGACCAGTTGCTTCTGAAAGGGGTGTTCCAGCAAGCAGCTGTGCAGCTCCCTATGAATTGTAAGCAGTGGTTTCCGTGGACACCACCAAGGAAACACACAGACTCGTCGTGCTCCCAAGTGCATACAGATCTCCCCTCCCCACCCCAGGAAAGACCAGCAGACCATGCCCCTTCCTTCCTGGCTCCACCAGTGTCAAGTTCACTGATTAAACCCTAGTCTCCTGGACAGTCAGGGCTTCAGCCCTCTGCACCATGGAGTCAGGCTCCATACTTCTCAGAGTTCTTTGCAGTCCAGCTCTGAGGCTGCTTAGAGTAAAAATTAAGAAGGACAATTCTGCTAAGAAGAGAGGACTCTCTCCCCTAACAGATCTTTCATGCCCTTCCCTAGAAGAGATGGGAGGAGATAGACTGTCTTAGTGATTCTGGTGTTCTAAAGCTGATGGGATGGTTAGTGTGATAAGGGAACATCCATTCAGGATAGCTAGAAGAGAAAGTGTTCTCTTTGTCTGAGGTTGAATTAGCTAGACTAATGTCCTTTAGACACGTTTGCAAGGTCCTTCAAGTCTGTGTCTTTGCAGAGAAGTGATTTTGCTACTGTATGTTTGTTATGGCTCTTGAAAGCTGTATTGCAGGTGCAAGATGAGATGGGCATCTTCGTATCCCCCCTCAAGTTCCAGTGTGGGCAGGGACAACTCGTCTTTACTGTACTTTTTTTTCTACTACTGCAGCCCCAGTTATGATACTAATCACAATGAAGCCGGTGAATACCCTGTTGGCATCAACACTGACAGACTGTCTTCTGTTGGCATTGCCAATGGCAGGGGGAGTCCAGGATATTATGGGTAAGGATGAGGAGTTAGAGACCAGGAAAGTTTTTCATTGCAAAGATGACTTTTTAAGCTTGTGATCTCACTCCTAATGGTTTACAGATAATTAACCATGGCCGTACAAATCTGTCATTATAGTAAGTACATAACTTTCATTGCTTTCCTTCAGTTTGCATAGCTCAGACCTGAGTTTGTTATGGAAGCTCCCCATTAGCTCCAAATAATGAGTCAGGATGGCACAGTCTTTACTGCCTAAGAGAGGGGGATGACTTGAAGCACTGGCATAAGATCCAGTGATTCAGTGCAGCCACCGTTGCACATAGGCCATAAAGCTTCTGGCCAATCTTGCTATTTTGTGAAGTGGTGGAGGTTGAAGGTGCTCAACACAGGCATTGCTGGAAAGGTCTAAAAATACAGCCCCAAGCATTTGCCAGAGCACTGTCCAAAACCTGAAAAATAAAACAAAGGGAAGGAAATGGTCATACCCTCCTTTACTTTCTTTTCTTATGATAGCCTCTTGAACTTCATGTTGCATTGTTGTCCACCAGTAGGTAGAGTTCATGTTGTCCTATCCTCCAGTTTAGCAGCTAATAAGGGACCCTGGAAAATGTAGTTCTGCAAGCTAATGTGGGATGTGCATTCTGTGGTATAGGCACCATCCACCCTTTGTTGATTAGTTGGAGCATGCTTTTGATTGGCTGAATTCCAGTCTTCCCACAGCAGAGTTTGCACTTCACACTTTAGACTGCAGGTAGCCATTTGAAGTCTAATGGACCAGTTAACATGTATGAAGGACTGCAGAGTAGTCTTGGGAAACTTGGACTGAAGCCAGCACTAGGCCCACTGCAGGCCTGTCAGATTCCTATGCTTCATTTGGTAATTATGTCCCTGAATACTAATGCACCTTCATCCAGCAGCCAGCACCTACCCACTGCATGATTCAGCCCATGGTCCTCATCCATGCAGAAATACATCTGACCCAGGGCTGGGGCAGGAGGTCTTTTTCCCTTGTGCTTCATATAAGAATCAGAAGAACTGGAGACTATTGTTTCAAAGAGAGTTAAAGATAAGGAGGTACCCCTACTGTTATCCACCAGGTGAACACTCTTTTGGAGAAACCTTGAGGCATATGAAATCTACTGTGGATTGGCATGAGGCCTCCATTCCTTCAATCCAATAAATTCATGAATGGGGTACCTGAGAAAGGAGCAGGTGCTTAGGGAGATCCTGCCTTTGGAAGCCCTTGTTAAGGATGCTATATTAGCATCCTTCAAGCATGCAAATTCTGTTACTGTAGTTACCTAGAACATGAGCATCCTCTACAAGCCACTAGATGACTGGAGCAAACTTCTGCCAGGCTTCCTTGGACTTACTTAAACATGATCTCCTCAGTGCAGCAGATGGCTCAGAGTACACAATATTTTGCACCTTACTGCCAGACAATAAAGCATTGAATGGCAAGGCACTCTTCTTAGGTGTGCATGGGCTTAGATCCCTCAGTTGTCTGTCGTACTTGAAGTAGAACAGGGTCTGAAAGTGCTTTCAATGCTTCTAAGACTGGGCTGAAGTAATACTTGGTTAGGATTATGTCTACACCACTCACAAAAAGATATCTCTTAGATAACTTCTGTTTTTAGTCTGCCAATACTATGGCTGGGGCAGTAGGCTCAGGAGTATGCCTGCAAAGTGTCCCATGGCTAAGGCTGTGAGTGTCAGTCCTCCAGAAGGATCTGGGGAGTCCATTACAGATGCTTCTTCTTCTTGGAAGGAAAGAAGACTGTTGCCATGATGGATGACTTTTATGATCCCCCTCAGACCTTCATTTTATTTTTCTAGGCCTTCCCAGTCCCTCCAGAAGCAAAAGCGTCATGGAATTAGGGAGTTATCAAATGATTAAACCCCTTCCCCCAGCTGAGCCACCTGTGTGACCCAAGAAAAAAAAGGATTTTGACAGTACAGCAGTTGCCTTCCGGACAGTAATATGGGGTTGCCCCAGCTTGTAGAACCATCTCCAGGGATCTGTGGGTGCTCAATTTGGTCAAGATCAGCCACATCTTAGACCTTTTTAGGTGTCCCCCATCCCAAAAGTGTCCCAATCAGAGACCATTTCTAGGGATCTCCTTAGGCAAGCTCGAGCTGTACTGCTCAGATCAAACACGGAGATTATTCCCCCACCCCGCTTTTAGAATGAGAACTGAGTTTTACTCCCACCACTTTTTGGTTTTGAAATGGATGGGAGGATTCTGGCCAATCCTAAACCTCCGTGACTTCACAAGTATATCCACTATATCAAGTTCTGAATGGTTACTCTTCATGTTTTCATTGCAGTATATGATGCTTATCAGAACACTATGTAAGCCACACAGGCTGTGTAGATAAGCTTCTGGCCATTATGAGGTTTTTATTGAGACTACTTTATAGAAACAGTGTTTCCCATAGGACAGTGCATATCCCTGCAGATATATGTTAGATCTTTATTATGTTCTATATTCTTCTTTTTTCTAGTTGCAAATGATTTTATGTATTTCAGTATACATTTTCTGGCATGGTATATATTATGTTATATTGATCACCTTAACGTACCTGAAACTTTACACTAAACATATCGTAACCTAAAAAATCTCAATTTGTAGTAAGGTAGTGTATATTCTGTTATATACTGATTATCTTAAATTAACCTTAACTTCACACCAAGCATGTAATTTAGAACTTAAACATAGCACTCCAACTTCCCTTTATCCAGTCCTTTATAAAAAATATATACATTTATACACATCAGTACATTTCCCTTAGCACACTTTTCTCTTATAATCTTTTCTTCTTCTTACCTGCAGCCTTTTTCCAGACAGACTGCAATCTGTTCCTTTTAACTACATATCACCCCATGCACTTAATACTCCTTCTTTTTCCCCACACTACCTTTTCAAATACTTCTTCACAATATTCCAGATTTCTGGTGTGTTTTATTTTTAAAATTCTTTCTTCAGCCCCCAAAACGTCAGTCTATCTATTATCTGAATCTTGCCTAAAAAAGCATTATAGGGTAGCATGGACTCTTGCCAGTATGTGAAGCCTTGAAATGAGAGGCACAGTCCATCACGTGGCAGCTTATCAGAGTATTCCAGATGGGTTCTTGTCTCAAGCAATCTCTCGACAACTTGAGGGACTTGGCCATAATATAGGAAAACTTTCATATAGGCAAGGACCCAGGTTGTGTGGGGCTTAAAAGAGTAAAAAGTTGAATCTTGTATAGATTAATCAGTGCGTGACAGTCCTTGAATGTCTCACAGCAATGGAGTGATATAGCGTGACCTGGAACTACCAGTCAGAAATCATGCTGCAGTATTCAGCACCTTCTACAGCTGCATTTAAAGCCTCATTCAGAGAACAGCATGAGGAATGCAGCATCTGCTCTTGGATTAGGATATGAAGTCAAACAGTAGTGTGAAGATAAAACACACAGCCTTCTGATCTTCTGTAGTGAATTAGGCACCCGATTCAACCAAAGCCTGAGTACCGGCTTCATCCCAGCCGAGTGGAGGATAGCCACTGTCATCTGTTTGCACAAAGGTGGAGTGTCCACCGATCCAGGAAATTATAGACGTATCAGCCTAACTAGACTGATCTGCAAGGCAATGGAATGGATTATCATAGATCTCATTAACAAGGACATTGGCAACCTCCAAATACTTGATCCCACACAGTTTGGTTTCATCAGGGGGTGGTCAGGCCTGTTAAATTTGGTCAACTTCTTTGGGACAGTCAGCAAAGCCATGGACAAAGGGAAGACTGTGCACACCACTTACCTTGACCTGGCCAAAGCCTTTGACTTTTGATACTATTTCCCACTTGGGTATAATAAACTCTCTCAACTAGGCATCAGTCCATATGTTACCAGATGGGTAGCAAACTGGCTCACTGATAAGAACCCACCTAGTCAAAATAGGCAAAGCCACCTCAGGCAGTAGACATGTAATGAGAGGTGTACCCCAGGGATCAGTTTTGGGGCCTCTGTTGTTTGGGATATATTTTTCTGAGGTGCAGGCCAAAACCAGTGGGCTATGGCTGACCAAGTTTGCCAATGACTGACTGCAAACTGGGTGTTGTCATCAATTTCCCCTAGTGATGTGGATATCCTCCAAGAGGGTCTCACCCAAACAAATGACTGGTGCCAAAACGTGGCTTCAAACTGAATGCCAGAAAATGCATCATCACCCTTTGGGGAGAGTGACATCCCCACAGATTATCATATTAATAATAAGGTCCTAAGCACACAGTCGGTTGTGAGGGACTTGGGCACCCAGGTTGATAGCAAACTGACATTTCACCACCATGTTGCCTCTGTTGTACATAAAGCTTTCTACACGGCCCACTTCATTAGTAAGGATATCTCATCCAGGGACAAGGAGGTCATAACATCTGTATTCTTCCCTTATAAGACCAATTATTGAGTACAGTGACCCTTTTGGCATGTGCCTCACAAAGCACATGCAGCAGCTGGAAAGACCACAGAGGTTCCTCACCAGGAGAATCCAGGGCCTCAAACATCTGCCCTACACAGATAGGCTAAAAGCCCTGTCCCTCTACTCGGTCTCATACAGACTCCTCAGAAGTGACGTGTGTCTGGCATACAAATCAATCTCAGACCCCACCTTGATGGGACCTTTGCATATCCGCAAGTCAAGCTCCACTCAAGTAACCCATACACATGACCTTAACCTGATCTGTGACATCAATAGGACTTGTTGGCGGGACAGATTTGTATCCCAGAGACTTCCCCTTCTGTCCACATTAAGCAGAGTACCTCATTAACCCTTTTTAAGTACAACCTGGATAACTGGATGGGGAACAGAAAATGCACCCCTGGGATTCCACCTTTGTCTCTGCTGGACAGGGGCATCAGGTACTGACTTGTCGAAACATGGGTTAAATTCTTGGCTAGGCTTATAAGGGCCTCAGGGTCAATAGCCTAGTAACTTCTTATGATAAGATGGTTAATGAACAGTGAAAACATTATCTGGACATTAGTTGTGCAGAAGACATAATGAGATTCCAAATGAATGACTTGGTAAATGGATCAGAGGGATGATGGGTTAAGTGTTACAAAGTCAATGTGTTGAGGATACAAGAAAGAAAGGGTGAGAAAAATTAATAACAAAGTATGCAACACCAGGTTGTCGACCCAAAACAGTCTTTGAGTAAGAATGTTTACCATACTATGAAATCTCAGAGGTCAGTATGAGGAAGAAATTAACAAGTGCGAGGAAGGTCGGGCATTATAGATAAGCTCACCAGCTTAAATATAAACCCCTATGTCACTAGATGGATTGCAAACTGGCTCAAGGACAGAACCCACATGGTTAGAATTGCTGGAGCCATGTCAGACTCCAAACCAGTTACAAGTGGTGTCCCACAAGGCTCAGTCCTGGGACCTCTCTTGTTTGGTATATATTTCTCGGAGGTACAGGCCAGCACGGAAGGACTGTGGCTGACCAAGTTCACAGATGACTGCAAACTGGGTGCCATAATCGACTCTCCAGCCGACACAAGCATCCTCCAAAAGGGCCTCATAGAAACAGACAACTGGTGCCAGAGCCATGGCTTCAAGCTAAATGCCAAAAAGTGTATAGTCATCCCCTTTGACAAAACAAAGTGCCCACAAATTACCACATAGGTGGTAATCCATTAAGTACAGAAGAAGTAATTAGGGACCTGGGGACCCAAGTTGATAGCAATCTCTCATTTGACAACCACGTGGCCAAAGTGGTTAGAAAAACATTTTATATAGCCCACCTAATCATGAAGGGATTCACATCTAGATCAGGGAGGTCATCGTGCCTCTTTACTCATCCCTCATCAGGCCCATAATTGAGTACAATGCCCCTTTGGGATGTACCTTACCAGACACCTGCAGCAACTGGAAACACCCCAAAAGTACCTCATCAAGAGGATCAAAGGGCTCAAACAGATGCCATATGCTGCCCGGTTAAAGAAACTCCAGCTCTACTCAGTGGCATACCGCCTGTTCAGAGGTGATCTGTGCCTGACGTATAAAGCCATGTCCAACCCGGAATTAATGGACATGCTGCACCTCAGAAAATCCAAATCCCATCGAGCTCGACTCGAGAGACTTGAACCTCAGCACTGAAATAAATAGGACATGCTGGAGGGACAGATTCATAACCCAGAGGCTCCCTTCACTCTGGAATAAAATCCCAGTTCAGGTTAGGCAGAGTCCCTCATTGACTCTCTTCAAGAGGAATCTTGATGAGTGAATGGGAGATCGTAGGTTTACCCCGGGTATCACTTCTGTGTCACTGTTAGACAGAGGCACAGTATACTAACCTCGAAAAAGGGCATAGCAAAATAAATTTAAAATGGGTGGCGAAAGCCAAACACATTCTGGCTAGGCTTATAAATGCCCTAGGGCAGATAGCCTAGTATGAACCTATGAAGGTAACTCTGGTGGAGTGATCCTTCTAAAAGTAATGATTTAAGGTAACTGAATGACGATGGAAACAATAAATGGTGTTAACAGTTTAAGGTTAAATGGAAAGCCAGAAAATGAGTCAGCTAGCAAAGAAACATAAGTGCATTAAATCTTGTGAAATGAATGCAATTCTTACAATTTTTTAGTACTTAAGACAATGGTCAATGGAAGAATGTGGCAGTACATTAGATAATGTTATAAAGTAAGGGATTTCGGAAAATAAGTCCCCAATGTGCAATTCATTTACCCTGCAGTGGTATTTTATTTTTTTATGCAGTCAAAGCCCATGTTTCTTTTATATGTTTGATGTATGTATGCTAAGGTAAACTGTTTAGCTAGGTAGTAGGTCAGTCAGTACTGTTGTCTCCCAGATCCTGGGTGCATTTCTGACATCTTTTGTAGTATGTGTTTAGTTTGCATTTTTCTCATTTGCCTGTGTGTTTCATTTGGGTAATGTGGCTTATTTCCACCTCTGAATGGCATGCTCTTTAAGTAAATTACCTACCATGAACTCCTCATGTATATGCATCACTTGTCCTTGCCGTGGTATCCTGTATTGTGGCTGAAGGTTATAGCATTAACAAGTGCTGCTTTTTAGGCAACAGATAATTAAGTAAATATAAACTAAGCACTGTACTACTGCACTGACCTGTCTCTTTGTGCTATCTGTTAATCATGTGAGTTGTGTTTTTGACTAAATTAATGCATTCTTTAAATGAGTCATATAAAACCACATAGTTTACTTTAATAGTGAGCTGGGCCATTCACTGTGTATAACGGTTATGTAATGCAGAATCACACATGTAAAATAGCAGCTTTTAAGAGTTAAGAGGTTAGTCCACACGATTTTTGCAGGTTTCTCAATTCTTTTCTCTGACACATGGTTAGTATTACCCAAGTATAGAAATAAAGTACAGGAAAGTCATTATAGACCATTTTTATAGTCTAGGCAGATTGTTTGGAAATAATGTCATGTGCTTGTTAACTTATATGGTTGTTTCTTCTTATCTTAGTCTCTGAATCTGCAGATTATGATGAGACTCAATACCCTCCGCTTCCTCCATACCAGCAAAGACTCCCTACAACAGTGAGTTGCCAGACTGTAGTGTGTAAGAAGAATATTACAGATCAGATGACATATACTGGGCACAAGCTTATGAATTACCTTGGGGATGGTTTCTTATATTGCAAGCAGTGTGGAAAGTGTTTTTGCTTTAAGTGGAAGGATAAATTATTGTCACATCTGTGTGTATACAGAGAAGAGAAACGTTCAAAATATATGGACTATGGAATGATTTATACACATAAGCCTACAGATGCCTTGCAGCAACAGACTTGCATAGGAAAACATTTAAAAAATGCTAATAATTGGTTGAGCTTTCCAGATAAACCAGACTGTTCTCAGCATACTGGAAGTAATCCATTCCAAGGTAATGACCATGGTCTGATTTCTCAGGAGAAACAAGAAGTTGCACCGTTCCAGTGGGATCATCAGAGTGAAAAAATAAGCAGAAATGCTTTTTCATCGCAAAAGGTGGAAGTGGGAGAGAAGCCATTGAAATGTGCTAATTGTAGAAAGGGGTTCAGTGTGATCAGTGGACTGTCAGTCCACCAGGGAAGGTGTTTAGAAGCTGAACATTTTAAATGCAGTGAATGCAGGGAGACTTTCACAAATAAAGCACATCTTGATAGGAATCAATCCATTATGGGAAAAACAGATTTTATATGCAAACTGTGTGGAAAGGCTTTCAAATTATCACAGAGTTTAGTGAATCACCTGAAAGCACACAAACAAGTCAAAAGTCATAAATGCGCAAACTGTGGTAAGAACTTTAGAAGGCCAAGTGAATTAGAAGTCCATTGGCTAGTGCATACACAAGACAGTCCTTTTAAATGTTCAGATTGTGAAAAGGGTTTTACAACAAAGAGTCATCTGTCAAAGCATCAGAAGGTCCACACTGATATGTTAAATTTCATTTGTTCAGACTGTGGGAAATGCTTTAAAAGTTTTAGTGTACTGTCAGCCCATAAGAAGGTACATGCAAAAGAAAAAGAAATACGACGTCTTCTTTCAGGACGTGTCATTGACTTAAATTGGGCTGAATTAGAAGATCACTGGAAAGCTGAATTGGCAGTTCATCATAAGGTACAGACAGGAAAGAAACAAATTTCATGAGTCTTTTACAAAGTGTTCAGAAAAGAAAAGCATGGAGTACACCTGAAAGTAAATGTGGAAGGGTTGCCCTTTGAATGTACTGTTTTGTCACACCTTCAGAACATAACAAAAGAAGAAGAACTCGCATTCTTGTAGAAAACGTTAGAGATTTAAACGCGTTTCAGATTGAGAAAGACTGTTTATGCAAAGGAGTTGTTGTCATCAATAACTTCATTAAACATTTCTAGTAAACAAAGAATGTGAGCTAATTGCACTGTCCAACCAGAGTAATTGCTAATATTTAGATTTTAGAAACAATGTAATAAGTAGGAGTTGTGTGAAACTGTTATGTATTGCTACCTTAGGGATGAATTTTTACCACTGGAAAATATGATGAAATAAATAATATAGTTAAAAAGGCAAACCAGGATACTTACTGTTCCTTGTGGATCCAAATGAGTCTGCTGAGAATAGTATCAAGTTCTGTGTTGTTAATTTCTGCGGTAATAAACACAAACCTTTAAGAAGCAAATGCAGGTAAAGTCAGAAGAAAAAAAAACTATGTAGAGTCACAAAATGAGTAAGTTAACACAAGGAAAAAGAGGTACTTATTAGTGTTCAGAACATACTCTGGTATTAAAGACAAGTCTATATTAAGGCAAGCACGGAAACAAAGAATGCGAAAAGAAAGGCATGAGTGCACCCAAGGTAAATGTGGAAGTACATGCTGCACTTAAAGAAATCCCAATCCCTCCAAGCTACATGCTCTAGGGACATAAACCTTGTCACCACAATAAACAGAACATGCTGGAGGGATAGATTCCTGTCCCAGAGACTTCCCATACTCTGGAACAGACTACCTGTCTATGTCAAACAAAGCTCCCCATTAGCACTCTTCAAGAAAAATCTTGATGATTGGATGGGAAATAGGAAATTCACCCCAGGGATCACTTCTGTGGTTCTGCTTGACAGGGGCACAGGAAAATAATTTTCTTGGGTGGCGAAAGCCCAGGGTACCTTTTTGGCTAGGCTTGTATAGGCCCTAGGGCCAATAGCCTAGTACCTACCTATAAACACATTTTTGTTCTAAAATTTTCCAGATCTCACTGTAAATTCAGCGTATCTCAAAGTTTGAAAGCAATAATAATGTATTCTTTAATTGTCTGTAAATTGAAAGGGAGACATTATGAATACATTTGTCAGTAAACAGTGAAGTTCTCACCCAGCCAAAGGTTATAGCAAACGTTTGCAGACTAATTTGTGCAAACTTCTTGATAAGCCGAAAAATATATAAGAATACTATAGAAACAAATAGAAACATCCCTTATATAACTGAAGACATGGTAACTGTTTCCACAAATAAAGCCTGGTGGTTTCCTACACAAAATGAGAGAAACGTAACACTTGTCAATCATATTAAAATAAAGTGTTGCCATATGTCAGGTATATGCCCATGTATTAACAGGTGGTTGTGGTACCACTTCACAAAGCCTGGGGGAGGCCCATCGTATCCAAAAAGTTGTAATTCCATCAGTATACTATGTAAAGACATTGGGAGAGTCAGAACGGAGCTTGTTCATAATGGTACAGGAGACTTGGTTCTATTAAATATGGAACTTGTATGGCTTTGTTAATGGGACATCTTGACCATTGAATCTTGTGGCATTATTTGAAGAAATAAAGGATAATTCATACTGCTTACCTTGACCTTGCTAAGCATTTGACACTTTCCCGCATTAGGGGATAATTGGCAGATTAATAGCATTAAATGTGAATTGATATTTAATTTAGAAGAAAACATTGATTGAACAATAGTATACATCAGTCAAGATGAGGTTACCTGTCTTTCTTGTTGATGGTTACAGTTGTCCAACAAGGGTCTGTACTGGGATTGCTGCTTTTTTGGAGGGGGGGTATTCTGTTAGACAAAAGTGTGAAATAGACAGTGGATAACCAGATATGCTGATGTTTGTTTGCAAACTGGGTAACACTGTTACTTTTATAAAGGTTGCAGACATTCTCCAACATGGTGTACAAAATCAACACATGTCTTGCATTAATGATAACCACAGCTTTAATGTCAGTAAATGTAATGTTTAACAGTAAGGCAGGTTAACACTAATTGTGATTACAGAGCAAGTAGTCAAATCATAAAAAACACCATCAACAAGATCTTGGAAGAATGGTCAACAGCATCTGCTAAAGTCAAGAAAGCATATTCTGTAACCAGTCTAATTCTAAAGGGCATGTCTAGTCATTCTTGGGAGATCATCTTTTCCACTTTATACATCTTTGATCTGATCCTTTATGGAATACAGTGCTACATTTTGTAACCTTTGAACAACCACCTGAAGGAACCTGAAATAAAGTTGTGATTCATTACTACAAAAAAAAAAAATCAAAGGGTTAAACTACTTGGCTTTTTCTTACAGTTTACTAAGAAATGAATTATTTGTGATTTATAAAGCAATTACTGATCCACTTGTGCTTGAAACTCTGTGCTTGGAATGCACTGATAGGGTCACCGATCTGGTATTCGCTCCCCTAATAGTAACCATAAAACCAGTAAGACAGTTATGTAACATATGCATTACACCATATTTTCCAGGATTATGGAATATGATTCTGCTTATCAGACATTTTATTAGCTTCTTAACAAAAATAACCTTGATGTAACCAAATAGATATATGAAATAACTTATAAACCTAGAGTTACATCACGCAAGGTGGTTGTAAGTGTGAAAAGTGTTTCAGAAGACTTGAACACTGCACAATTCCCTTTTCATCTTGGAAAAATTTTAACAAAACAGATGGTTTAGTCTGGGCTGTAGACACAGCTTTATGAACTAATTGGCAATTGAGTGCATTTCAGACAAGAATTGTCTGTGCATTATTTAAAATCTTATAAATATTTTGTTGATAATTTATTAATTTAAACTGATGATATAAGTGAACTGTTATAGCTTGCTGAATGTATGTAAATTACAAGTTCTCATTTAAACATCTTGATGACCTTTACTTGTATTGGTATTGCTTTTTTTTTAGACTTAAAAGCATGTAACAAGAAGGAAAGGTGATGCATTTGTTATTATGCCCTCTTTTCCTTACACCCATGTAATATTCACAAGCTGATTTCTTAGTCCATTATACCGTAGTAACATCTTATAACGGTGTGAGCTGTGTAGTATGGTTACATACACTTTTCTATTTACAATGAAGTTTAAATCCTCTGCTTTGAATCCCACTATAAACAACTTTGTGTATTGATTCCTCTCCATTGTGTATGGATAGCATTGATAATGTATGCATTCTTGTAAATGTTAATATTTTACTTTATTACTCTCACCCTTTAACTATGTTTTGTACAAGTAGTCTTTGTCATGTGCTTTAATGACAGCATTTCTTTTCTTTGTATTCCTAAGTGCATTTCTTACTTGTTATTGTCTTTGCAGTTGTGGCCCAGGTCATGGATGAAAGGGGTCTCTGGACCAGTTCAGTTACCCGTTTTACAAAATATAAATAATAAAATAAAAGTCTGTACTGCTATATTGTTTAAACATACTTCTTAATGTAGTTGCCATTCCGCACATTTCATATTCTGTTCTAGAAAGTCAGTTTTTGTGATTTAAGATGTATTTTTGAGAGTGAAGTTCTTTAGGATGCTGTCTGTTTTTCTTAAAAAAGACCTTTATATAAAACTTTTGTGATGACACATATAGTAACATTTTAATTAACTTGGTAGAGAGTATTCATTATTCTAAGACTTGTGTTAATAATGTGGGATGACTTGTTAATAGTGGGATCCAGCAGAATAATGAAGACTGAGTGTATAATTTAGCCCTATGCCTGTTGCATTGGCTCTAGGTAGTTTGGTCACACTGACTAATGTTGATGTGACTTCCCAACTCCATGTAAAAAATGTGAATTGGGGTTGATGCAGCTGCTAATGCCGTCCAATGTATTATGTAGAAAAACTAAGGTATTGTTACAAAGAAGATGCAAGCAAAGATCTGTACATTGTGATGCTGTTTATGGTAGGGCAAATTTATGAATATCTGCAGAAAGCCATTAGATACTTCTAAATGTAGGTAAATCTCATTTTACCACACCATAGTGGAGAGGGGAGTTTACAGTTAACTTACCAACTTCCTCTCTCAGTAAAATATCATTTTGTATCAGCATGGATTTATAAAACAAACACTCACTAATGTAATACTTCCCAACACAAGCAAATGATATTTGTCAGCAGCAGAACTGGATCCAACACTAGGTGACCTAGACAGCTGCCTAGGGACTGTGTTGGTTTGGGGGAGGCAATAAAAAGTAAAATCTTTTGTAGATAAAAAAAGTCCAAAGACTTCGGTGAACACAGGTGGGCAGTAGGATTTCACAGGTGACTTTCTGTAAAGAACAGCAAGCCCCAGAAACCTCAGCAGTATGACAGCATCCTAATGTTTTAGGGGAGATTTGATATAACAGCCAACCAGTCAACAAATGGAGATTTAAATATGCAGAGCCAAGGACATCTGAGCAGCAAGCAAAGGAGATTTAGATATATTATCCAGCAAACAGAGCAGAACATTTGCAGGACTGAAGCTGAAACAGCGAGTTAAGCAGCAAAAAGTGTGTGTGTGTGTGTGTGTGTGTGTGTGTGTGTGTGTGTGTGTGTGTGTGTGTGTGTGTGTGTGTGTGTGTGTGTGTAAACTGCCTCAGGTAGGTTCATAGGAGGTTACTAAGCTATTGGCCCTAGGGCCTTTATAAGCCTAACCATGTTATACCCTTGTTCCCTTATTAACAAGGTTGCATGGTCTATATTTGCAGAGTGAGTCTATAATCAGCACCAACTGCCCTTTTCCAAGAGAGACATAGGTGACACCCCCTGGGTAAATTTACGGTCTCCCATCCAGTTGTCTAAGTTATGCTTTAAATAGACTCATTGAGGAGCTCTGTTTTACGTGAATTGGGAGTTTGTTCCAGAGGAGTGGCAGTCTCCCGGAGACATATCTGTCTCTCTAGCATGTCTTGGTAATGTCGCAGGCTAGGGTAAAATCCCTAGATTGAGTGAATCTTTTCCCATTTGACTTGTGGATGTACAACATTTCCATTAGGACAGGATCTGAGACTGCTCTATAGGCAAAACACAAGTCTCCTCTCAGCAGCCTGTAAGATGCAGAGTACATTGACAATGTGGATGTACAACATTTCCATTAGGACCGGGTCCGAGCCTGCTCTGTAGGCCAAGCACAAGTCACCTCTCAGCAGCCTATAAGATACAGAGTACAGTGACAATGCCTTCAATCTGTCTGTGTAGGTCATATGTTGAAGGCCTTGAATTTTGCTTCGTGAGAAACCTCTGAGGTCTGTCCAGCTGTTACAGGTGTCTGGTGAGGTACATACAGAAGGGAGCATTGTTCTCTATTAGTAGTCTGATGAGGGGTGAGTATAGGGGAGTTATAGCATCCTTCGCTCTGGATGCGATGCCCTTACTTATGAGATGTGCAACATAGAAGGCCTTCCTTATCACTGTGGACACTTGGTAATCGAAGTTAAGGTTGCTATCAACCTGAGTTCCCAAATCTCTCACTATAGGGTTTGAGCTAAGGGGGGTACTGTTAATATTGTAATTTTCAGGGACTTCCACTTGGCGAAAGGGAGGATAGCACATTTTGCATTTAGTTTGTCTGTGGCTTTGGCACCAGTCATTTTTCTGTGTAAGCCCTTTTTGTAGTATGTCAACACTGTTTGGGGATTGAGTGATTGCACCCAGTTCGCAGTCATCTGTGAACTTAGTAAGCCACAGGCCATCTATTTTTTGCCTGGACTTCTGAGAAATAGACTCCAAACAGTAGTGGGCCCTGCGCAGATCCTTGTGTTACACCATTGGTAACTGGTCTGTTAGAGGTGGAATCGCCAACTTTGACTGTATGTGTTCTGTAGGTGAGCCAGTTAGATACCCATCTAGTGAAGTATGGTTATTTCCCAGCTGGGTGAGTTTCTGAATGATGCCTGAGTGGGGGGTTGCGTCAAAAATCTAGGCTAAGTCAAGCTAGGCTGTATGTACTTTTGTACCTTCATCCAGAGCTTTGGTGACATTCTCGAAGAACTCCATCAGGTTTAATAAACATGATCTACCCTTAACGAAGCCAAATTAGGTCAGGTCAAGAGTTTGAAGGTCACCTATGTCTTTGTTGATAAGATCCATGATGATTCTCTCCATGGCTTTGCAGATAAGGCTGGTTAGACTTATGGGTGTATAGTTCCCAGGGTCTGTTGATGGACCCCCTTTGTGCAAGAGAATTACTGTTGCTGTTTTCCACTCCGTTGGGACAAAGCCAGTACTTAGACTGTGATTGATGAGAGTGCCAAGTAGTTTCATTAGGTCCTCTTTTAGACCATTTAGTAGGCAGCCTGTGATGTTATCCGATCCCGTACAGGCTGTGTTTTTGGCCATGGAGAGTGTGGTTATGACCTGCTGTTTGGAGATACTAGGTAGAGGACCTGTGACAGGTATACTTTCAGGTGTGTCTGGTGGTGACTGTGGGGGGGGGGGGTGAAGTGAAATCTGTTTGCTAGCAGTTTGGCGATGTCATCAGGGTCAGTATGACTGATACTGTCCACTACTAATTCGGCAAAAAGCTGGGCCCTCCCTTTTAGATTTCTGATGTAGCTAAAGAATGCCTTGTGATTATCCGTAACTAGTGATGCTAGTTTAGTTTTTGTTTCTAGTTTTTTTTTTTTTTTTTTTTAGTAATTGGCTTTAGAGGACTTTACAAGATATCTAATTTGCTTGCTCAAGCAGTGGAGGGATTCCTCCTCTGCTAAGTCAGTTCCCTCTTGTTCTTGGACAATAGTTTCTTCCTCTTGTTGTGTAACCTATTTATGCTCAATGTCCACCAGGGAGGGGTTTTTTTTTTTTTGATCCGTTCAGGTACAGTCAAGTTTATACATTTGTATAGGTGTTTATACAGGGCATTTGTGCACACCTCTGTATAGGAGTCATTGTTGACAGTGGTAGCAGGGAGTTTTAAATTATTTCTGCCATCACTTAGGAGTCTATAGTTTGCTTTGGAGAAATGTTTCATCCTTTTTGCTTTTTTTTTTGTGTGGGGGGGGTCAGGTATGATCGTTGCTTCAAACGAGACTTATTTATGATCAGACCTTACAGGAGAAGGCAACACACAGGAGGTAGTGCAGAGACCCCCTGTGTTGGTAATTACTAAGTCTAGTACATTCAAGCCCCTTGTGGGAGTGCAAACTATCTGTTCCAGACCATTTGTATTAAATAAGTCCAGGAACCTTAGGGCGGGCGTGTTTGTGCTCATATATAACTCCCAGTCGATAGAAGGATAGTTGAAATCACCCATGACCAAGGTGTTTGGCTGTATAGTGAGTGAGTTGGGTAGGCAGAGTGGTTCTTGTTTTTTCATGGTGGGGGACCGATAGCTAACAATGGTATGGAAGGGGGTTTTGCCTACAGTTAGTTGGACTTTTGAGCACTTCTGTAGAGTCGTTCCATTTGACCAGGCTTCAGCTGTATTTATCTTTAATGAAGATGGATACACCTCCGCCTTTGCTTATTTCATGCTCATTTTTAGGTCTGAACATGTGGAAGGCATTGTAGCCTTCATGGCCAAGGTGCTGTCTGCAGTTCTGAACCATGTCTGTGTGACTGCACAGACATCGGCATCTTCCAGGGAAATGAGTGCTTCCAGTGAGTGCAGTTTCTGATTTAGACTCCTAGCATTAAGCAGCATAACCTTGGGTTTGTCTCTAGTGGATTTTTTTTTATATCAGGAATTTTGTTGTTATGGCACTGCCTAAAAAAGGCACTGTGGGGGGGGGGGGTACCTTTGCCAGTAACCAGAAGCCAAGAGGCGAGAGGTGAAGGCTGTCTATGGCAAATCAGCGTGGTCTGTTGACCATGTCTTCCCAGGATGACATACTAGATCCCACTGGATTGACACCAGAAGCTAAGCCAATTGTTGAAGTTGATCATTTTTTTTGTTTATATTGAGGCATCATCCTGGGTGAAGGTAGAATGCCGCGTAGGGTTAGTGACATACCTGCCTTGGACACACAGTCTGGGAGCTCAGTCATGTCTCTTTTCATATATTCCAGTGAGGTATGTCTCAAGTCATTCAATCCAGCATGGACTATGACAGAGTCATAGCAGTACTTGTTCATAGGTGTTTACTAGGCTAACAAACACAAGGGCCTTTTTAAGCCTTGCCATGCATCCCAGATCTCTGACAAGTTCTGATACCCTTGGTAAGTGTAAGCATGGGCCTGGGAGATGAACCATTTACAGGTTACCTGTGTCCATTAGAGACACAGATGCCAAACCAGGGATGAATTTCCAGTTTCCCTTCCAGTTTGAATTGTGCTAGGGAGGAACTCTGCTTCACATGAATGGAGAGCCTGTTCCATAGATGGGGTAGTCTTTGGGATACATACCTATCTCTCCAGCAGGTTCTGTTTATATCAAAGGTAAGGTTTAAGTCTTTACAATGGGTAATTCTGCTGCTGTTTGTTTTGTGGATATTTAGGAGATCCATCTGAGTGGGGTCTGACATAGATCTCCCCCTCAAAAGCCTGTAGGAGAGAGAATACAGGTATAAGGCCTTGAGGCGGTCTGCTTGGGACATTTTACTTTCGCTCTGTATTCTTTTAGTGAGGAACCTCTATGGACATTCCAGTTGTTGGATATGCCTGGTAAGGTACATATCAAAGGGGGCATTGTATTAATGATAGGTCTGATGAAACCCAAATACAGTGGAACAATGACTTCCTTGAATTTAGATGCCATACCTTTGTTTACAAGTTGTGCAACGTAGAATGATTTTTTCACCACTGTAGACGTGATGGTCAAAGGTTAGATTACTATCTATGTGTGTTCCTAAGTTCCTGACTACTGGGTCAACTGTAAGGGGTGTGTTGTCAGTGTGATGGTTACCAGGGATGGATGACTTCCCAAAGGATACTATTATGCATTTCTTGTCATTTTGCTTTAGTCCGTGGCTGTGATACCAGTTATTTGTGTGTGTCAGCCCCTCCTGGAGAACATTTGTGTCAGTGTGAGATTCAATGACTGCTCCTAATTGAAGGGCTCTACTTGTGACTAACCTCTTTGTGGAGGTGGACTCCCCAATTCTAACTTCCTGGGTCCTGTCTGTGAGCCAGTTGGCTATCTGCCAGGTGACACACGGTTTTGAACATAACCTCTTGAGGTTGTCAACAATGTCCGAGTGGGGCATTGTGTTAAATGCTTTGGCCAGGTCAAGGTAGGCAGTATGAATGATTTTTGCCATCATCCATTGCTTTGGTGACCTTCTCAAAGAAGTCCACCAGGTTGAGTAGGCATGATCTGCCCTTGACGAAACCAAACTGGGTTGGGTCCATTGTCTGGAGGTTTACTACATCTCTCTTGATCATCTCCGTGATAATTCTTTCCATGGCTTTACATATAAAAGACGGTGAGACTTATGGGTCTGTAGGTGGTCCACCTTTGTGCAGAGGGATGACTGTTGCCTTTCTCCATTCATGATGCACAAAGCCTATTTGGAGGCTTTAGTTAAATAGTAATTCCTGAGGCCCCGATAGGTCATGTTTCATGCTATTTAGAAGGCATCCTGGGATATTGTCTGGGGCCATTGATGCAGTGTTCTTGGTCATAGACAGAGCATTAAGGACCTGTTCCCTAGAGATAGTAGGGGAGTTATATTTGATGATATGTCCTAGAGAACGTTGAGGGGGAGAGAGGGATAAAGTTGGAGCTGAATTTATCAGGCAGGAGGTTTGCTATATCTGCAGGCTCGGTGTAGGTGGCTCCATTTACAATGAGCTGTGCACACAATTGTGTATTGCCTTTGAGGTTGCGGACATAGCTAAAGAATGTTTTGTGGTTGTCCTTGGCCTGGGAGGCCAAACTTACCTCAAATTTGGTTTTGGTAGACTTTATTTGAGTTTGTTTAGTTTGATGAGTGCCATTATCCTGCTGGGTGCTGCACCTTCTAGTTTTTGCCACGATTTTCTTCCTCCTGTTATACAGCCTATTGATTTTGTGATTCCACCAGGGTGGCTTGTTTTTCTTCACTTAGTTCTGTACTTCTTCCTGGTGGGTTCAGCTGCCTCTATGCAGCTATTAACATCCCTGTACAGGGTTTCTGTGAACAGTTCTGCATAGGCAGCAGTGTTCTCAGTGTTTATGGGGGCTTGAAATTTTGCCTGGTTCTCACTTAATAGGAGGTTAGCCTTAGAATAGTTCCTGAATATTCCATGTTTAGCTGGGGGTCCAGGTTTTATTTTTACTTCAAAGGAGACCATTTTGTGGTCTGACCTAACCATGGAAGTCATTAAAGTAGGGAGTGTGCAGCACTCTCCCATATCTGTGAGGACCAGCTCCAGTATGGTTGCACCTGTATTGACTGTCTGGTCCAGTGTGTTTTTGTTACAAAATCCAGGAATCTCTGTGCATGTACCTTTGGTGTCGTATAGGATTCCCAGTTTATAGGGTAATTAAAGTCGCATATGTAGAATTGTGTGTGTGTGTGTGTGTGTGTGTGTGTGTGTGTGTGTGTGTGTGTGTGTGTGTGTGTGTGTGTTTTGTACCTTTAAGAAGCATTTCAAGGACAGCACGTGCATATAAATAGCAAGCATGTACTAGCTTCAGTGCTATTTTGAGAGTGCAGCCAGAGAAGTGTGTACGTATGAGTTTAATAGCTAGTTTGTTTATAAGTTTATCTAAGTTAGTTATTAAGCCTCAATTCTGATGTGTGTGTGTACATAATAAAGTTGCTTGAACAGAACCCATGAATGCTCGTCTGTTTGTTTTATCCTAACCGGACAAGCGACATGGTGTCAGAACCAGGATTCCAGAGACTGCTTTTCAGAGCTACAAGATGCAGAGTTAACAGTGAAGGTAAACTAAGAGAACCGAGTACAAAAAAAGGGCCAGAAACAAACAAAAGGTAATGAGAATTTGCATGAATGATTTATTTATTTAAAAAGATAAAATGGAGCCTTACAAGGGCACAAAACGCATTATTGAACAAGCGGGTCACACAGAAAGTTTATTAATTAAACGAGATGTTTAAAATTAAGATATTTGATAAAATGATTATCAGAAAAGCACTTAAGGGGTTCGGAATTATCTTAGAATTGCAAAACAAGTATGAAAAAAGATTAAACGGGCAAAACAGGCACATTAAGCATAAGTAAAGCAAGACGACTGCATGTTTTGGCAAAGTACTGTGTTTTGGCATAAAGTACTATTTTGTATTGATTGAAGCTATTCCGGGCATAACTAGAGTTATTCGAAGTATCTTGAAGTGTAGTAAAAGTGCTTACAGCGTGTGCTTATTACTGTGCATTTATTCTGAAGAGTTTATTGTGTGCAAAGTGCAACTATTTCATAAAGTGCAGTCAAAATACAGCCATTTTGAAAAGTTTCTTGTGCTGGCTGTGTGTTCGCAGAGTGCTGCCATTACAGAGTGTTTCTTGCACTGTACAGAGTCACTTAGCAAAGTACAGCTGTTTTGGGAAATTTCTAGTGTACTGTGTACTGTTTATTCGCAAAGTACAATTACTTCGAAATGTCTTCTACTCTGAGCTTCTTCTGCCCAGTTTATTCGCACAGTGCAGTTATTTTGAAATGTTTCTTACACTGATAAGAGGTGATTTCTTACAGTACATTAATTTCAAGAGTATTCTTGTGCCCAGGAGACTAATTTTGCAAAGTTTAGTTATTCAGAGGCTTGTTGTGCTATTGGGCATAGTTACAAACACTGGGATAAAATTCTGGCATATGTATATATGTGTGTTTGTGCATACTTGCAAAAGTCTTCACTGGTATGTGTTAATATGGCAAGTGGATTTCACAAACCATCATCCCTTGTATTTGATCAGAATATTGCAGAGAATTGGAGAATATTTGAGCAAGAGTACAATATTTTTATACAAGCAGCTTATTCTGACAAAGACGCACGCACCAGGGCATTCATTTTGCTAAACCTAGCTGGGTCAGAGGCCATTAAAAGAGAGCATTCGTTTATGTATGCACCAGCAGTGTATGAGGGAGAAGGCGAAAACCATCATGTTGTTGTAAAGGCAGAATCAGTAGAAGACCCCGAGTGTTTGAAATGCAAATTCAAGGAAATGTGTAACCCCCAGACAAATGTTACATTACAGATGCATTTGTTTTACACGAGATCAAAAACCGGCAGAAACATTTGCAGCTTATATTACTGACCTGAGAAACAAAGCTAAAAGATGTAGGTTTGGTGATTTAAAAGATGAGTTAGTAAAGGACAGGCTTGTGTGTGGTATTAATAGTGCTGCAGTGAGAAAAATTTTGCTTTGTGACATTGATTTAACGCTGAGCACAACTATTGAGATTTGCCAAATCCATGAAGATATAGAAAGGCACACGAATATGTTTGCAAGTGATGAGCATGGTTTCAGCAGGCTCCAGGGCAAATGTAGACAGCATGCAACACGTGGCTAGCAGAAGTAGGCCTAAGCACATGGCAGCTGCAACCCCTGTGGGTTTTCCTGGGAGACCCCGTAGTTTTCCATCAAGTTCTAAGAGAAGAACATGCTCAGTGCAGTACAAGGGTGAGTCAGCAAAACCCAAATCAAGCTTTATTGTTGAACTATTGCAATTGTGGTGCCAATCACGAGTCTAAAAGAGAAAAATGCTTAGCATTTGGTCTGCAATGCCGCAAGTGTAAAAAAATTGAACCATTTTCAAAAGTATTGCAAAATAAGCGAACTTACACAGTTGTAAAGAAAGATCACGTAAAAAAGCAAGTTGATCATATAGAGAGCTGCAACTCTACTTTCTGCGTGGATGATATAGCAGTAATTGGTGAAAAGGTCGATGCAGTAAATTTGTTGGCAAAGAACAAAGTGTTTTGTACTATCCAAATCAATGGTAAATCCACTGTGCTCGGAGCAGACACTGGTTCAAAGTATAATGTTATGTCAGCAGACACATTTGCCAAGCTGAGAGCTGGTGAGCAACTCAGTGTGGCCAGTTGTGGGAAACTTGTTGCTTATGGAGATGAAGAAATTCAAACTGAAGGCTTAGTAGTGATTTCATGTTATTTAGCTAGGAACTGCTACAGCTTACTATTTTATGTAGTCCAAAGACCGATGCAGTCATTATTGTGTCTCAGAGACAGTTTGAGAGTGAATCTGCTTTCATTTACCAAATAAGTTCATCATATAAGCACATATCCTAGTTCCAGTTTTACTGAGGCTATTTTCTCAGGGTATGCTGATGTTTTCGATGACAAGTTAGGCAAACTTCCAGTTGTGTATTCTATGAAGTTAGACCCAGAGCAGGGTTGCCAGACGTCCCTATTTGGGCGGGACTGTCCCGAGATCAGCAGCCTGATCCCGAGTCCCGCCCTGCCGGTTTAAATCCCGGCCAGCCTCTGCTTTGTTTGTTTTTTTTGATTGTCCCGTATACCTGGCATACGTGCCAATCAAAAATTGCTAAACACGAAGCTTCTTGTGTTCCACATTAAACACGAGAAGCTTCGTGTTTAGCGATTATTGATTGGCCCATATGCCGGTATACGGGCCAATCAAAAATTGCTAAACACGGAGCTACTGGTGTTGAATGAGGAACTGCAATGCATTAAACACGAGAAGCTCCGTGTTTTGTGCAGAGCTACTGAGCGAGCTCAGTTCTTTAATGTGGAACTGTGTTCTGCATTAAAGACCTTCTTTTTTTGTTTTGTCCCTGGAAATCTGGCAACCCTGACCCAGAGGTCAGTCCATTGGTCAGACCAGCAAGAAAAGTTACGATAACTGTGCAGAATAAAGTCAAAGCTAAGTTGGATAAAATGGTGCAGCAGGGTGTAATTTGTCCAGTTACAGAACCAACTGAATGGATGTTGTCCATGGTAGCAGCCGACAGAAAGCCTCAGACGAATTCAGAATAAGTACTGATCTAAGAGATTTGAACAAACCATTAAAGAGACCGGATCATCCCATGTGTACAGTCAAGGAAGTCGTAGCCCTAATACGGAATGCCACTGTTTTTTTCTATCATGGATGCAAAAAGTTCATTTTGGCAAGTGATGCTTGATCGCAAATATTCACTACTGACTACTTTCAGTACCCCATTTGGAAGATATAGATTCCTCAGGGTGCCATTTGGAATAAATTCTGCAAATTAAGTCTTTCATTGTGCAGCGGAGCAAATTTTTTCAGGTTATCCTTGTGCCATAATAGTTGATGTTATTATTGGTTGGAGACAACGGTGAAGCAGAGCATGATAGAAACCTTAGGAAAGTTCTAGACAGAGCATGTGAAGTGAACTTAAAGCTCAATTCTCTGAAATGCAAATTCAGACTACCAGAAGTTACATATGTAGGTCATTTATTTACCAGCACTGGCTTGCAATCAGACCCGTCAGAGCAAGCAGTCATTCTTGATATGCCAGCACCGGATAACGTTCAAGTTCTACAAAGTTTTCTTGGTATGGTCAACTATTTAGGCAAGTTTATACCAGACTTCAGTGAGTTGACAGCGCCTTTGAGAGAGCCGACTCGCAAAAATGTTACATGGTCTTGGTTGGAACAACACCAGAGAGCACTTGAAGACCTTAAGTAGAAAATTGCCACCCCACCTACATTAAGATGCTTTGATGTCAATAAACCAGTAACTCTCTCTTTCTTATGTTGCTTCAAAATTGGGTTATTCTTCAAGAGGGCAGACAAGTAGCCTATGCATCTAGAACTCTTACCCAAAATGAAATGCAGTATGCTCAATTTGAGAAAGAACTTTTGGCAATATTTGCATGTTCAGGATTTCATGATTATATTTATGGTCGAGCTGTTCAGATTGGAACTGATCACCAACCTCTAGTCACTATTTTAAAGAAGCCTATGCATTCATCTCCAGCGAGATTACGAAGAATGATGCTCAGATTGCAAAAGTACAACTTTAAAATGGTCTGTACAAAAGGCAGACTTCTTTATCTGGCTCATACCTTATCCAGATCGCCCAGAAATACAACTGAACAGCTTAATGCAGGGAATTTAGACTTTGATGTCATGCAAGTGTGTAATTTTTCTACCACAAGACTTAATGAACTGAGAGATCATACAAGGACTGATCTAATTTTGCAAAAGCTTAACCACTACATTAATGTTGGATAGCCGTCAAAGCAGTCTAGTGTACCACCTGAAGTGCAAACTTACTTTCCTTACCGCAATGAAATGTTGATGGACGAAGGCATTATTTTCAAAGGTCCTAAAATTGTTCCTGTTTCCTTACGTGAATATATCCAGATTTTTCATCGTGGTCACCCAGGTTCCAAATCTACCAAAAGAAGGGCGAGAGGACTAGTATTTTGGCCTTCTCTAGCAAAATACATTGATAAAGTACTTTCTTCTTAGAGTATGCAGTAGTACCAAACCACATTTGCAAAAAGAACCACTTCAGCTAAGTCAAGTATCTGAACTACCTTGGTCAACAGTAGCAACTGATGTATTTGAGTGGAACAATCAGCATTACTTAGTGTTGGTAGACTCTTATTCAAACTGGTTTGAGATCAATTTACTACGTAACCTAATGTCCACTGCTGTTATCACCAAGTTGAAATGTCATTTCTCAATCCATGGTAGTCCACACAAAGTTATTTCTGACAATGGTACCCAATGTACTAGTTAGTTGTTTCAGAAATTTGCAAAAAAATGGGACTTTGCACATGTTACTAGTAGTCCAGAATATCCACAGTCAAATGGACTAGCTGAACATGCAGTACAGAGTGCAAAGCAATTATTAGAGAAGTTAGAACATGATAATACCGATATCTTTTTGAATTTACTCAATCTCAGAAGCAAACCCCATGACAATATACTTGGCTCGCCTGGTCAGAGTCTTCTATCTAGGCAAACCAGAACAACATGCCTATTAGTTCCAGTTTGTTTTGGCCTAAAGCTAACAATAACAGAGCAGTCAAAGCCCAACTATACAGAAAACATTCTTTCCAGAAGTCCAGCTGTGATAAATTGAGCAGATTTCTTCATCCATTGAAAGAAGGAAAGACAGTGAGGATACAAACAGTGAAAGGTTTCGACTGGATTTGTCAAGTAATAGGTATATGTGCCAAGCCGAGATCCTACTTTGTAGAATCTTGAGGGTGTAGAGTACAAGAGAAATCGCAGACATCTTTCTGTGCCAGAATTGAAATCGCAGCTTTGTTCTTGTGATATAGACATGAGATGTCAAAGCAATCCAGACAATGATGTTCTTCGTGTTTCACTGTTGCAGTCATAACTGTAGGGTACTCCTGCCGGCAGGCAGCCTGAGGTCGGCCAGAATATCAAAGTCTGGGTCCGGCGTCGGCTGTTTCAGCTAGAACCCTGACATCAGAGCGCATGGGTATAAAGCTGGCAGCCGACGCCATCTTCTCCAGTCTTTCTTGCCGTGCAGTGTAAAGCAGTTCGCTAGTTGTTGGTTGGTGTTTTCAAGACAACGTGGTGTGATTGTCGTCGGTCCGAAGTTTTCTACTTCTCTTCTCAAAGCTAAGTACCCCGTTGGGGAAACTTTTTTCTTGCTCCTCCGATGTCAGAAAAAGTTAATAATTGTGTATCGTGTGGAAAACAAATACCTCATAAAGATTTCCACTCTTACTGTCTACCTTGCTTAGGCCCTGACCACGACGTTTCTTGTTGTCGGTTCTGTGCCACGTTTAATTCTCGCACTATCAAGCGTAGGTACGATTGGGCCTTGAATTACTTCGGTAGACGATTTAATTATAGAATGTCGTCGGATACTTTACCGACTACCGATTTACAGAAGAAGCGCAAAGACCAGGACAGGCCTCCGAGGTCCAAACAGGATACTTTGCAGCCGGAGCCAGCTTCGGGTTTGGCGGTCGTCAGTGAGGCGCTTTTGCAGCCCCTGTCATCCGTCACTTCAGAACCGATGGCCGACACGGACTCACATGGTGAGCCAACTAGGCCTAGTAATTTGTCTGCTGCAGGACCTTCGGACGTTGCTCCTTCGGATGGGTCCGGAACCGCTGTGCAGGTACCGGCTTCTGTGGGGGTCTTCAGGCCTTCACACATTACTATTTCCACAAAGACAAAAGCTAAGTCATAGACTCCTGTTAAACCCAGACTTTCTGCTCAAGCTTCTTCGGATTCAGCTCCTAAGACTCAGAAACAATTACTTCGGATGGCTGAGGATTTATTAACTATGATTAGGGGCTCTCACCCTCCTCCTGAGAAAAGGCCTAGACAGGATATCCCTTATGATTCCTCTGATCAGGCTTCTGTATCTTCTGTTTCTTCCTCTGATCAGGATTACTCTTTTCCTCCTTATGAGGATTTGGATGCAGAGGATTCTGTTCCCTCTGCCTCTCCCCCTGAAGATTTCTCTTTTGGGGAAACCTTGCATGAGATGAGGGAGCATTTTCATTGGGAAGGTCAGGATTATTCTGCTTCCAAAAAGAGACTCAGGGAATTTCTTCTTCTCCCTCAGCACAGGCCTTTAGCTATTCCTCCTGTACTTGACATTGTGGATGATGCCTTCTCTGAAGCTAACTTGAATCCTGATTCCATGCTGCCTGCTCCTTCTAAGCCTGATAGATTTTACAGGGTCCCTGATTCCCATCAATTCTTATTCAAGAACCCTTCTGCTGATCCTGAAACTATTTTGCAGGGTTCCAAGGCTGCTAAGGCCGCCTCCTCTAAGAATCCTATCCCCTCTGAAAAGGATTCTCGTGCCTTGGACAGGTGGGGCAAAAAGGTTTATACTTCAGCTACCCTTTCTATTAGAGCTTTAAATTGCCAGTTTCACATGTTTAAGTATCAACAGTGAAGAACTGTGAAGACCACAGTGAAGATCTTCTCTAAAGCAAACTTCACACTACTCAAAACTGGTGTGGTATCCTTCAAGGCCCCCGAGCCAGTGGAAACCACAACCCAAGCTGCGGAAGCCCTTACAAATGCCTTCTACGAACACCTCCAGGACTGCATGGATCAAGCAATCCCTAATAAAACCAAGACTCTTTCCACCAAGGGCAAATGTCCAGTCTGGTGGACCCCAGCCATAAACGAACTTTACAATAAGAGGAGAAAGCTGTTACATGATGGAGCAAAATCCATAAAAGAGAAGACACCCTTGATCATTATTAGTAAAAAAATACGAGCACTCATAAAATCATCCAAGGCCAAATTTGAGAGAAAAATTGCAATAGATTCAAAAGACAATCATAAGGCCTTCTTCAGCTATGTTAGAAACCTGGGTGGAAACTCCCAGATATGTGCAGAATTAGTCCAAAATGATACAAAAATCACTGAACCCACAGACATTGCCAACATACTGGCAGACAGGTTCAGTGCAAACTTCACCCCCCTCTCCCCCCCAAAAGGAGAGAACACTATCCCAGCGGAGTGTAGCCTCCCAGACATCTCTAATATGCAGGTGAAAGCTGCTCTCTCTAAAGCTAAAAACACAGCATCAATGGGACTGGATGGTGTCCCCGGCTGTGTGCTACACGAACTCAACGAGGAACTAAACCCGCATATAAGGCAGCTGTTTAATCTTAGCCTTACCACAGGATACGTGCCCAAGGAGTGGCGTACGGCAACTGTGGTCCCACTCCACAAAGGCGGTACCTTTACGGACCCTGGAAATTACCGCCCCATAAGCTTAACAAGCCTGGTCTGCAAAGCTATGGAGAGGATCATAATGGAACTCATAAACAAAGACATAGGGGACTTGCAGACATTGGACCCGACCCAGTTTGGCTTTGTCAAGGGCAGATCATGCCTTTTGAACTTGGTCGACTTGCAGACATTGGACCCGACCCAGTTTGGCTTTGTCAAGGGCAGATCATGCCTTTTGAACTTGGTCGACTTATTCGAAACAGTCACCAAGGCCATTGATGAGGGAAAGGCAGTCCATACAGCCTACCTTGACCTTGCAAAAGCTTTCGACACAATACCCCACTCGGGTATTATAGAGAAACTTACCAGCTTAAATGTAAACCCATATGTCACAAGATGGGTTGCAAACTGGCTAAAGGACAGAACCCACAGGGTTAGAGTTGCTGGCGCCATGTCAGACTCCAAGCCCGTCGCAAGTGGTGTCCCACAGGTCTCAGTCCTTGGCCCCCTGTTGTTCGCCATCTACTTCTCAGAAGTACATGCAAACATAGGAGGACTATGGCTGACAAAGTTTGCAGATGACTGCAAACTGGGCGCCATAGTGGAAAGTACATCGGACACCGATATCCTTCAGAGGGGTCTCACGGAAACTGATAACTGGTGCCAGAGCCATGGCCTAAAGTTAAATGCCAAAAAATGTATAGTCATACCCTTTGGGAAAAACAAGGTAACCCCAAGCTACCATATAGGTGGCAATCCATTAAGCACAGAAGAGGTTATCATGGACCTGGGGACCCAGGTTGACAGTGGCCTTTCTTTTGACACTCACATTGCTAAAGTGGTTAGAAAGACCTTCTACATTGCCCACCTGATCATGAAGGGATTCACATCCAGATGAAGTGAGGTCATTGTTCCCCTGTACTCTTCACTTATCAGACCAATGATCGAGTACAATGCCCCATTCGGGATGTATCTCACCCGACACCTGCAGCAATTGGAGAGACCCCAAAGTTCCTCACCAAAAGGATAAAGCGACTCCAAAATCTGTCATATGCTGCCAGACTGAAGAAACTCCAGCTCTATTCAGTGGTATACGCCTGCTCAGAGGTGACCTGTGCCTGACATACAAGGCCATGTCCAACCCGGAATTAATGGACATGCTCCACCTCAAAAAATCCAAATCTACCAGATCCACTAGAGCAAGCGACTTAAACCTTAGCACGGATATAAATAGGACATGCTGGAGGGATAGATTTGTCACCCAGAGACTCCCTATGCTGTGGAATAAAATCCCAGTCCATGTGAGGCAGAGCACCTCGCTGGCTCTGTTCAAGAGAAATCTTGACCGGTGGATGGGAGATCGTAGGTTTACCCCGGGAATCATCTCTGTGTCACTGCTGGACAGAGGCACAACAAACTAATGGGCACAGTATTTTTAACATAAGGGGTGGCGTAAGCCACAAAACTTTGGGCTAGGCTTATAAATGCCTTAGGGCAGATAGCCTAGTATAAACCTATGAACCTAAAACAAAGGGTTTCTACCTTTCCTGCATGTGCTGAGGACAAGGAATTACAGGATGTGTTGCATGCTACTTAACAAGTTAGCAAACATAGTTTACATTGTGGTTTTGATGCCTTAGAGGCTTCTTGCAGGGCGGCTGCCTCTGGTACTGTTATCAGGAGACATGCTTGGCTTCGTGAGCAGAATTTACCTGAACAAGTTAAGGCAAAATTGCTAGATGCCCCTGTTCAGCATGATGTCTTATTTGGGTCTAAGGCTGAGGAGGTTATTAAAAAGATGGAAGAAAAAGCCAAGTCTATGCAGACTGTAAAAGATTTCTTGCAAGTACAGCCTCCTAGATTTTCCAGAAATTGGCCCTCCAAAAATTGGTCTTTTCCCACCTCTGACAGGCCTCAAAGGGGATGATATAGACGCTCCAGAGGTCGGGCTCAGGCTCAGGCCTCTTACAGATCTAGACAGTGGACTGCTTCTTCACCTAGAAGGGGAGAAGGCAGATCTCAAACCCAAAGAAAGCAGACTCAATGACTCCCTCTGTTGGGCTTCAGGCCCTCCTTCCCTGGATGCCCCTCTCGGAGGAAAACTTTCTCTTTTTTACCAAAATTGGACTCACATTACCCAGGACAAATGGGTGTTAGACGTGATTTTGAAAGGTTACAGATTCCACTTTCACACTCTGCCAAGGCCTTCCGGTTGGCCAGATCTGCCAAAACATCAATGGACAGAGGCCTTAAATCAAGTGGACGCTTTATTAGCCTTAAGAGCCATAGAACCTGTTCCACCTTTTTCTGGTCCCAAGAAAACAAAACTCCTGGAGACCTATTCTAGACCTCTCAATATTAAACACCTTTTTGGAAATTCCAAAATTCAAGATGCTTACACTTCAACAACTTCTTCCAATGCTCTCACAAGATGCTTGGATGGTAACATTGGACTTAAAAGAGGCTTACTTACACGTCCCCATAAGGCAACAGTGCAGAAAGTACCTCAGATTCAAGGCAGGCTCGAGACACTTCCAATTCTCTGTACTGCCATTTGGCTTATCTACTGCACCCAGAGTTTTTACCAAATGCCTGGCTCTAGTAGTAGCTTACTGCAGACTTCAGGGGATTCAGATTTACCCCTATCTGGACGACTGTCTAATTCAGGCAGACAGCAAAGACCTTCTACTTCAACACCTGCATTTTGTTCAACGTCTTCTCCTACTACTGGGATTCTCAGTGAACACAAAAAAGTCACATTTGATTCCTTCTCAACGAATGACCTTCTTGGGAGCTCTTTTGGACACAAGTTTACAGAAGGCCTTCCTCACTCCAGAAAAACAGTTACAGCTGGCTTCAATCTTCAAGACCTTGGCAGCATTGACTCAGCTCACTGCAAGGAAATTCCTGCAGGCTCTGGGCTACATGGCCTCTTGCATCCTGTTGATTCCAAATGCGAGGCTTCACATGAGGAAACTTCAATGGTACCTAAAGAGTGTATGGTCTCAACATTGCCACAGTCTGGATACAGTGATTCCACTGATTCCCTGCCTCCAGAAGGAATTCCTTTGGTGGTCCAGGGCATGTGTTTTGAACGAAGGCAAGCCCTTTCGTCTACCTCAACCTACTCAGATCATAACCACGGATGCCTCGGATTATGCATGGGGAGCTCATTTTCTAGACATATGCCAACAGGGTTCTTGGACAAACAAACACCTTCTATGGCACATCAACTTGAAAGAAATGTTAGCAGTCCAAAATGCTCTTCTAGCCTTCCAGACTTTTTTGAAGCCAGGACCTCTGCTAATTCGAACAGACAATACCACAGTCATGTGGTACATAAACAAGCAAGGGGGCTCTCACTCTTACCCCCTTTGCAGATTTGCCATGACCTTATGGGATACAGTCCTAAATTTGAATCTGGATCTTCAGGCACAGTTCATTCCAGGAAAACAAAATCTCTTAGCAGACAGCCTAAGCAGAAACATTTTGGATCCTCACGAATGGATGTTGGACCCCAACTTATTCAGCAAGATAACTGCAGTTTGGGGCTGTCCTCAGATAGATCTGTTTGCATCCCATCTCAACCATCAGTTGCCTCTCTTTTGCACCAGGCCCTTCCACAAGACAGCTTGGAAAGTGGATGCCCTGTCCTTCAGCTGGAGGAATCTTTCGGGATATGCCTTCCCTCCTCTTCCTCTTCTGCCTCGGGTATTGCTAAAGATAAAGCTAGACAAACCCAGACAGATCATTTTGATAGCTCCAAATTGGCCTCGTCAGTTTTGGTACCCTACTCTACTGCACCTTTCCTTGGTTCCTCCTTGGAGTCTTCCTCTGACCCATTCTCTACTGTCCCAGCATCAGGGTCAGATATTTCACTCTCAAATCAAGACTCTGTGTCTGGCAGCTTGGCTCATCAAAGGCAATTGATTCCTTCTTCTCTTCCTAAACAAGTTTTGGATGTTCTTTTGGAAGCTAGGCGTCCTAGTACAAGGAAATCTTATGCTTCTAAATGGAAAAGATTTTGTATTTGGATGCAGGATCGTGGCTCTGATCCTTTAATACCTGATATCTCATCTATTTTACTTTATCTCTCAGACCTTTTGATTAAAGGTCTTTCATTTTCTTCCATTAAAATTCATGCTTCTGCTATTTCGGCACATTTCAGTTGTGATCCTCCCATTTTTTCCCACCAGTTGGTCAGACAATTTCTGAGAGGAGCTAAGAATTTAAAACCTCCTAGAACTCCTCCTGTCCCTCCTTGGGATCTCAACTATGTCTTGGAAAAGCTTACTTTGCCTCCTTTTGAGCCTGCTGCCTCTGCGGACATTAAGTTCTTATCCTGGAAGACAGCTATCTTGTTGGCCTTGACTTCTGCCAGAAGGGTGTCTGAGTTACAAGCCCTCATGGCCGTGGAACCATACCTCATCTTCCATCAGGACAGAGTTTCCTTGAGGACCAATCCTACTTTTATGCCTAAGGTAGTTTCTAGAGTGACTCTAAATCAGACTATTCACCTTCCTACCTTTTTTCCAAAACCCCAAAATAGGGGGGAAAGGATTTTGCATTCATTGGACGTACACAGGCAACTACGTTTTTACCTGGACAAAACTAAAAGTTTCAGAAAATCAGATCAATTGCTTATTTCTTTTGCTTCCAGTTCTCTTGGTAAAGCCATTTTTAAGCAAACTATTTCCAAATGGATTGCTCATGGAATAAGATATTGTTACTCTCTTTATGGAAAACAGATTCCAGGTACCGTCAGGACTCATTCTGCTAGAGCAGCTGCCACTTCAGCAGCCTTTCTCAGAGGAGTTCCTACCAAGGACATTCTGGAGGCTGCCACTTGGAGCTCTGTGCATACTTTTTCCAAGCACTATAACCTCCCTTTGTACTCTAAGTCTAGGGCAGGCTTTGCCTCTGCTGTCTTGCAGGGTCTTTTAGCTGCTCCTTCTACTTCATAACCTCCTCCCGTATTCTCAGCTTTGGGATTCTACCCTACAGTTATGACTGCAACAGTGAAACACGAAGAACATAGTACAGTTGTGTATACCTACCATAAATGTAGATGTTCGAGTGTCTTCACTGTTGCAGTCGTGTTCCTCCTCCAGACTTCTCTTGTTTCTATTTGCTTACTGTGTTTCCTTTTCCACTACCTTTCTGGTGTATTTGTGTTTCCCTTGGGACACCTTTTGGTTTTATGGGGGCTTCTGACATCAGGGGCAAGAAAGGCTGGAGAAGATGGCGTCGGCTGTCAGATTTATACCCATGCGCTCTGACGTCAGGGTTCTAGCTGAAACACCGGACCCAGACTTTGATATTCTGGCCGACCTCGGGCTGCCTGCCGGCAGGAGTACCCTACAGTTATGACTGCAACAGTGAAGACACTCGAACATCTACATTTATGGTAGGTATACACAACTGTACTTTCCTGTTGCAGAACGTGTCTTAACTTCTGTTTCCATTCTTGATGTTGTTCCCAACGTCACAAAAGTTGAACATTCAGCAGAGACTGTCCCAGTTGCTAGACCTAATTCTAATTTCTGTGTAACATGATTGGTCATATTTCCAGACCTAGTGTGAAATACACAGCAACCTGGACATAATTGTCTATATATATTTAGTTCTGTAAAATTGCAAGTCAGAATTATTTGTACCAATTGCATGTCAGTCAGTGATGTCAGTATTGCATGAGTCATTTCTCAAAGAGGGAGGATGTAGAATAGTGTGTGTGTGTTGTACCTTTAAGAAGCATTTCAAGGACAGCACATGCATATAAATAGCAAGCACGTACTAGCTTCTGTGCCATTTTAAGTTCATAGGTTGGTACTAGGCTGTCGGCCCTAGGGCGTATACAAGCCTAGCCATAACAATTCCCTGGATATTTCTTCCCACAATATTTACTTCCCTGGACCTCTGTCTAGCAGGGTGAGTGACATGATCCCCGGGGTGAATTTCCTATCTCCCATCCAATCGTCAAGGTTCCTTTTGAAGAAGGCCAAGGAGGTGCTCTGTTTGACATTGTATGGGCAGTCTAGTCTCTGGGTCAGGAACCTATCCCTCCAGCATGTTTTTTTCATTGTGATGACAATGTTTAGATCCCTGGAGCGTGTGTCTCTGAGGGATTGGGATTTCTTTTAGTGTAGCCTATCCAACAGCTCAGGGTTTGACATGGCCTTGTATGTTAAGCAAAGATCGCCTCTGAGTAGACGATATGCCACAGAGTATAGCTGGAGTTTTTTTAGATGATCAGCATAGGGCATCTGCTTTAGGCCTGTGATTCTTTTAGTGAAGTGTTTCTGCGTCTTTTCCAGCTGTTGCAGATGTCTTGTGAGGTACATACTTAACGGGGCGTTGTACTCTATAATGGGTATAATAAGGGATGAGTACAGTGGGACAATGACCTCCTTTTTTCTGGATGAAAAGCCCTTAGTGATGAGGTGTGCCACATAGAAGGATTTCCTGATTGTTGTGGCGATGTGGTTATCGAAGGTGAGACCACTGTCCACCTGTGTCCCTAAGTCTGCCATCACATTTTCGGTGTTTAGTGTACTGCCACCTATGTGGTAATTCATGGGTACATGTTTTTTTCCCAAAGGGGATAACTATACATTTCTTGGCATTAAGCTTGAGCCCATGGCTCTGGCACCAAGCATTTGTTTTTGTAAGGCCCTTTTGTAGAATATCTACATAATTTTGGGGATTCAATAATGGCTCCCAGTTTGCAGTCATCTACGAACTTTGTTAACCAGAATGCCTTAGTGTTGGCCTGTACTTCAGAGAAGTAGATGCCAAAAACAAGAGCGGTCCCAGGACTGAACCCTGAGATACTCCACTTGTTACTTGTCTGGAGCTGGGTTTGGAGTCTACTACTTTTACAGTCTGGGTTCTGGCAGTAAGCCAGTTGGCAACCCATCAAGTGACGTAGGGATTTACGCCCAGCTTAGTAAGTTTCTCTATGATTCCAGAGTGGAGGATGGTGTCAAAGGCCTTGGCGAGGTCCAGATAGGCTGTGTGGACCACCTTACCCTCGTCCACAGCTCTGGAGACTGATTCGAAGAAGTCAGTCAGGTTCAGAAGACAAGATTGGCCCTTCAAAAACCCAAACTGGATGGGGTCCAGTGTTTGAAGGTTGCCAATGTCTTTGTTTATAAGTTCCATGATAATGTGTTCCATGCCCTTGCAGATCAGGCTCGTCAGACTGATGGGATGGTAGTTACTGGTATCCAAGGTGGATCCCCCCTTGTGGAGTGGGATAACTGTAGCTGTGCGCCACTCAGTGGGCATGAAGCCTAAGGTGAGGCTATGATTAAACGTGACACTTAGGTGATGTGCCAGTTCATTTTGTAGTTCATGTCATCTGGTCCCATGGATGCTGCATTCTTAGCTTTGGAGAGTGCAGTTTCTACCTGTGTTGCCGTGATTACTAGAATTTGGCAATCTTTTGGTATTGAGGTGGGCACCTTAGGGGTGAAATGGGGGTGAATTTGGCACTAAATCGATCTGCCGGGATATTGGCAGTATCCTTGGGATCAGTATATTTAATGCCATTCTGTTGTAGCTCAGAGCAGATCTGAGCATTGCCATTTAGATTCTTGACATAACTATAGAATGCCTTGTGGTTGTCTTTGGAATCCTTGGCAATTTTATTTTCTTAACTAGCTTTGGAGGATTTTATGAGGGATCGCATCTTCTTACTGAGGCTGGTAAGGGAGTTTTTTGCATCCTGGGATTTTCCTCTTTTCTGCAACAGTTTCTTCCTTCTGTTATATAGTTTGTTTATGGCAGGGGACCACCAGATTGGCTTCCTTTTTTTTGGAGGTGAGCGTCTTGGTTCTATTTGGGATGGCACGATTCATGCATGAGTTTATGTGCTCGTACAGTGGCTTAGTGTAGGATTCAGCAGTTGAACTTTCAGATTCCGTCTGCATGGGTGTCATGAAGTTTGTCACTTCTGACTTGAGTAGCATGAAGTTGGCTTTGGAGAAGTTTTTTTTACAGAAGTTTCCTTACTGGGGGTGGGGTGGGGTGTGGATGTCAAAGGTGATTTGCATATGGTCAGACCTGACCAATGAGGGGGTGACCACTGGTGTGGAGCATTTATGTCCCATGTTGGTAACGACCAAGTATAGGATATTGGAGCCCCTGGTGGGACAATGGATTAGTTAATCCAGGGCGTTGGAATTTATGAATTCCAAAAACAGTTGGGAGAAGGTGTTGGTACCCGAGTAGTTTTCCCAGTTAATGGCAGGGTAGTTGAAATCACCCATTATTAAGGTGTTTGGTTGTATCTTAATATTTTCTAGAATATTTATAAAGGTGTAGTGAGAATCTTGGGGCATGGTGGGGGATCTGTAGCAAGCTACAATTTGGATTGCAGTCTTACTTAGAGTTAGTTGCACCTGGAGAATTTCAGGTGCATTGTGTTGGGCAACTAGCCTGGAGGTGTGAGTATCCTTGGTGAATATGGACACTCCTCCACCTTTAGTGTTTCGGTCTTGGTTTGGTGGCCGAAAAGTGTGGTAAGAGTTGTAGCCTGGTATTGCAAGGGTGCTCTCTGGAGCCTTGAGCCAGGTCTCAGTTACTGCACAGATATCGATATCCTCCATTTTTAGGAGTGCCTTGAGAGAGTGCATTTTGAGGTTTAGACTTCTAGCATTGAGTAGCATTACCTTCAGATTTTGCATGCTTGTATCTGTTACGGTGGTGGTTTTGTCCTTTGAACCTTGCCTAAAAAAGGCGCTATATGGGTGGCAAGAGCTTTAGCCAGTAACCTGAATCCCAGGGGTGACAGGTGCAAGCCATCTCTGGCAAAGCATTGTGGTTTGTTGATCATGTCTTCCCAGGCAGACAAATACTGGATCCCATTTGAATGACACCAGAAGCTTAACCAATTGTTGACGTCAGTCATTTTGTCCTTATACTGTGGTATCATTCTGGGCGAAGGCAGGATGCTACTCAGGGCTAGGGCCATACCTGCCTGGGCCACATGATCTGAGAGCTCTTCCATGTCTCTTTTAATGTAGTCCAAGGAGGTATGTCTCAAGTCATTCACTCCAACATGGACAATGACAGAGTCGTATTTGTACTTGTTGTGGAGTGACATGAGTGCATGAGTTATGTGGCGGATCCTGGCACTCGACAGGCAGCTGACTCTAATTTTCTCCTTGTTCAGCCTGGTGAGTGGGACATCAGTGTGCCTGACTATGGAGTCACCTATGACTGAAGTGTTGGGTACATTGTCTTGCTTTAGGGGCTGTTGTTGGGTGGCACACTGGTGTTGAGCTATGTGTCACTTTGGTTGTGACTGGTGTTTGTTTGCTTCAGACATCCTTGCTGCTTGGGCAGGTTAATGTAAAGGGCCTCCGCATATGTGGGTTTAGTGTTTCCATGTGTGGGTGTTGATGGTGTGGGTTTTGAAGGGCTGTGTGTTGCTTGAGGTGTAGTGCAGGTGTTAACCTTCTCCTCTTGACTGTCTAGCACAATCTTGGCTGGAGAGAGCTTTGCTTCCAGTTTGGCTATGTAAGTGCATCTTTCGCAGTTTGTAGTGTTGGGTGGTAGGAGGAGAGGGTTGTCTGTGTACATGAGGCAGTTGCTACATTGCCCCAGTATGCTCAGATTCACCAGGTGGACAGGATAAATCACCCTTGACCCTTGTTCATGCCTGTTTAGGTGCTTTTTTTTGTAAAGTACAAGAGCTGTTTCCCCTTACCTTTGCAAGGTACTTTGCAATTATAGGCTGTTTAGTGCCTCTGATTAATTTCTCCTTATTGACAAGGAGAGTTGAGTGCTTGTATCAGTTTAAGGCTTCCTAGTGCTTTCCAGCGGGTCTAGAGTGCAAGTGCTAGTCATAGGGGTTCAGATTTTAGTGCTACTACTGAGAAACCAGCTAGTTCTCAGGAAAAATTTGAAGAGCAGACTTTTTGGCACCTGGAATAGTTTAACCATAGCCCCGCAGTGCTGCGCGATGTGAAAAATGCACAAACACACTCGTTTTTAAGCAATAAAGTTGAAAGGGATAGAAATCGGCCCAAAAAGGCTAATAAAATTACAATTTCATAGGTTCGTAGGTAGGTACTAGGCTATCTGCCCGAGGGCATTTATAAGCCTAGCCAGAGTGTGTCTGCTTTTGCCGCCCCATTGCCTAATTAACTGAGCCTCTGTCAAGCAGAGCCAATGAAGTGATCCCAGGGATGTATTTTCTGTTACCCATCCACTCGTCAAGGCTTCTCTTGAAGAGTGTTAGTGAGGGGCTCTGCCTAATGTAGTTAGGAATTTTGTTCCAAAGCATGGGGAGTCTCTGTGACAGGAATCTATCCCTCCAGCATGTTCTATTTATTGTTGTGGCGAGGTTTAGCTCACTAGAGCGCATGGCTCGCAGTGACTTGGATTTCTTTATGTGGAGCATGTCCATCAATTCTGAGTTGGACATGGCTTTGTAAGTCAGGCAGAGATCACCTCTGAGTAAGCAATATGCCTCTCAGTACAGCTGGAGTTTTTTTCAGTCGGGCTGCATAGGACATATGTTTGAGGCCAGTAATCCTCTTGGTGAGGTGCTTTTGTGGTCTTTCCAGCTGTTGGAAGTGTCTTGTGAGGTACATCCCAAATGGGGCATTGTACTCTATGATGGGTCTGATGAGTAGAGAGAGGGGCACTATAACCTCTTTATTTCTAGATGCGAACCCTTTAGTAATTAGATGGGCCACATAGAAGGATTTCCTAACTACTTTGGCAATATGATTGTCAAAGGAGAGATTACTATCAACCTGGGTCCTCAGATCTCTTATTACCTGTTCTGTATTAAGAGAATTCTGTGTTAAGAAATTTCTGTATTTCAGAGCTGGAAACCACTCCTCTAGTGTTAGATAGGCAGTACAGTGCTCACCACTCCCACTGGTAAGCAGTAGGACTTCCCTCTACCACAGCAAGGTCTGGATAGCTCTGAATACAGAAAATAAAATTTCCGTCCCATCGCTATCCTATCTCCTATCTCTAAACATTTAGAAAAGTGTATTCACCTACAACTCCTACCATACCTCTTAGACAATAACCTACTAACTCCAACACAACATGGTTTCAGACCAAGAAACAGTACTGTGACCACCCTACTCTCCTTCCTGGAAGCTGTGAACAAAGCCCAGGACTCGGGACATATTGTCTCTATCCTCCTAATAGACCTCTCTAAAGCCTTTGACACTATCTCCCACAATTTACTACTAACTAAACTCTCCAAGCTTAACTTGTCACCCTCTTCTCTGAACTGGTTCACTAGCTACTTATCCAGTAGATATTGAGCAGTAAGATGGAAAAAAGCCACCTCCCCTTTCATCAACACCTTCCCCAAGGATCTATACTGGGTCCCTTTCGTTTCAATATATTCATAAACAATTTCCACAACTCTATCCCTTTAACTAAAATTATCCAATACGCAGATGATTCAACTATTATCTGTTCTGCTACCTCCATCCCCACACTGCTAAAGCTTACTCAAGATGCATTCTCAACCACCGAACAATGGATGAAAACAAATCACCTTGTACTCAATGCCTCCAAAACCAAAGTAGTGGTATTCACCCCCTCTAAAGCTACCTTTTTCAATCCAAGTAATTTCACTATTACTAGTCACAGCAATACACCCATAGAACTGGTATCTGAGGCAAAATTACTTGGGGTCCAAATTGATAGCCAGCTTAAATTCAATTCCCATCTTCAACTAAATATAAAAAAAAACACCAAAAACTTGGCATGCTCTACAGACAAAATGATTATCTTACACCCTCCGTCAAACTCACCCTATCTACCACATTTCTCATCCCATCCATTCTGTATGGAGCCCCACTTCTAACTAACCTACAATCTTCTTTCAAAACACAACTCTCCTCTGGCTATAACAAAATTGCCAAGTTTGCTACCTCCCATTAGTCCTCTTCACACCACTGTTCGGCTCTCCACAAACTAAAATGGTTAGAACTACCCAATCACCTCACCTACGTCCAACTGACTCTTGCACACAAGCTCATCTCCAATCCCTCTCTCTACCTTCAAAATGCACCTCCCTGATAGAATTCTAAGATCTAACAACCAAAACCTAATTGAACTGTATAAACCAATTCGTCCCCCTGGAAAAAATCTGCTCGTCTCTGGAACTCCTTACCCCCATCCATTCGTACCATCACAAATCGCTTCTCATTCAAAAAATCCCTTCACTCACACCTAATTTCCCAGTGGGAATGCTCCTGCTCCCACCCAACATAATCTCCTCATACTGGGAATTTCCACTTCTCCTCCCCTATTCATAATGGGAATTTCTGCTTACTCTCCTAAACTCATAGATCTTGCTCTTGCTTGTATTATGCTTTTTCTGAATACTTAAAGGTACCTAAGTGTAAATATACCCTAAGATGGAAAAGGTTATCTGTTTCTATATTGAAAAAGTTCCATGTCAGCTCATATACCTTTCTCTTGCTTGTATTAAGCTACTCATCCTGAATGTATGAAAGATACCTCCAGTGTAACCTACCCTAAGTTGTAAAAGCTTCTCAGTTTCTATATTGTAAATTGTTTGCAGCTATGCAAGATTATAATATTTGTACACTAGTCTACTGTATTTCCAAGTCCGTAGTAATTGTATAATTGAAACTAAATACCTTATTGTAACCTTGCTAATTGTTTATGGAGCTTTTCTTCATAATTCTTTTTTTTTTCCCCATAATAAATTTTTATTGAAATATATTTTCCAAAAACATTACAAAAATACAATAAACATCACACACATAATACACTATAACTACTACAAACCATTTATACAATATCTACATGAAATGCTTCCTATATTTAATATATTCCTAAAATCAGTATCATGCTAATATAATATTGAAGACCTTTTCCCATATTTTCGGGTTATTAATATTTTTGTTAGTTTGTTTCAGAAGGAATTTATGTGCTAGTATATGTTTTATAGCCACAAGCTTAAAATTATTCCATGATGTCTTATGTGGTTCTAGCCAATTTGTGGCTATATAGAATTTCATCAGCAAAAAAATATTCATACAAATAATAGTTTGCGATCTGGAAAGCTCTCGTGGAGGAATGTGTAGAATCATAAATTCCCATGACAGTGTAGAACTTTGATAACCCATCTTTTGCAGTTGTACTTTAAGAGAGTTCCAAAGTTTATATACGCATTTACAACTCCAGAACGTATGAAGAAGATCCACTGTTTGATCTGCACAGTATTGACAAATTGGAGAATTCCTAGGGTTAAATTTATGTAATCTAAGATGTGTGTAATATGCATTGTTCCAAATCATCAATTGCGTGTACATCAGTTTTTGAAAAGAAACTGATTTCCTAGTTATATCAATTGCTTTTAGTATCTGATTGTCTGTTACTGTTACTTTGTTTACCCAATACTCTGAAAGCAAAATTTTGTCCTGAAATTTCAAATCCTTAATTAATTTGTATGCAGTTGCTATAAATTTAGTGTCTTGTTGGATAGCTTGCCACAATTCAGAGCACTTATCCACAAATCCGGCTGCAGGTTTAAAGTTCCTAAAATAGCTCAAGGCAAGTTCTTTAACTTGTCTCATTATAACAATGTAACTTCTAGGTAGATTCATTTCCTGTCTAATTTGTAAGCCGATAAGTCAAGTTTATTAAAAACATCAAATAGAGTCAGATTAACTATTAATGGAAATTTGCTGAGATCGATCAGCTGATTATTTAGTTTAAAATTAGGATTCCTGTGGAAAGGTTGAAGAACCATCATATATTGCAATAAATCTATGGACTGAAATAAAGTTTGCAAAGATGAGACACAGGTTATTATGTGGTCCATGACCCCATATTTTATCAGACTAATTTTGTCCATAAAGGGTAATGCTTTAGGATTTATTTTCCTATCCAAAATATGCTTATGATTCAAGACCACCCAAGTTGGTATCCATTTTGTATTTACATCATAATTAGCAATTCTTAAAATTTGATTAGCGTTTACAATCAAATAATATGCTTCAAAGTTTGGTGGCTCAAGTCCCCCTCTTGTTTTAGGGCTCATTAATTTCTCATAAGATATTCTAGTTCTTTTTGGGTTCCAGATAAATTTAGCTAGATCTTTATGCATTTGTTTAAAACTGTTTTGAAATTGATAATTGGGCAGACCTAAATATGTATAACATTAGGTAGTATATTCATTTTCACTATTGATACTTTTGCTAATACCGGTAGTTTTAAATTCTTCCATCTGTCACAATCAGCTATTATGTGTTCCCATACTTGTTTAACATTATTGTTATAAAAGTCCTTATTATCCGTAGAGAAGTTGATACCCAAATATTTAATATTTTCTTTACATGTTAACTTCCCCATCAGGGCCATTAATGAAAAAGGTTTTGGGGTTCTTAACGGGAAGATATTTGTTTTCTGTAAGTTAATTTTATAATTAGAAACTACCGAAAATTCGTTTATGAGCTTTAATATCTTTTCACTGCCCGAAATTGGGGTTGTACAATAAATAATAAGATCATCGGTGAATGCTGACATTTAATATTTTATTCCTGTAAATTATTGGTGCATTATGATACAAATTTTGCTTGATATATAAAAATAGGGGTTTTAGATATAGGTTAAACAATAAGGGGGACATGGGACAACCCTGACGAGTACCATTTTTAATCTGTATTCTGTTAGAATAAGTCCTATTGATATATAGCGTAGTGTATGGATTACTATATAATATTTGTAGTATCTGAATGAATTCTTGGGGCAAGTTAAAATAGGGTAACACATCAAACAAAAACTTTATATCTACTGTATCAAATGCTTTCTGGGCATCTATTATAAGAGCATAGATATTAAAGTTGTTTTGTTTAGCATACGTCATCATATTATGCAGTGTAAGTGTGTTATCGCTAGTTTGTCTAGTTGCCATAAATCCAGCTTGTTCCTTAGAAATTAGATATATCAAAACCTTCTTTAGTCTCGATGCTATAATTGATGTTAAAATTTTCATATCCACATTCATTAGTGCTATTGGTCTGTAATTATCTGGGTTAAGGGGATCTGAATTGGTTTTATGTATGAAAATTGTTTTTGACGCATTGAGGTGGGGGTCACTAATTTTATTTTTAGTTATATAATTAAATACATGAGACAATTCTTTTCCCAAACTATCAGCAAACTCTTTGTAAAATTCAGCTGTAATACCATCAGGCCCTGGCCTTATGTGCTTTCATATGTTGAATTGTATATACTATTTCTTCTTTAGAAATAGGTTTAATCAGGTCACTTTGCAGGCTCTCTTCTAATTCTGGAAAGTTAATTTTTTGCAGAAAACTTTTATTCTGGTTATGTAGAGACCTATCAGTTTGCCCCTCATACACCTTAGTATAGATTTTCCCAAAAACATCAACAATATCCTCAGTTTTAGAATATATTGTGTCGTTATACTGTATTTCCGAAATATATCCAGTTGTTTTTGATTGATTTATAATCCTTGCCAGTGTGTTTATGGAGCTTTTCTCCCCAGGACTCCATTGAAAATGGGTTCTTTTGGCCCAATGGACTATCCTGGTAAACCAACTGCAAATAAATAAATAAAGTCCTGAGACGAGCAAAGCCTGGGATCTGGACTATACTAGCTTGGAAAGGTGGGAAACGAGCAAACAACATAGTATTTTTTGTTTTTGGTTTTGAGAGTACACGTAGAGAGTGAGCATGTATGAGTGTGATAGCTAGTTTGTTTATAAATTTATCTAAGTTAAAGTTATTAAGCCTCAGCCCTAGTGTGCTTGTACATAATAAAGCTGCTTGAACAGAACTCGCAAATGCTCATCTGTTTTATCCTGACTGGACAAGTGACAACCAATGAATATGTTATTGGGTTGAATGGTTATTGTTTCTAATAAGTTTAAATACATGGTATGGGTTTCCTGGGTCATAGAGGAGGACCTATAGCTTGCAAGGAAATGGTATTGGATTTTGCCTATGGTGATTTGAACATGGAGCAGCTCAAGTGCATTGTCCTGTTTGACCAACTTTGAAATATATTTATTTTTGATGTAAATAGAGACACCTCCACCTTTAGTCCCTGCCTGTGAAGTAGCTGGCCTAAATGTGTGGAAGGCATTATAACCTTCCACTGTTGGTGTGCTTTCTGCGGCTTTAAACCATGTCTCAGTGATTGCACAGATGTCAGCATTCTCTAGGGTAAGGAGAGCTTCTAGGGAATGGAGTTTTTTATCAGACTCCTAGCACTGAGCAGTAATACCTTTAGATTTTCTTGGTTTTGATTTGCTAGATTGGAAGTACTTTCAGTTTGGCATTGAAAGTACTTCCGACATACCAAATCAGAACCAAGAGAATCTAAAGGTATTACTGCTCACTAATAGTCTGAACAAATAACCCCACTTCCTAGAAGCTCTTTACTTTGAGACACTTGACTGTGTGCATGATCTAATGGATCCTGGCACCTGACAGGCAGCTGACCATGACCTTCTTCTTGTCCAGCCTGGTGAGGGGGACATCTGTGTGCCTCACTATGGAGTCACCTATGACCAAGACATTTTCTTTTGGGCTGTTTTACTTTAGGGACTTATTGGCTGAGACACTGTTGTGTGTATTATATGTAGAGGATTCTGTTGGGTTTGCAGTGTGTGCACTTGGTCTGCGCTTAGGAGGTCTGTGATCTTTAGGTAGGCTTCTAGCAAGTACCTCTGCATATGTGGGTTTATGTGTTGTGAGCTTGTTATGTGGAAGAGGTGAGGTGTGTATGCCGAGAACATGTTTGATGTCTGGTTTGTTATGTGCGAGCATTGATTCCAAATTCACAGCAGAGATGCAGCTCTCACATGTTGTATTTGTTTGTTATAGGTGTAACTGGTTGTCAGTATACACAAGGCAATTGCTACATTGCCTCAGGATGCCCATGTCAATCAGGCTGGCTGGAGAAATGTTGGGAAACTGCCTGTCCATTATGGCAGGTGTATACTGTAGTGGCTAATGATGAGTGGGCTATGTGGACCAAGTTTTGCTGTAATACTAACAAAAAGTGGCTGTTCTGTGGAGTGCTACGGCTAGAAAACTGCATCAGTGCTTCACAATGCACAGCTGAGTTGCTTGCAGAGCAGCAGTGCAATCTCTGAGCAGCTCTGGTAAACTGTAGCTCAAACCTGTACAAAAATGATGCTTAAATATATGTGAAATTGAAAAATGATTTTCATAGGTTCATAGGTAGGTACTAGGCTATTGGCCCTAGGGCCTATATAAGCCTAGCCAAAGGTACCCTGGCGTTCGCCACCCAAGAAAATTATTTTCCTGTGCCACTGTCGAGCAGAACCACAGAAGTGATCCCTGGGGTGAATTTCCTAACTCCCATCCAATCATCAAGATTTTTCTTGAAGAGTGCTAATGAGGAGCTTTGTTTGATATCGATAGATAGTTTTTTCCAGAGTATGGGGAGTCTCTTGGACAGGAATCTATCCGTCCAGCATGTTCTGTTTATTGTGGTGACGTGGTTTAGGTCCCTAGTGCGTGTAGCTCATAGGGATTGGGATTTCTTTAAGTGGAGCATGTCTAAAAGCTCTGGGTTTGACATAGCTTTGTGTGTTAGGCAGAGATCGCCTCTGAGTAGGTGATATGCGATGGAGTAAAGCTGTAGTTTTCTGAGACGGTCTGCATAGAGCATCTCTTTGAGGCCGGTAATCCCCTTTGTGAGGTATTTCTGTGGCCTTTCCAGTTGTAGATGTCTTGTGAGGTACATACCAAAAGGGACATTGTACTCTATAATGGGTCTAATGCAACACATACCCTTCTAAACCCGCACCACCAACACCCACATACAGCAACACTAAATCCACATATGCAGAGGCCCTTAACTGTAACCTGCCAAGCAGCAAAGACCTCTGAAGCTGAAACGCAAACAAACACCAATCACAACCAATGTGTCACATAGTTCACAACACCAGTGTGCCACCCAGCAACAGCCCCTAAGGCAAGACAATGTACCTAACACTTTAGTCATAGGTGACTCTATAGTCCGGCACACTGATGTCCCTCTCACCAGGTTGAATAAGGAGAAAATTACAGTCAGCTGCCTGTCGGGTGCCAGGATCCGCCACATAACGCATGCACTCAAGTCACTCCACAACAAGTACAAATATGACTCTGTCATTGTCCATGTTGGAGTGAATGACTTGAGACGCCTGGACTACATGAAAAGAGACATGGAAGAGCTCTCGGATCATGTGGCCCAGGCAGGTATGACCCTAGCCCTGAGTAGCATCCTGCCCCCAGAGTGATACCACAATATAAGGATAAAATGATTGACTTCAACAATTGGCTAAGCTTATGGTGTCATTCAAAGGGGATCCAGTATCTGTCTGCCTGGGATGACATGATTGACAGACCACGATGCTTTGCCAGAGATGGTCTGCACCTGTCCTGGGATTCAGGTTACTGGCTAAGGCTCTTGCCACCCATATAGTGCCTTTTTAGGCAAACTTCAAAGGACAAAACCACCACCGTAACAGGTACAAGCATGCAAAATCTGAAGGTAATGCTACTCAATGCTAAATGGAGAACATCGATATCTGTGCAGTAACTGAGACCTGGTTCAAGGCTCCAGAGAACACCCTGCAATACCAGGCTACAACTCTTACCACACTTTTCACCAAACCAGGACCAAACACTAAAGGTGGAGGAGTGTCAATATTCACCAAGGATATTCACACCACCAGGCTAGTTGGCCAACACAATGTGTCTGAAATTCTCCAAGTGCAACTAACACTAGGTAAGACTGCAATCCAAATTGTAGCTTGCTACAGATCCCCACCATACCCCAAGATTCTCACTACACCTTTCTAAACATACTGGAAAATATTAAGATAGAACCAAACACCCTAATACTGGGTGATTTTAACTACCCTGCCATTAACTGGGAAAACTACTCATGTCCCAACACCTTTGTTCTTGGAATTCATAAATTCCAATGCCCTGGATCAACTAATCCATAGTCCCACCAGGGCCCAATATCCTAGTCCTGGTCATTACCAACATGGGAAATCAATGCTCCATACCTATGGTCACCCCTCGTTAGTCAGGTCTGACCATAAGCTAATCACCCTTAACATCCACATCCCACCCCACCCCCAGTAAAGAAACCACCATAAAAACTTCTCCAAAGCCAACTTCATGCTACTCAAGTCAGAAGTGACAAACTTCATAACACCCATGCAGACGGAACTGAAAGTTCAACTGCTGAATCCTACACTAAGGCACTGTATGAGCACATCCACTCATGCATGAATCGTGCCATCCCAAATAGAACCAAAATGCTCTCACCCAAAAAGGAAGCCAATCTGGTGGTCCCCTGCCATAAACAAACTTTACAACAAAAGGAAGAAACTTTTGCAGAAAAGAGGAAAATCCCAGGATGCAAAAAACTCCCTTACTACCCTCAGTAAGAAACTGAGATGCCTCATAAAATCCTCCAAAGCTAGTTATGAAAATAAAATTGCCAAAGATTCCAAAGACAACCACAAAGCATTCTATAACTATGTCAAGAATCTAAATGGCAATGCTCAGATCTAAAACAGAATGGCATTAAATATACGGATCCAAAGGATATTGCCAATATCCTGGCAGATCGATTCAGTGCCAACTTCACCCTCTCACCCGTAATGGCCCATCTCAATGAAGATTGCCAAATTCCAGTAATAACGGCCACACAGGTACAAAACGCACTCTCTAAAGCCAAGAATACAGCATCCATGGGACCAGATGACGTCCCGGGCTGTGTACTACATGAACTACAATATGAACTGGCACCTCACCTAACTGTCATGTTTAATCATAGCCTCACCTCAGGTTTCGTGCCCACTGAGTGGCGCAGAGCTACAGTTATCCCAATCCACAAGGGGGGATCCACCTTGGATCCTGGAAACTACAGTCCCATCAGTCTGACAAGCCTCATCTGCAAGGCCATGGAGCGTATTATCATGGAACTTATAAACAAAGACATTGGCAACCTTCAAACACTGGACCCCACCCAGTTTGGGTTTGTGAAGGGCGATCTTGTCTCCTGAACCTGATTGACTTCTTTGAATCAGTCTCCAGAGCCATGGACAAGGGTAAGGTGGTCCACACAGCCTATCTAGACCTTGCCAAGGCCTTTGATACCATCCCCCACTCTGGAATCATAGATAAACTTACTAAGTTGGGCATTAATCCCTATGTCACCCAATGGGTTGCTAAATGGCTTACTGATAGAACCCACACTGTAAAGTAGCCGACTCCAAATCCAGCTCCAGACAAGTGACAAGTGGCGTACCTCAGGGTTCAGTCCTGGGGCGCTCTTGTTTGGCATCTACTTCTCTGAAGTACAGGTCAACACTAAGGGACTCTGGCTAACAAAGTTTGCAGATGACTGCAAACTGGGAGCCATTATTGAATCCCCAAATGATGTGGATACTTTACAAAAGGGCCTTACAGAAACAGATGCTTGGTGCCAGAGCCATGGGCTCAAGCTCAATGCCAAGAAATGTATTGTTATCCTTTGGGAAAAAACATGTATCCATGAATTACCATATAGGTGGCAGTACACTAAACACAGAAAGTGTGATAAGAGACTTAGGGACACAGGTGGACAGTGGTCTCACCATTGCCACAACAGTCAGGAAATCCTTCTATGTGGCACACCTCATCACGAAGGGCTTTTCATCCAGAAAAAAGGAGGTCATTGTCCCACTGTACTCATCCCTCATTAGACCCATTATAGAATACAATGCCCCATTTGGTATGTACCTCTCAAGACATCTGCAACAACTGGAAAGGCCTCAGAAATACCTCACTAAAAGAATCACAGGCCTAAAGCAGATGCCCCAAAAACTCCAGCTATACTCTGTTGCATAACGTCTACTCGGAGGCGATCTCTGCTTAACATACAAGGCCATGTCAAACCCAGAGCTGTTGGACATGCTACACTTAAAGAAATCCCAATCCCTCAGAGCTACGCCCAGGGATCTAAACCTTGTCATCACAATAAACAGAACATGCTGGAGGGATAGGTTCCTGACCCAGAGACTCCCCAGACTCTGGAATAGATTGCCCATACATGTCAAGCAGAGTGCCTCTCTGGACCTCTTCAAGAGGAACCTTGATGATTGGATGGGAGAAAGGAAATTCACCCCAGGGATCACATCCGTCGCCCTGCTAGACAGGGGTCCAGGAAAGTAAATAATGTGGGAAGAAATAGCCAGGGAATTGTTATGGCTAGGCGTGTATAGGCCCTAGGGCTGATAGCCTAGTACCAACCTATGAAACCTATAATGAGTGATGAGTAGAGTGGAACAATGACCTCTTTTTTCCTGGATGAGAAACCTTTTGTGATGAGGTGTGCCACGTAGAAGGATTTCCTGACTACTGTGGCGATGTGATTATCAAAGTAGAGACTACTGTCCACCTGTGTCCCAAGGTCTCTTATCACACTTTCGGTGTTAAGTAGACTACCACCTATGTGGTAGTTCATGGGTACTGAGTTTTTACCAAAAGGGATGACAATGCACTTTTTGGCATTGAGCTTGAGGCCATGGCTTTGACACCAGGCATCTGTCTCAGCGAGGCCCTTTTGTAGGATGTCCACATCTTTTGGAGTTTTGATTATGGCTCATAGTTTGCAGTCATCTGCGAACTTCGTTAGCCAAAGACCTTCTGCGTTGGCCTGAACTTCAGAGAAGTAGATACCAAACAGGAGAGGACCCAGGACTGAACCCTGTGGTACTCCACTTGTCACTGGTCTGAAGCTGGATTTGGAGTCTGCTACTTTCACAGTGTGGGTACTGTCAGTGAGCCAATTGGCAACCCATCTTGTGACATAGGGATTTATACCTAGTTTAGGGAGTTTATCTATAATTCCAGAGTGGGGGATGGTGTCGAAAGCGTTGGCGAGATCTAGATAGGCAGTGTGAACCACCTTACCCTCATCTACGGCTTTGGTGACTGCTTCAAAGAAGTGTATCAGGTTTAGGAGACATGATCTGCCTTTTACAAACCCGAACTGGGTGGGTTCCTGGGTTTGGAGATTACCAATGTCATTGTTTATAAGTTCCATAATGATACGTTCCATAGCATTGCAGACCAGGCTCATTAGGCTAATGGGGCAGTAGTTTCCGGGGTCTGTGGTGGCTCCCTCTTTGTGGAGTGGGATAACTGTCGCTGTGCGCCATTCATTGGTCACATAAGTTGAGGTGAGGCTATGATTGAACATGGTACTTAGGTGGGGTGCCAGTTCGTTCCGTAGTTCATGTAGAACACAGCCTGGGATGTCGTCAGGTCCCATGGATGCTGTGTTCTTGGCTTTGGATAGTGTGTTTTTTACCTGTGCAGCCGTGATTACAGGAACTTTGCATTCTTCTGGTATAGAGATGGGCCCTTTGGGGGATGACAGGGGGTGAAGTTAGCACTGAACCTCTCTGCCGGGATGTTGGCAATATCAGCTGGTTCTGTATATTTAGTGCCATTGTGCTGTAACTCAGACCAGATCTGAGTGTTGCCATTGCGATTCTTGACATAGCTATGGAATGCTTTGTGGTTGTCTTTAGAGTCAGTGGCGATTTTGTTTTCATAACTAGCTTTGGAGGATTTTATGAGGGATCTCATCTTCTTACTGAGGCTGACTGGGGAGTTTCTCCAATCATGGGATTTTACTTTTTTTTGCAACAGTTTCTTTCTTCTGTTGTACAGTTTGTTTATGGCAGGGGACCACCAGATTGACTTCCTTTTTTTGGGGGATAGCATCTTGGTTCTGTTAGGGATTGCATGATCCATGCACTCATGCAAGTGCTTATAAAGTGCATTTGTGTAGGATTCAGCAGTCATACCTCTATGGTCCGTCAGCATGGGTGTCGTGAAGTTTGCCACTTCTGTTTTAAGAAGCGTGAAGTTAGCTTTGGAGAAATTTTTTACTGTGGTTTCCCTAATGGGGGGTGGGGGAGTGATGTGGATGTCTAGAGCGATTAGCTTGTGGTTGGATCTGACCAACGAGGAATTGACCTCTGGTGTTGAGCACCGGTTTCCCATGTTGGTAATAACCAGGTCTAGGATATTGCTGCCCCTGGTGGGGGGTGTGGATAAGTTGATCCATGACATTGGAATTTATGAATTCCAGAAAACATTGAGCACAAGAGTTGGTACATGAGTAGTTTTCCCAGTTAATGGTAGGGTAGTTGAAATCGCCCATTATTAGGGTGTTAGGTTGTACCCTAATATTTTCCAGTGTATTAAGAAATGAGGAGTGGGAATCCTGGGGCATAGTGGGGGGTCTGTAGCAAGCTACAATTTGGATTGTGGTCTTGCCCAGAGTTAGTTGCACTTGGATAATCTCGGATGCATTATGCTGAGCAACTAGCCTGGAGGTGTGGATAACCTTAATGAATATGGACATGCCTCCACCTTTAGTGTTTCGGTCCAGATTAGGTGGCCGATAGGTGTGGTATGAATTATAGCCTGGTAATGCAGGGGTACTCTCTGGAGCCTTGAACCAGGTCTCTGTCACTGCACAGATGTCGATGTTCTCCATTTTAAGGAGTGCCTCGAGAGAGTGCATTTTGAGGTTTAGACTTCTAGCATTGAGTAGCAATACCCTCAGATTCGTCTTGCCTGTACCTGTTAGGGTGGTGAATTTGTCATTTGAACCTTGCCTAAAAAAGGCACTATAGGGGTGGCTAGAGCCTTAGCCAGTATCTGGAATCCCAGGGGCGACAGGTGCAGGCCATCTCTGGAAAAGCATTGTGGCTGGTCAATCATGTCATCCCAGGCAGATACTGGATCCCCTTAGAATGACACCAGAAGCTTAGCCAATTGTTGAAGTCAATCATTTTGTCCTTGTGCTCTGGTATCATTCTGGGTGATGGCAGGATGCTACTCAGGGCTAGGGTCATACCTGCCTAGGCTACAAGATCGGACAGCTCCTCCATGTCCCTTTTCATGTAGTCCAAGGAGGTATGTCTCAGGTCATTCACACCAACATGGACAATGACAGAGTCATATTTGTACTTGTTTTGGAGTGACCTGAGTGCATGTGTTATGTGGTGGATCCTGGCACCCGACAGGCAGCTGACAGTAACTTTCTACTTGTTTAGCCTGGTGAGTGGAACATCAGTGTGCCTGACTATAGAGTCACCTATGACTAAAGTGTTGGGTACGTTGTTATGCCTTATGCGCTGTGGTTGAGCGGCACACTGAGTTTGTGGGCTATGTGTCATTTGGGTTGTGTTGGGTGGGGGTGGAGGTTGCTTGTGTTTCTGCTTTGGAGGACCCTGTTGCTTGGGAAGGTTTTTACTGAGAGCCTCCACGAATGTAGGTGTGTGTTTTGTGTTTCTATGTGTGTGTTTTGGTGGTTTAGGTTTTGTGGGACTATGTGCTGAGTGTGGTGTGGTGCAAGTGTTTACCTTCTCCTCTTGACTGTCTAGTCCAGTCTTGGGTGAAGAGAGCTTTGCTTCCAGTTTGGCTATATAAGTGCATCTCTCACAGGTTGTAGTGTTGGGTGGTAGGAGGAGAGGGTTGTCTGTACATCAGGGAATTACTGCATTTCCCCAAGATGCCCAGATTCATCAGGTAGACAGGAGAAAACACCGGGAGCTGACCCTTAGACATGCCTGGATACGTGCTTATTTGTTAAGTACTAGAAACTGTTTTCCTCTAGACAGTGAGGAAAGTTGAGTGCTGTAGTAATTTGTAGCTTATTTAGTGCTTACAATAAGTTCTGAACAAGTGCTGAGCTCAAAGAAACAGACGAGTGCTGAAACAAAAAACTGGCTAGTTCTAATAAACAAAATTAAGCTAGAAGGCTTCCCTCCAACACAGAAAGGCTTAGGGCCTAGAAGCCTACAAATAGTCCTGGACACAGCAAATCTATATCCAGGCTAGACTACCCACAGGAAAGGCAGGAAACAAGCTTAGAATTTTTTTTTTTTTTTTAAAGTAGCCAAAGGGAAAGCCCAAGACTGAGCCTCATTCCAGCAATCCCCAACTCATATGGGTCCTTGGCTGCACACTTCTGCCACAAGGGTGCAGAGGGGCCTTCTAAATGTAAGATGTGTGTTTTTCATGCTCAGATGATTTCAGTCTAGATTCAGCAAGCTTGAATCTAGCCTATAGTATAAAATGCTGAAGTACTAGAATTTCAAAGTGCAGAAAATCGCAGACAAAACAGGAAAAAAATAAATAAAAATAAAGTTTAAAATAAAGCAGCAGTTCAGTAGAATACTCCTTTAAGAATGTAGACCACAGATCTTCCTAGTGTGAAGTAACTGGTCTGGAACCAAAGTGCTTAAACTAGAACAAACACAGAATAACAGGCACACTAATTCTACACCAGCAGTTCCCAACTTAGAAGGGTGTAGGGTACACTCTCTTGCCCAAATTCTAGACCACAAACCTTCCTAATGTAAAATAACTGGTTTGGAGCAAAAGTGCTTAAACAAGACACTTAGAACAACAGGCACAGTAAGCCTTCAACAAGCAATTCCCGGCTCAGAAGGGCAGAGGCTACCCTCTCGTCCCAAAAGAGTGTAGACTGCAAACCTTCTTAATGTGAAACAACTGGCCTGAAGCCCAAGTGCTTCAACCAAAATTAAGAGGCTTAGAATAACATTTAAATTTCAATCAGACTACTAACATGCAGTAGTAAATGTAATTTAACACTTTTAAGAACAAGCAGCAAAAGTAAAATAAAGTAATAAATTAGGAAGAAATGCAAATGCAGTAAAAACAGCTGAATAAAGTGCATTTTTTTAAGTTAAGAGGGAAGGGAGGAATCTGAAGATAATTCAACGTTAACAAACTAAGGGAGTGGGCCTTCCCAACTGATCTCTCTGTACGCAGTCGAATGAGCTGATGAGATGGTACAGGGAGGAGTGTCCAAAATTAGATTCATAGTAGGGGCGGGCAGCTCAAAAGCTATCAAGTTTATGAATACAACAGCAGTTGGGCAGGTGATTGGGAAAAATAAAATGCAGACGAGTTCAGCAGTATTCAGGCAGAGTACAGCAAGCAACCCAAACAAGCACTCCAGCTAAATAGAGATGCCGCCAAATATTTCTTGCTAATTAAGGAATGCTACTTCTCAGCTCCTCCAACTTTGTTTGCAAAATAACTCGATGCTAACTTTTCAAACTTACCCTAGCCAAGACCTCTTAAAACTCCCACAGAGCAGAACACTTAAAACAAATTTTAATACAAGAAAAAGATAAAAAATAGAAGTAACCAAACCTTAAATGAAAAAATTCAATACAAAATAAAAATGCATGCAGAGATCAGCAATATTCAGGCAGAGTACAGCAAGCAAGCCAAATAAGTGGGCTGTCTAGTTAAGTGACATTGCTACACTCAAACCCTGAACCTTGATAATTGGCAAGTAAGTGTCTTAAACCTTTACATCAACTGCCAGGTGTCCTTTATTTATTTATTTTTTTTGGTGGGGGGGGGGGTTGTAAATTTGTGAGGATTACAGTCTCATTGTGTGTCATAGAGTTTCATAGTTGTATTGCTGAGTCTCAGTAGTGCAACAGATAGCATACTTACCTTTAGTGCAGGAGGCTGTGGGTTCTCTTCCCACATCAGGAAGATTGCTGACACTACTGTTCTTCATTGTGTCCTCCTTTTGAGGAGATGTGTTGTAAATATGAACCTGTTGTCTATTTGCCAGCCCTTACCTGTCACATATGACCAACACACCAGTTTTTTTTATAAAGTAACATAGTCAATTTTATTCTTCAAGGGCAGGAGGCACTAAATTTGTAGATGAAGCAGTGAAATGCAAAGTTGCTTGCCAGCAGCAACGTCTGCATTAGTTGCAGGTCTATTTAATGTGGAATTATTCAGATAACTTACTTATGCAAACATTGTGCATATTGACTGATACTGATGGGTTATAATGACAACAATTTGTGTGGCCTTTTATCGTTGAAATGTTCTGAAATGGATAGCCTTGTCATTATTGGTTCATATGTTTTGTTTCCCTGCTTACTGGAAAATATTGAAAACTACAAATTTAAAATGCACTCTAACAAATGGTGATGTATTAAACAAAGAATATAATTCAGTACAATCAGGAAGATTAATCAAAGAACACATGCATTTATGCATGGTCCTAAAAATGTGTGCAGGAGGTCAGTGGTTTGAAAACAGCCCAAATGTACACTTAATCCGCTACTGGTCAGATGCATTTTCTATGAATGTGAGTTTCAGTGAATGAGAAGTTTACTGTTGCTCATGTTTAGTCTGTTTTCATTGTGAGACTGTATTGTTGTGTTTGGCCAATGGCTATCAGTGTCTGTGCTATGAAATTTGAAATAAAAGTGTTTAATTAAATCTAAATATTTGTAATAATTATAAAAGTAAAGAAGAGAATAGTATGCACACTGACAGATTTGAACAGTGTTTTATAGTAACCAGAGAGGTATAGAGAGGCATGTAATGGGACACTGGAATGGCTGCTGTGTGGTGATGCGGGGGGGGGGGGGTGATCCATTACCCTGCCCAGGGGCCTTTTTGACCATGATCCAGTTTTGGTCAGGAGCTCTTTTTATTGACTTTACTAGAACATTTGATAGTGTTACAATAGTCATCTTCTAATCTCTGTAGCTATATCTACAGTTTTGGTACAACTGCTGTTGAATGGGTCACTAGTTATATGTATCAGTAAATTATTGTGTTGTTTTTCATGGTTGACATTTCCCGGCTTTGTTCAACTACTAGCTATATTTCTGACCAAGTCATTTTTTTTCCTAATCATATTCCAGTCTGTTTTGGGCTCCTATTCTTTTCGCTATCTTTAATAAGCACTTTCCTTTTTACCTCAAACTATCTAGTTTGATTCCGTATATAGATTATTATGTATTTTGTGAATCTGCAGACAACCACAGAATGATTCTAGATAATCTACAAGCTGTCTTACATACATTTATTGCCTTGACAAACATCGTTCACTAAATGCCAAACGTACTAAAGTGATGTTCTTCAGCACACTCCAGAAATTCAAACAAGTACCCACCCTTTCAGCTGCACATATTTACAATAGCCAAAACATAGAACAGGTATTTCCATTCATACATCTAGGTTTAAGCTCACCCCTGACTGTCTCTCTAAATATTAACATTTTTGATATCCTTAGTGTGATGTAAATAAAATCAGAGTTGACAATGAATGCCCATCAAATGTGGAATGTATTCCTTTGGAAAAATCTGGTACATATTAATTTCAGAAGGCCTTGGTAACAGGTTAGGTACCAGAAATATGGAAGGCAGACGTAGTTGTCCCACTAATAAAAGGGAAGGTTAGTAGATCCAATGTTGTCTTTTCCATTTGACTCAACAGTTGGGTTATCAGAACCAATCTCTGCACTTTTTTCAAGAGCTTGGATGCAGAGATCTGACTCCTTCTGTACCCATGATTCCCTCTAGTCCTCAGATTACCTCAGATCTGTTTTGCCACTTGAAGAGTCAAGAAGTGATTCGAGGGCTGTGTATCCTGGTTGGCTAAGTAACTTGTATTACTCCGTAAATTACTGTCTTCTAAGAATTTTTTCTGTCGGGTATTAGTCCGTCTTTCTAATTTGTCTTGCTGTGACTGCTTTAGTGTTTTTTGATATTATCCCTTTCTACAGGAATTATTTTCCCGCCTTCCCTTTCCTTCAAAAAAACAAAACAAAAAAAATGGTATTTCTGCTGAATTTAAATTAATGATCTGAAGTAGTTTACTTCATTTGGTCTTCAACTTGTGGGTACTGGATCTGTATCCGATCTGAGCTGGCAAGTTCGCTAGCATTTGCTCCGAGCTCCAAGCTTCTCCCCTTACCCATAATACATCTCCACTACCTTCCAATGTCCAGATCTCATTTGCCATGGCTTGCCTGAAGTATCGTGATCCTGAGCTCTGAGTTTGTGAGTTGGGTTATTTGTTTAGTAAGAAGTCTTTTCTTAGTTGTTTGAGTGTTAGCTGATTAGTGTAGGTTCCCTCTCCTCCTCCCCTCGCTGGTGTGTCATGTGTTAGGGTTTTCCTGTAGTTTTTCAGTGTTAGTTTGTTAGAGTGCGTTGCTTCCCCTCCCCCTCAGCGTTCTGTGTGCCTTTGAGTGTTTGTTGAGTGGGTCTGAGTAGGAAATAAGTATTTTTTCTCTTTTTCCTTCTCTTGTGTGTGTGTGTGCTGTTTTCTTCTGCAGAGACATGGCTGACCCCAAGCCTGTCTTCAAGAGGTGCACAGAGTGTAGCCACAAATTGTCACCAGCCGATGGCCACACTCTTTGCGTTATGTGCTTGGGTGTAGCACATTTAAGTACTGACTGTACCATTTGCTCGGATTTTAACCTGCAAGCTATTAAGGATAGAGGGGCTAAGTTGGCCCTGAAAGGCCTCCTACCCACTACTGAGGTGGCTGCCTGTTCCACTGCTTCGGTCACAGTGGCTGCTGTGGCCACCTCTCCTTCCTGTCTTGCCCTTGCTTCTCCTCCTTCCCAGGTTGGGAGTCAACCTCCCATTTCTAACCCTGTGGAAGTGGAGCGCAGAGAGATGGAGATCTGATGAAGCGTACCTTGGCAGTACGTGAAAGCGCTCATACTTTGCATATGTAATAAAACTTCTTTGTTTTTCGTGGTGGTCCTTACTCGTTTTGTTTCTTCATAAGGTATTTTTTGCTTTTTGCTTATCGAGTTGGACCTTCGGATAGCAGCGGTGTCTTTTTCTTCAGCAGAGAGAAGGAGAGAAAGCATAGACCAGAAAAACGTAAGAGGTCCCCGGACCTTTCTACTTCTACTCCCGCAAAATGTCAGGCTAGGATTCGTGACTCCCCTTGACTCCGATCTCCGAAATTTTCCCCAGAGCCAGAGGAGCCACGACCACCATCTAGGGCCTCGGTTCCTCGACCTGCCAGGTCGGAGTCCATGGCCTCGTCGAGATCCACCCAAAGCTTATCTGAAGTTGACATGGATAAAATGATTCATTTGTACTCAGATCCAGATGGGAATCTTGCTAGCCCCCTCTCCCTCTGGAGGGGGGAGCTCGCTTCCGTTCTTCACACCAATTTCTCCTTCTCCGATCCATCCACTGGGTTTGGAATACTTGGATCCGAGGATGGCCTTAGTCGGCACTGATGGTACCTGTCTCCTCGATGCCAGCAGCTGCCTGGAGCATGTTGGAGCCAACCAGTTTGATCCGAGTGGCTCTCGGAGCTGGAGCCTGGGTGTCTGATCAGAGGGAGTGGAACTTTTTCCATCGGCTCCGACGTTGTCAGGCCAAGTTTCCCCCTTGGAGCTCCATCCACTTTAGGCCCAACTCCAATTCTCACATCAGATCCGGGGAGAGCGGTTTCCTTAATGGTGCCCCAGGAGGCTCGTTCTCCCTCGACGTTCGACGTGGTAGAAAGGGTTCTCTCCACTGGATTGAGACCCTTGACTATTTCCGCAGACTTCGCCCCAACTCCCTCGGCTCTTTCTACGAATCCCATCATTTTACCAGAGGGACAACACATGCTCGAGGAGCCCCAGGCGGTTCCCACTGAGGAACAAATGGCTTGCGAGTTCCCCCTAGAGAGCCCCACCAGAGACATGCCTTGCAAGCATACGTGTAAGAGGAGGCACTTGGACTCCCCCGAGTCCCTCACCGAGGGTAAGGATTTGGATGATGGGGAAGGTTCCCCCAAATCACCTCTCGAGGAAATCCTACGCCAGCAGGGAGGTTGGTTCTCCCCCAAACCTTCTGGTGAATCCGTGTTCCTGGAGGGTTTCGGCAGAGGACCAGCTACCGCTCCTTATGATGGCTATACCCTTTTTGGAAAGACCGTCAAAGAGACTTTGGTCCAGAGTGAGAAAGACAGGAAGACACTGTCTTCCATCGGAATCCGCTTCTCGAACCCTCAAATATCCTTTTCCCGGAATCAGAGAGGACAAAAGAAGATGTGGTTCTTAGTATTCATGGGACACTTGGGGCTCTTCTTCCCCTAGAGGCAGAGGGGGACAAGATAGATGCCAGCCCAAAGGCAGAGGGGGTCTGAAGAATCATTCTCGGACAGGCCCGGACAGCAACCCTGAGGGGTTGCCTGCTCTACTCTGGAGGCAAGTGGGGGTCGATTGTCATTGCACCTGATGGCATGGGAGTCTGTAACATCAGACCGCTGGGGGCTTCAGATCATATCCAGAGGATACTCAATCCTTTTTGTGGTTCCTCCCAAACACCTCCCGGACATACCACCCACGCAAAGGTAGGCAGCAGCACTGGAAATCTCCAAGCTGCTAGAGAAATGAGCCATCAAACCCGTCCCACCAGATCAGTCTGGATCAGGCATCTACTCCAGGTTCTTTTTGGTGCCAAAGAAAAAGGGAGACTTAAGGCCCATTCTGGACCTATCTACCCTGAACCTGTCAGTTGCCAAAGAAAAATTCCGGATGGTCACATTACAGTTCATGCCGAACCTGCAAGTGAGAGACTGGATGTGATCGTTAGACCTCCAGGATGCCTACTATCACATAAAGATGCACAGAAGCTCCAGGAGGTTCCTCCGCTTCCAGCTAGGAGTCGATCATTACCAATTTCGAGCCCTACCCTTTGACCTCACCCTTAGGGTGTTCATCAAAGTGATGGCGGTAGTAGCGGCCTACCCAAGGCTTCAAGGGATTCAGGTCTACTCATACCTGGACGATTAGCTCCTCATTGCTCCCACCAGGCATCTATTTTGGCAAACCAGGGATTATTTCTTAAAGCTTGCACTTAACTTGGGGATTACAATCAATGCATCCATATCTCTTCTAAATCCTGTCCAGGTGATAGACTACATTGAGGCATGGATAGACACACTACAGTGCAAAGTCTTCCTGACCACAGAGAGAGTTTGAAACCTGAGGATGCATGTTTCCCTGCTCTACCTTTCTCATCTTCCCTTGGCAGAATTGGTTTTGAAGGCCCTATGTTCTATGGCAGTGACCACAATGCTTCTTCTGAGCACCCGGTTACACATGCAAGTACTAAAGTGGACTGTAGCGGTGCAATGGTCCCTGTTGGATCTTCCATTATTGTATCCAGTGCACCTCAGTCGAGTCTGCAGGTCATCCCTTCTTTGGTGGATGTACTCTCTGGAAATCTTGGAGAAACAACCTTTTGTTCCAGCCCCTGTCCAAGCCACAGTGACCACGGATGCCTCCCAACTTAGGTGGGGGGGCATTGTTTGGGCAGGACAGTCCAAGGTCTGTGGTCCCCTGTCGAGACCAGTTTGCATATAAACGTTCTGGAGATGAGGGCGGTCCTTTTGGCGTTGAAGGCCCTTCATGCCTTTCTTCCTCTGGGAACCATTGCAATTCAATCAGCCAACGTGTCAGTGGTGTGGTATGTCAACAAACAGGGAAGTACCAGATCTTGCCCCCTTTGTCGCAAGGCTATGAGAGTTTGGGAATGGGCGATCTCCACCGGACTCTTTCTCATAGCAATGCACATTCCAGGACGGTCCAACATCATAGCAGACAGGTTAAGTCAGACTATACTGATGCCTTACGAGTGGTCTGTGAATCATTCAGTAGCGGAGCAGATCTTTCTGGAGTGGGGTCAGCCTTGCTGCAATCTCTTCACATCTCCTTCCAATACGAAGTGCAGCGAGTACTTTGCTCTGAACCCCCAGCCGGGGGAGTCCCCCAGAGATACTCTAGTCCATGCTTGGCCTCCCGGTCTTCTGTATGCTTACCCTCCAGTACCTCTTATTCCAAGGTTTCTACAGAAAGCTTGTCGACTGGGGAGCAAAGTGATCCTCATTGCCCCATTTTGGCCTCGCCAGGTCTGGTTTCCCTTCCTTTGGTCTCATCTTCTGGCTCCACCTTGGATCTTGGTTCCCATTCAAGATCTTATTTCACACCACTTGGGGGTTCCTCATCTGAGCCTGGACAGTTTGAAGCTCACCGCTTGGCTGCTACAGTTCCCCTGATTGCTAGGACTCCTGAATTATCCTCTTCAGTCAGGTCTATTCTGGTGGCAGCTCATAAGTCTTCCACTAGGAAGATTTACCGCAGCAAATGGAAATGTTTTTCCTTTTGGGCTTCTCAAAGGAGTTTAGACCCTTTCACGGCTCCTGTTTCTGCCATTCTCAACTTCCTAGCAAATATTTTTCAACAAGGAGCAAGCTCTTCTACTATCAAAGTTCAATTAGCTGCCATCTCTCATTTTCACGTGGGTGAGAATTCTGCTTCTCTGGCCTCTACCAGACTGTGTAAAGCCTGTATTAAAGGTACTTTCCTATTACGTCCCCCGGTCAAGGATCCTGTTCCCCCATGGCACCTTACTATGGTTCTTCAAGCTTTGGTCGCTCTGCCATTTGAACCTGCAGCAACCACAGATCTTAAGTTTTTGTCTTGGAAAACAGCATTTATAGTCACTATCACCTTTGCTAAAAGGGTTTCAGAACTGCAAGCTTTGTCTATTAAAGTTCCATATATGATTTTCCATAAGGCTAGGGTTTCCCTTCAGACCAGTCCATCCTTTCTTCCCAAGGTTGCATCACAAGTTAACATCAATCAGATCACTAACTTACCTGTTTTCTTTCCAAATTTCGGTAACAAAATGGAATACAGACTCCACTTGTTGGATGTTCATAGACAGTTACGATTTTATTTACACAGGACCTAAACTTTTCGTAAATCTGATCAATTGTTTGTATCCTTCTCTAAACCCTTTTTGGGTAAACCTATCTCTAAGGTCACTATCGTTAGGTGGAGTTCCTTGTACATCCTTCAGGTCTATAAGGATAAAGGTTTGTCTCCTCCGGGTCAGGTGAAAGCTCATTCCACTAGGTCAATGGCTACTTCTGCAGCCTTTTGGTCTAGAGTCTCATTGGATGATATTTGTTCTACAGCTACTTGGTCCTCATCTCATACTTTTATCTCTCACTACAAATTGGATTTGACTTCTAGAAGGAGAGCATCCTTTGGTTCTGTGGTGCTCCAGAATATCCTTCCATGAGGGCCACCCAGGAGTTTAGAAGCTGGGGACTCTGTCCCACAGGTTGAAGACCAAATGAAGTAAACTACTTCAGATAAAGAAGTTATGTACTCACTATAATATTCCATCTGAATAGTTCTACTTCATTTGTCTTCAACCGTCCCTCCCTCCTTCCCCCCTGGCCTTATCATATGGGCAGCCTGTTTGGCTGCAGTTTTTAGGTACATAAGGTGTTCTTTCAAGTCGGGTTCTCGGTATAAGTGGCAGCAAACTCGATCTGGGGGTTGGAAGGTAGTGGAGGTGTATTATGGGTAAGGGGAGAAGCTTGGAGCTTGGAGCAGATACTAGTGAACTTGCCGGCTCAGATCCAATATGGATCCAGTACCCACAGGTTGAAGACAAATGAAGTAGAACTCTTCAGATGGAACGTTATGGTGAGTACATAACTTCTTTTATTTCTTTTGTTCTCAGAACCTAGTTATTTATCCACTTTTGCAGAGTTTGCTATTTGTTGATTTCTTTCCCTTTTTAGGAGGTTTGTTTGTTTCTAATTTGTGGTTGCTGTGGCAGTTGTTGTTTGACTATGGGTTTAAGGAATGTTCTGCTTTAAGCAAAATCCCACCCCAGGACCCCCATTTACTCACAATTTCAACTCGGAGCACTGCCTTTTGGTCTCACTATAGCCCCCAGGGTGTTAACCAAATACATGACAGCTGTGGCAGCATCTCTCAGGCTGCAAGGGTTCCAGGTGTTCCCCCTACTTGGACAGCTGACTCCTCATCACATCCACCATGGATCTAATAATCCAGTGCAGGGACTTGTTGCTCGAGTTATCCCTGTACTTGGGAATTGAATTATGAGCAATCTTGCCAAAAGCCAGCTGGCACCAGCACAGAGTATAGAGTTCATAGATGCCACCTGGACTATTTTGAAATAGCCAGACTTCCTTAATCCAGAATTCTGTCTCTATGTCATATAGCTTCAGAAGTCCTTTTGCATCCCAACTCTCCAGCATGACTTGTCCTACAGTTGCTGGGTTCTGTGACAGCATTGATCATGCTAGTACCTCAAGCAAGATTTTACATGAGAGTCCTGCAGTGGCTAAGGTACAATGGTCATTGACATGTCATCCACTTCATGCACCAGTACGTGTCATACTAGTATGCAGAAAACATTTCTATTATGGTTGACCCCTCCAGTAGTAACGTGGGGTCAACCATTCACTCTTACAACCCCTAATAGCCACTGTAACCACAGATGCTTCCCTTCTGAGGTGGGGAGAATTACGAAGGGAAGATGGCTTAAGTCACATGGTCAGTGGCAGAGACTAGTCTTCACATCAGTGTCTTCAAGATAAGGGTAGTCCCTCTAGTGTTGCAGGCATTTCCGGACTCTCTTGCAAAGGGTGTGATATCTATATAGTCAGACATGGCAGTTCTCTGGTATTTCACCAAGTAAGAAGGAACCCATTCATACCTGTTGTGCTGGAAAGCCACGAGAGTGTGGCAGTGGGCAATGTCTTCCCGACACTTTCTGGTCACTGCTGGGGGCTTCCAGTGTTGTGGTGGACAAGCTGAGCAGGTCGATTCTGCCTCACAAAAGATCCCACAATCACTTATTGACACTGATGATTTTCAGTAACTGGGGCCAGCCTTGCTGCTATCTTTTGCAGCACCTACTTTGCCCTAATTCCTCCACAAGGACAATCCCCGAGCATGCACTTGTTACAGTTGTCTTTTATATGACTTTCCACCTGATAACCAAGTTTCTTTAGAAAGCCATGAGGTGCAAGGTAAAAGTAATTCCCATTGTGCCATTTTGGCCCCCCCTGCAGGTTTGGTTCCCCTTCCTCTGGCCTCATCTAAAATACCATCCATAGGTACTGGATCCACTTCCAGACCTTCTGATTCATCAGACTGGTCAGCTTGAATTCTTCATAAAAACCCTGAAATTAACCACATGGCTTCTACAGTTCTAATGGTGGCTGGAAAACCAAGGATGACTACTCTAGTCATTCATGTTTTGTCATACTTGCAAAAAATAGACAATAGGAAGGTTTATCTTAGCAAATGGAAATTATTTTCAATATTAGCTTCTTTCAAAGATTTAGACCCATTCTTGACTCCACTGCCTTCCATTTTAAATTTTTTTGCAGATTTGCTTCAGAACGTTGCTAGTTTCTCAACCATCAAAGTTAAGTTAGCAGTCAGTTCCAATTTGTGTGGGCCAAATTCAGACTTCCATTGCTTCCTTAAAACCTTTCAAGGCTTTTTTGAAGAGAACTTTTCTCCTAAGACCTCCAGTAGGTTTATAGGTAGGTACTAGTCTATTGGCCCTAGGGCCTATATAAGCCTAGCCAAAAAGTAACCCGACTTTCGCCACCCACAAAGATTATTTTCCTGTCCCCCTGTCGAGCAGAGCCACAGAGGTGATCCCCGGGGTGAATTTCCTAGTTCCCATCCAACCATCAAGATTTTTCTTGAAGAGTGCTAATGAGGAGCTTTGTTTGATATAGATAGGTAGTTTGTTCCAGAGTATGGAAAGTCTCTGGGACAGGAATCTATCCCTCCAGCATGTTCTGTTTATTGTGGTGACAAGGTTTAGGTCCCTAGAGTGTGTAGCTCGGAGGGATTGGGATTTCTTTAAGTGGAACATGTCCAACAGCTCTGGGTTCGACATAGCTTTGTATGTTAGGCAGAGATCGCCTCTGAGTAGGAGATATGCGACGGAGTAAAGCTGGAGTTTTTTGAGATGGTCTGCGTAGGGCATCTGTTTGAGGCTGGTAATCCTCTTTGTGAGGTATTTCTGTGGCCTTTCCAGTTGTTGTAGATGTCTTGTGAGGTACATGCCAAAAGGGGTGTTGTACTCTATAATGGGTCTAATGAGTGACGAGTAGAGGGGAACAGTGACCTCTTTTTCCTGGATGAGAAACCTTTTGTGATGAGGTGTGCCACACAGAAGGATTTCCTGACTACTGTGGCAATGTGATTATCAAAGGAGAGACTACTGTCCACCTGTGTCCCAAGGTCTCTTATCACACTTTTGGTATTAAGTAGACTACAACCTATGTGGTAGCTCATGGGTACAGAATTTTTACCAAAGGGGACGGCAGTGTACTTTTTGGCATTGAGCTTGAGGCCATGGCTTTGACACCAGGCATCTGTCTCAGTGACCCCTTTTTGTAGAATGTCCACATCGTTAGGAGTTTCGATTATGGCTCCTAGTTTGCAGTCATCTGCAAACTTCGTTAGCCAGAGACCTTCTGTGTTAGCCTGTACTTCAGAAAAGTAGATACCAAACAGGAGAGGACCCAAGACTGAACCCTGTGGTACTCCACTTGTCACTGGTCTAAAGTCGGATTTGGAGTCTGCTACTCTCACAGTGTAGGTACTGTCAGTGAGCCAGTTGGCAACCCATAAGGCGACATAGGGATTAATACCTAGTTTAGTGAGTTTATCTATAATTCCAGAGTGGGTGATGGTGTCAAAAGCCTTGGCGAGATCTAGATAGGCTGCGTGAACCACCTTACCCTCGTCTACGGCTTTGGTGACTGCTCCAAAGAAGTTGGTCAGGGTTAGGAGACATGATCTGCCTTTTACAAACCCGAACTGGGTGGGGTCCAGAGTTTGGAGATTACCAATGTCTTTGTTTATAAGTTCCATGATAATATGTTCCATGGCCTTGCAGACCAGGCTCGTTAGGCTAATGGGGCAGTAGTTCCCGGGGTCCATGGTGGCTCCCCCTTTATGGAGTGGGATAACCATCACTGTGCTCCATTCAGTGGGCACAAAGCCTGAGGTGAGGCTGTGACTGAACATGGTGCTTAGGTGGAGTGCCAGTTCAGTTTGTAGTTTGTGTAGAATGCAGGCTGGGATGCTGTCAGGTCCCATGGATGCTGTGTTCTTGGCTTTGGAGAGTGTGGTTTTTACCTGTGCAGCCGTGATTATAGGAACTTTGCATTCTTCTGGTATAGAGATGGGCTCTTTAGGGGGTGAGAGGTGGGTAAAGTTAACACTGAATCTGTCTGCCAGGATGTTGGCAGTATCAGTTGGTTCTATATATTTAGTGCCATTGTGCTGTAATTCGGAGCAGATCTGAGTGTTGCCATTGAGATTCTTGGCATAGCTATAGAATGCTTTGTGGTTATCTTTAGAATGAGTGGCGATTTTGTTTTCGTAATTAGCTTTGGAGGATTTTATGAGGGATCTCAGCTTCTTAATGAGGCTGACCAGGGAGTTCCTTCAATCATGGGATTTTATTCATTTTTGCAACAGTTTCCTTCTTCTGTTGTAGAGTTTGTTTATGGCAGGGGACCACCAGATTGGCTTCCATTTTTGGAGGATAGCATCTTGGTTCTGTTAGGGATAGCACGATCCATGCACTCGTGTAAGTGCTTATAAAGTGCATTTGTGTAGGATTCAGCAGTCGTACCTCTATTGTCCGTCTGCATGGGTGTCATGAAGTTTGCCACTTCTGTCTTAAGAAGCGTGGAGTTAGCTCTGGAGAAATTTTTTATGATGGTTTGCCTAATGGGGGAGTTGGGGCGGGATGTGGATGTCTAGGGTGATTGAGTGACACACTGAGTTTGTGGGCTATGTGTCACTTGGGTTGTGTTGGGGGGGGTGGAGGTTGCTTGCATTTCTGCTTTGGAGGTCTGTGTTGCTTGAGCAAATTTTTATTGAGAGCCTCTGCAAATGTAGGTGTATGTTTTGCATTTCTATGTGTGTGTTTTGGTAGTGTTTTCATAGGCTATTACTGTCCTGCTGCAGCCATTAAGTAGGTCTCCCTTTGAGCCTGTGTACTCAATGGACTTTATATTCCTTACTTGGATGACGCACTTTCTAGTAGCAATTACTTCAGAATTTTGAACTGCAAGCATGGTCTTGCAGACCTTCTCACTTTATATTTTTCATAAGGATATGGTATCCCTAAGAACTAATTCTCATTTTCTACCAAAAGTGGTTTCTGAAGCTAATCTTAATCAGACAATCAACCTATAGGTGTTCTTTCTAAATTTTTCCTGCAAAGTGAAATATACTCTATATTTGATGGACATTTATTGTCAACTCTGGTTTTATTTTCTTCACAAAGGATGTCAAAAAGTCTAACCGGCTTTTTCTTTCCTTTTAAAAGACTAAATTGGGACAAGGAGTTTCTAAAGTCACTTTGTCCAGTTGGCTTTCCGGCTACATTTTCTTTGTATATGAAAAAAAAATGGGATTAACTTTACCTGGTAAACTGAAGGCTCACTTGACTAGAGCAGTGGCTACCTCCACTGCTTACTTTACCAGTGTTCTCATTGATGCGATTTGTGCTACAGTTACTTGGCCAGCAGTTCATATGTTTGTATCACATTATAGCTTGGATGTACAGTCTAGATCTTGTACATCCTTTGGTTCCACCATACTTCGGAATATCCTTCCATGAGACCACCCAGGTTTTTCGGGTAGCTGGAGAATCTGTCCCAGCTGTTGAGTCAGATGGAAAAGACATCAGATATGAAAGTTATCTACTTACCATAACTGTAGATTGGTGTTGTCTTGTTCCATTTGACTCAACATTCCCTCCCTCTGTCCCTCATCCTAAATGATCTCTTTTTTTTGGCTCTCGGCTGATCACTTGGACCTGACCAGGGGCCTTGTCCTTTTGACAGCCAACTGCTGTTATTTCAGTTCCTTATTCAGTTAGTTATAGATTGTTTGGTCTGTGTTGTAATTTTTAGGTGAAGTGCAAGCTACAAGCAGGCAAATCTTTCACATCCACCTGAGGTACCGATGGCTCAGGCAGATGGGGCCTTTATATAACATTAAATCAGAAGGATGGCTTGCGTAGGAGAGCAGCACCCCCAATCCCCATGCTACACTACGGTATTGGAAAATTAATCCAGCTATCTGGTGTGGGAAAAGAACACTCACAGCCTTCTTATCTTCTAGCACTGAACATGTGTGTGCTACCTGTTGAGCTCAGACAACTGTTTAATACATTCAAATACTCATTGGTCCAGTACATATGGTTATTTCATTTGCTTTACCAAGAATTATATTAATTCTCCTCATTGCCATAAATTTCATTTTTTACAATGAAAAATAAACAGTTGTTTGTAAGAATGTATTTGAGCAAATTAATAATATTAATTTGTTAAGACTTAAATGCCTTGGCAAAACCTTTGAGTAATGCACACATTTTTTTATGGAGTTATCAAAACTAAAGCAACACTGTTGCTTGAGGAAAATGCTGATGACACTGTCAGAGGTGTGATAAATGGAACACTCTTAGAGGAAGTAGATGTAATGACCCCATCTGATGTTGTAAATCTTGTCATTCTTTACTGTTAGGACTTTGGTTCCGTCCTCGGAACCGACACGGCCGTTTCCAAGCTCGCGGCAAGCAAAAACTCTCAGCTAAGACCTATCCATAATGCCCCTCTCATAATTACTCCAGATCTTGTTTGCTGCATTCCTCGTCAGATGTGCCTAGCCATCTCTCTCAAAGCTAAGTGGATATTTGTGATTTTTGGTGTAGTTTCTCTTCAAACTTTCTTGTTGTTTAGTCAGTTTAGCTTTTCTCACTATCACCTATAACCTACTTCTATTTCCTACCCTTTACCTTTGGTAATTAAATTTCTACCATCGTTGGTACTGTCCCTCTCTCCTGCCTTTGATAGGCCCTTCTTTACCACTTGTGGTATTTTTTAATTACCATCGTTGGTATTCTCTCCCTTTTCTTTCTTTCTTATTGTTTTTCTATTAGGATAGCTTTGTTTCCTGTACTATGTCAGACAAAGTTAAGTTGGGGTTTAAACAGTGTGACAAGTGTGGGCGTAAGATGCCCAACTCGGATGGCCATGCTCGTTGCGTTTACCATTTTGGCGTAGACCATATTAAAGCTGATTGTGACATTTGTGCAAGTTTTAGCAATCGCACACTAGCAGAGTGTACAAATAAGCTTATTTTGAAAGGTTTAATTGAAACGCCTTTTTTGGAGGCTCTATCTGAGGTCTCACTGCCTCCAAAGACCAAAAAACACAAGGAAAAAGAGTCACTCGGTTCCTACATCTCCGTCAGTTACGGAAACGAGTCTGCTTCGTTCTCCCTCTGTGCCATCTATGATGTTGACTCCTATTTCGGTTCCAGCCTCGGCGCCATCCTTGGTTCCACATTGTCTTTTATGACTATACCTACTTTGGCACCAATCCCCGGCCACGGTGCTGATAGTTTCTTCAGCTCCACAAATTATGACCTCTGCTCCTAAAGTCAAATATATCCCAAGAACCAGATACTCTCCAACATGCAATCCTTTTTTGGGGCATTGGTGCAGCCCCTTTCATGAAAGACTTGATTCTCCTTCAACAGCCTCCGTTAGATCCACTAGGAGCATTTCTGAACTAGACGTTGTGCGGGTTGTGGACCAGCTTCTGGCAGCTAGGAGATTGCCCACTCCAGCTAGACCTTCTGTCCACCTTGGCTCGCAGTCCTTCACAGCATATTCTCCTGTTTATCCTCCTCCGGCCTGTACCCAGGCCCTGAAGATCTAGGTACTGATGTCCACCCTGGTACATACTGTCTTGGCTCCGACTGCGGATTTTTCCCTGTCGGCACTGACCACCCTTACTGTATCGACTCTGTTGGAGCCAGTGCTCTCTCGGAGCAGTGTTTGGACGGTTGGCACCTTGGTACCTAGCCCGGCACCTATTTTTTCGCTGGTACCATCTATGTCCATGGCTCTGACAGCTTCCAGTCCTCTTGGAGCTCCTCACCTGGAGGTGGGCTCCTCAGGGTGGGCTTTGACCCCGGTTCCGAGGTTGTTCTTCTCAGTTCTGGGCTCCCATCCCTCCTCGGGTGGGCTTGCTTTCCAGGTGATGGAAAGGGTTCTTGCCTCCACAGGTTGACAGTCACTGTCAATGACATCGGCATCAGAAACCCCCCTAGCATGCAGCTGTTCCAACCCCCTACATCGGGATGCCAGGCACGGGAGCCATAAGACCTCCTTTTGAAGGGAACCCTTTCTCCGGAGTCCTCCTCAGAAGATCCCACTGGGGAGCCACCCTGGAAGAAACGGTGCAAGAGGAAGCACCTTGATTCCCCTGAGGAATCTATCACTGAAAACACACGATTGTGATGAGGGAGAAGGGTCCCCATGGTCTCCGTCTCATTTGGAGACATTCTGGAAATCCTCAAGCAGCGGGGAGACTGGAAGTCCTCTAACCCTTCTTCTGAGTTATCGGTGTTCTTGCAGGCCTTCCGTACCTGGCCATCTACTTCCTGGGTGACCCCACCTGCAGATGAGCTTGTTAACCTGATCGTGCAGCATGCCTGGAAGGCCCCGGTCAATGTAGAACCTGTCCCCTAGAGGCCAGACAAAATTCTATCCACACCTGAAGACCAGCCCCACTGGTCCAAGCAGTTGATAGTTGATTCCATGGTCATGGTGGCAGCCACCAAGAGGGAACTGGCAGAAGATAGTTCCACTGTCCATCCTCTGAACAGGGAGTCTCATGCCATGGACAGACTAGGAAAGTGGACCTATGCTTCAGCGATCTTTGCCATTCTGTCACTGAACTATCTGGCACACTTTACTCGCCTCCAAAGAGACGTAATCTCTGAAATGTCTTCCTCTTTGGCGGGGGTACTGCCTGATGAGGTGCATGACACTGTTGCCTCGCAGCTAGCTACCCTTGAATCTATCTCTAACTCCTCAATGCATTTGATATCTCACACCACCAAGGGGGGAGCAGCTTGAGCAGCCGCATCAGGTACTGTCATGAGATGTAATGCTTGGATGTGGTTGTGTGATTTTGCAGACCCCTTTAAATCTTCCTTCGTCAACGCGCCTGTCGACGTATCTGCATTTTTTGGTCCCAAAGTACGAGACACACTAGCACGAAGTGAGAAAGACTGAAAGACGTTGTCTGCTGAGGGCATATGCTTTTCCACCCCCCAGAGGTCTTACCCCAGGAACCAGAAGGGAGGAAAAATGTGGTTCAGAAAATCCCAAGGATCTTTTCGTGACACTTGTGGTGAGCAATTCCCCTGGGGCAGAGAGGGAGCAACTCATCTGGGAGATGCCCCTTTCATGGTAGAGGGGGTCCACATAACCAGGGTGCTAGAGATTCCTTCTCTGGTCGACCCTAGCAGCGCTCCTGAGCAGTGACCCAATTGCTTTCGTCTGGAAGCAGTCGGGGGTTGTTTTTCTCTGCATCTACCAGCCTGGCAACTTATTACTACCGATGTTTGGGTGCAGAGAATAATATCCAGAGGCTACCAGATACCATTCGATTTAACGCTCAGACCCGTCAAATGACTCCCCGATGTGCTACCCAATCAGAGGGAAGTAGCAGCCTTAGAAATAGAAAAGCTGCTAAGAAAAAGAGTCATCCAACCAGTCCCACCAGACCAGAGAGGATCTGCATTTTACTCAAGGTTCTTTTTAGTGCCAAAAAAGACAGGGGACTGGAGACCGATCCTGGATCTCAGCCTATTGAACAAATTTATCAAACCTCAAAAATTTCGGATGGTCACAGTACAGTCCATTCTCCCCTTCCTAGGGAGGGACAACTGGATGTGCTCTATAGACCTCCAGGACACGTATTACCACATAAAAATGAATCACTGTTCCCAGAGGTTTCTCCGCTTCCATCTGGGAGCCAATCAATAGCAGTTCAGAGCACTCTCATTCAGTCTCTTGACAGCCCCCCGAGTGTTCACCAAATGTATGGGAGTTGTAGTAACTCATCTTCAACTACAAGGATTCCAGGTGTTTCCGTATCTAAATGATTGGCTCCTTACCACTCCAACCAGGAATCTTCTAATCCGCAGCCTCTTTTACATTCAAGTCCTCGCTGTCCGCTTGGGGATTACAATCAACAAGGAGAAATCTCAAATGCCCCCAACAAAAACACTGGAATTCATTGGAGCAGTCTTGGAACATCCTGTCAGGCTTCCCTCCCTCCTCACAGGCTTTCAAAAATAAGACACCAAATCCAAGCCCTCCTTCCACAGACCTATGTACCAGCACGCCTTGTACTGCAACTCTTAGGCTCCATGGCGGCTGTCATTACTCTAGTACCACTGATGAGGCTGCACATGAGAATACTACAGTGGCTCCCTTCTGCACAATGGTCGATCTTAACTCATCCTCTCGACCACATGGTACATCTTACAAACCATTGCAAGGAAGAAATGCTGTGGTGGATGAAGTCGCAATCGAATCTTTGGTGTTGACCGTTCTGTCTTCCCCAGCCCACGGCCACGGTGACCACGGATGCTTCCCTGTTAGGGTGGGAGGGGGGCATTTCCAGTGAAAGATGATCCAAGGCACCTGGTCCCCCATGGAGGCCAATTTGCACATAAATGTCCTGGAACTGAAGGCAGTTCTCTTAGCGTTGCAAGTGTTCCATACATCCCTACCTTCTGGGACCACTGCAATTCAGTTGGACAACATGTCAGTCGTCTGGTGTATCAACAAGCAACGCGGAACCAGGTCTTACCCCCTGTGTCAGGAAGCCATGAGGATTTGGCACTGGGCGATGGTTTCCAACCACTTTCTTATAGTGACGCACATTCCAGCGAGTTCCATCCTTATTGTGGACATTCTGAGCAGGAACATCCTGATGCCTCATGAGTGGTCCCTCAAGCCTGTCATAGCATATCGGATTTTCTGCTGCTGGGGCAAGCATTGCTGCGATCTGTTTGCTTCCTCCCTAAACAACAAATGCAGAAGCTACTTTGCCCTGATCCTCCCCCCAGGGGGAACCCCCGGGGGACGCACGATTGGCCCCCGGGTCTACTGTATAGCTTTCCTCCATTTCCCCTCATCCCAAAATTCCTCCAGAAAGCTCAAAGGTTGAGAAGTAAAGTGATCCTCATTGCCCCTTATTGGCCCCGTCAAGTCTGGTTCCTGTTCCTATGGCCTCATCTGATTCACAGCCCGTGGATCCTGGATCATTCCCAAGGTCTGTTATCTCATCTTCAGGGACTGATTCATTCCAATCTCCACAGCCTCAAGGTCACAGCTTGGTTCTTCTGCTTCCAATGATTGCCAGGCTGCCTGACATTTCATCTCCTGTTCATGAAATTCTTTTGGCTTCACACAAACTTTCCACCAGGAAAGTTTATTCTAGTAAATGGACTAGGTTCTCTATTTGGGCCAAAGATCAGAACGTAGATCCTTTCTTTATGCCTATTCAAAAGATCCTACAATACCTGACAACTCTTCTACATGCAGGAGCCTCAGCATCGACAATCACTGTACCTTTAGCAGCTATCGCCAATTTTCATAATGGATTTGATAATTCTTTGGTTATGTCACACCTCCTGTGCAAGACCATTTTCAAAGGAGTATTACACATTAAACCTCCAGTCAAGCCCCCCATAGAACCTTGGGACTTGACCTTGGTGCCTCAGTCTCTCACAGGCCCTCCTTTCGAGCCTTTTGATTCATGTGATATAAAGTTTTTGTCATGGAAGACCCTGCTTCTATTAGCACTTACCTCAGCAAGAAGAGTATCTGAGCTGCAGGCCTTGAGTGTCAAGAGACCTTACTTCAACTTCCACAGGGATAGGGTGTCCGTTCATACTGACCCTTCTTTCTTGCCCAAGGTCATTTCTGGATTTTCCATTAAACAATCTATTGACCTGCCGGTTTTCTTCCCTCAACATTCTAACAGAGGGGAGTACCTTTTGCACACCCTTGATGTGCATCAGCAGCAGCTTCATTGTTATTTGGACAGGACTAAATCTTTCAGGAAAACAGATCAATTGTTTGTGGAGTTTGCAGGACCCAGACTAGGTAAACCTGTCTCCAAAGTGACTTTATCCTCCTGGCTTAGAGACGTCATTACCTTTATCTACCAACAGAATAAGCTATCCTTACCTTCCAGAATAAAGGCTCATTCTACCAGATCAATGGCTACTTCTGTAGCTTTTCATTCCAGAACCTCTACGGATGATGTCTGCGCAGCAGCCACTTGGGCAAGACCTCATACCTTTATCTCTCATTACAAATTGGATTTTGCCTCCAGGCGACGAGCATCTTTTGGTTCTGTGGTCCTCAGGAATATCCTTCCTTAGGGCCACCCAGGACTCAAGTAGCTGGGGACTTGGTCCTAACAGTAAGGAATGAATAAAGATTTACAACATCAGATAAAGAAGTTATGTCTTACCATAACATTCCATCTGTGTTGTAGATCTTTATTCATTCATTACTTCCCACCCTACTTCACCCTGCCTGGACTCCTGGTGGACTTTAGGAACTCTTGGTTAGGGTATTTGCTCAGACAAGAGCGTCCTACTGTTTTTTCTATCTTTATTATATAGGGGCGGGCAAACTCGATCTGGAGTAACTATGAGAGGGGCATTATGGGTAGGTCTTAGCTGAGAGTTTTTGGCTGGCGCGAGCATGGAAACAACCATGTTGGTTCCTAGGCTGGAACTTTAAGTCCTAACAGTAATGAATGAATAAAGATCTACAACACAGATGGAACGTTAAGACATAACTTCTTTTTTCTGTAAATACTGACATGAGTAAACATAGATGATGTTCATCGTGCATACAGCTGCAGTAATCACATATGGGTTCTCTGCCGTCAGGCGGGTCCTCGGTCGGCCGAATTCCAAAGTCTAGGTCCGGCGTCGGTTGTTGTCGCTTTCTCTCCTGACGTCAGTGAGGCAGGGGTATATAAGACACAGCCGACGCCATATTCTTCAGTCTTTTGCCGTGCCCGGCTGAAGCAGTTCGCAAGTGCGGTCGCCAGCTCCTGAATTCTGAAAATTGGAAACCAAGTCTTCTTTAAAGCTTGAAACTTTTCTTGCCTCAGACTGATGTCAGAAAAAGTTAACAATTGTATTTCTTGTGGGAAGCAAATACCACATAAGGATTTCCATTCCCTTTGCATACCTTGTTTAGGCCCAGACCACGACGTCTCGGGCTGTAAGCACTCCTACTTTCAATAAGCACTATTAAGCGTCGGAGTTCGCCCAACACTTTTTTGGTAAAGCCTTTGATTATAAAATGTCGTCAGAGACTCTGACTACCGTTTTGTCCAAAAAAAGTACAGTTTTGTACCTACCATAAATGTAGATGTCCGATAGGAATGCATCTGCAGTCCTTACAAATGGGTTGTCCTGTCGTCAGGCAGCCCTTGATACGGATTCCAAAGTCTGGGTCTGGCTTCGGCTGGTGTCGCACTTCACCCGACGTCATAGCTGCAGTTATTCGGGTATAAAGGCATCAGCCAACGCCATTTTCCTCAGTGTTTCTTGCCCCAGATGCCAGGTGCCCTCTTGGAAGGCTAAATTTGGATAAATGCCAATGTTTCCAAATAGTAGAGAGCAACCACAAAAAATAAGAATGTATGTACATATATACAAACAAATACACCATAATAGATCCCCCCCAGCTAGCTATAAGATGGCCAAATACCCTAGGAGTACCACAGAGGGGAAGGTGGGTGGCTGACTGCAGATGCATTCCTATCGGACATCTACATTTATGGTAGGTACAAAACTGTACTATGTCCTTCAAGGATGCATCTGCAGTCCTTACAAATGGGTAGAATACCATAGCTAAACTAGGGGAGGAGGAAAAAAGAGATTATGGTGTGGTTAGGATCCCTTGCAACACAGCAGTGGCAAAACCTGCTCGGGATCTAGAGTATAAGGGTAAATTATAATGCTTGGCAAATGTATGCACGGAGGTCCAAGTAGCAGCCTCTATAATGTCCTTGGTAGCCACTCCTCGTAAGAAAGCTGTGGTAGTGGCTGTAGCCCTTGTAGAGTGAGGCCTGATGTTCTCTGGAGTTTTCCTTCCATGGTAGGAGTAACAAAATCTAATGCAATTTCCTATCCACTTGGAGATTGTTTGTTTTGAAATTGCTTTTCCTTCCCTTCCTGTTGCATATGCTACCAGAAGCTGGTCAGTTTTCCTATTGCTCTTGGTTCTGTCCAGGTAGTAGCGTAACTGTCTATGCACATCCAAGGTATGTAGCAGTCTTTCTCCCCTGTTCTGTGGGTTGGGGAAGAAGGTAGGTAGGTGGATAGCCTGATTTAAAGATACTCTGGATACCACCTTAGGCATGAATGTAGGATTAGTTCTCATGGACACTCTATCTTGATGGAAGATCAGGAAGGGTTGTACTGCCATTAATGCCTGTAGTTCAGATACCCTTCTTGCTGAAGTGATTGCCATCAGGAAAGCAGTTTTCCATGATAAGAATTGTAATTCTGCTGTTGCTGCTGGTTGGAAGTGTCAATTTCTCTAGCACAAAGTTCAAGTCCCATGTTGGCAATGGTGGTTTCCTTGGAGGTTTTACATTTTTAATACCTCTTAGAAACTGTCTGAGCAGAGGGTGCGAGAATACTGGAGGATCCAAGGTGTATTCTGCTGAGATAGCTGATGCATGTATCTTGATGGAAGAATAGGACAGGCCTGTGTGGAAGAGCTCTGCCAAGTATTCCAAGATGCTGGCTATGTTTACCAGTGACACATCTTCTCCCCTTGCAGAACTCCAAATGAGAAATCTTTTCCATTTTGCTGCATAATTTTTTCTTGTTGAAGGTCTGCGAGCCTCAAGCATAATGTCTTTAACCCTTTGGGATAAATTTGGGTTAATTGATCTTATGTGATGTTCCAGGCAGTCAGCTGCAGAGTTTTCAGGTTTGGATGCAGGATGTTGTAGTTGTTCTGTGTTAACAGTAATGGAACCAGGGGTAGTGTCCATATTAGTCCCCGAGACAGGCTCCTTAGTAATGGGTACCAATGTTGCCTTGGCCAGTCTGGAGCTATCAGAATGATCCTTGGCCGGTCCTCTTTGATCTTCAATAGTACCTTGTGCATCAAAGGAAGTGGTGGGAATGCATATGCTGACAGGTTTTCCCAACTGAAGGATAGGGAGTCCACCTTCCATGCGAGTGGGTCGTACATCCTCGTGCAGAATTTCATTAGCTGGTGATTGTGTGGGGATGCAAATAAGTCTATTTCTGGGAGTCCCCATCTTCTTGTGATGGCCTTGAAGATGTCCGGATGCAGCATCCATTCGTGGGCATCCGTGGTAGTTCTGCTTAATATATCTGCTAGAATGTTTTCTTTTCCTGGTACGAAAATAGCTCGTAACTGAATGTTGTAGCTCAGAGCCACATTCCATAGGTCCAGAGCCATCCGGCATAGAGGGTATGAGTGTGTGCCTCCTTGTTTGTTGATGTACCACATCACTGTGGTGTTGTCTGTCCTTATCATCAGATGACCTTCTCGGAGAAATGGTCTGAATGACTGGATTGCCAATTTTACTGCCAGCATTTCCTTTAGATTTATGTGCAGGTGCAGCTGGTCTTGTGTCCATAAGCCTTGTATGCATTTGTCCAGCATGTGGGCCCCCCAACCGAGGTCTGAGGCATCCGTCGTGATGGTTTGGCTTGGTTGAATGTTGTAGAAGGGCAATCCTGTGTTTGATTGGCAGGCCTGAGCCCACCATAGGAACTCTTGCTTCAGGCAGGGGATTATAGGAATCTTGGTTTCTAGGCTGTGCTTGTGTTGAGACCATAAATTTTTTAGGTACCACTGTAGCTTTCTCATATGCAGTCTGGCATGAGGAACCAGTATTATGCAGGATGCCATGAAGCCCAGGGCTTGCAGTACTTTTCTTGCTGTCAGATGGTTCTGCTTTGTTAATGTCAAGAAGTAGAGAGGTAATTGCTTTTGCTTTTCTACAGTTAGGAATGCCATTTGTTTTGATGTGTCCAGCTCTGCACCCAAAAAGGTTATTCTTTGGGATGGTATCAGCCTTGACTTTTTTATATTGACTGTATATCCCAGGGCTTGTAGCAGGCGAATCACTCTTTGTAAGTCTTCTGTTAGTTTGTTCATGTTGTCCGCTTGTATCAGGCAGTCGTCCAGGTAGGGGAAAATTTGAATTCCCTGAAGCCTGCAATGAGCAATTACTGATGCCAGGCATTTCGTGAACACTCTAGTAGATAAGCCAAAGGGCAATGCTGAGAATTGATAATGCTCTGATCCTGCAAGAAATCTGAGGTATCTTCTGCAATTTTGTCATATGGGGACGTGCAGGTATGCCTCCTTGAGATCTAGAGTTACCAGCCAAGACTCCTTGCCCAGCATGGGAAGAAGCTGCTGAAGAGTTAGCATTTTGAATTTTGGTACAATGAGGAATGTGTTTAAAGCGGACAGGTCGAGAATAGGCCTCCATTTGCTCTCTTTTCTTGGTACCAGGAATAGTCTGGAGTAAAATCCCTTTCCTTGTTCCATAGATGGTACTTCTTCCACAGCTCTCATCCTTAACAATTGAGATATTTGTTTTAGAGCTTCTATCTTTTGATTTGGTGGTAGGTTTGGCATTCCTCTCTTTCCTGGTAGAGTATGGAAATGAAACCTGTAACCTTGGTTTATAGTTTGCAAATTCCACTTGTCCCTTGTGATGCAATGCCAGTTCTTTGAAAATAAAGCTAGCTTTCCGCCTAAGGGTGCTTCTATTTGTTCCCTGGTAGGCGGTGCCAGAGTCAAGTCACTGTGATTGACCTGTAGTATTGGTGGTGGCTGGTCCTGTGCCTCTCTGGTTGTTACCCTGCCACTGGCGTCCCCTGTAGGCACCTCTGGATTGGTTTCTGCCTCTTGATCGTCTATCTCTGCCTCTCTGTGCTTTAGAGGAGTCTGGAAAGGGCCAGTTTTTGGAGGGCCAGTTCCTGCTAAACCTTGGAGGTTGGACCTGTAAGAAATCTTTCACTGTTTGTACAGATTTTGCTTTCTCCTCCATCTTCTTCAGTACCTGTTGTGCAGGTGGGCCAAATAAATTAGCCTTGTCCATAGGAGCATCTAATAGCTTTGCTTTGACATGGTCCGGCAAGGTCTGCTCTTTCAACCATGCATGCCTTCTGATAACTATGCCAGTCATGGCTGATCTAAAGGAAGCCTCCAGTGCATCATAGCCACATTTTAAAGAATGGTTACTAACTTGCTGAATGTTATGTACCATTTCCTGAACATACTTCTTATCAAAAGGTTAATCAGAGGACAGTTTATTAGTTAACTGGTCTAGCATAAATTCTTGATATTGTATCATATGAAATTGACAGTTCAAGGCTCGAGCTGACAGAGTAGCAGAAGTGTAAACTTTTTTACCCCATCTCTCTAAGGACCTGGATTCCCTTACAGAGGGGAGGTTTTTTTTTGCAGAGGTAGGTGCTACCGCCTTAGGACCCTGGGAGATAGTCTCGGGATCTGCTAAAGGGGCCGTGTATAAATGGTGATGTGTCCGGGACCCTGTAGAACCTATCGGGCTTAACAGGGGCCGGAGGTAAAGAATCAGGAGCAGTGCAAGCATCATTAAATGCATCATCTACAACAGAGAGAACTGGAGGTATAGCTAAAGGCCTATGTTGAGGTAAATGCAAAAAAGCTCTAAGCCTTTTTCTGGAGTCTGAAAAATCTTGGCCCTGCCACTGAAATTGTTCCCTCATGGCATGTAAGGTTTCCCCAAAGGAAAATTCCTCAGGTGGAGAGGCAGAAGGGATGGACTCTTCAGCATCAGAGTCTTCGTAAGGGGAATAAGGAGCCTCTGGAGGGTCTGTATTTTCTGGATCATCAGAGGAATCATCTGTGGACACTGGCTCAGGGGGCTCTGCTCTAGGCCTCTTCTCTGGAGGTGGATGAGAGGCCCTGTCTGGATGAGGTTGGGATCCCCGGATTAAAGAAATAAGATCCTCTGCCAAAGAAAGCATTTGAGAACTGGAAGTGGGCCTGTGAGAGGGGGTCTTAACAGGCACAGTCTTAGTAGCTTTAGCTGCTTTAGCCCTAGCAAAAGCCTTAATGGACATGGCTGCGGGAGGCCTAGCAGCTACACGTGCAGGAGTTGAAGTATCCAGGGGAATAGTGTCAGACAAATCCTGAGAAATCACAACAGCAGGTTGGATTTCTGAAGCCGACTCCACGAGGTTAGAAGAAACCTCGGTAGAAGGTCTGTTTTCGGCTGAAGGAAGAACCGCTTGCTCGGTTTCAGCCGAAACCGAGACACTCGCGGTTGGCTTAACCGTGGTTTCGGCCGAAACTGCGGACCACGAGAGTCGGTCCTTCTCTTTGCGTTTTTTGGAAATTTGTGAAGTCGGAGGATCCGACGGCATAATATAAGCGAATTCAGAGCCGAAAAACTGCTCAGCAAATTCCGACCGACGTCTAAGCGTCCGTCGGTTAAAAGAAGCACAGGCTAGACAAGCTGCTACGTCGTGGTCTGGGCCTAAGCAAGGTAAGCAGTAAGAGTGGAAATCTTTATGAGGTATTTGTTTGCCACAAGTTAAACAGTTATTCACTTTTTCTGACATCGGCTGAGGCAAGAAAGAGTCCCCAACGGGGTACTTAGCTTTAGTAGTCTTGAGTAGTATTCGAGTAGTAATCTCTGGTTCTGACCGACCGGCACTTGCGAACAGCTTCTGCTTGCAAGAAAGACTGAGGAAAATGGCGTCGGCTGATGCCTTTATACCCGAATAACTGCAGCTATGACGTCGGGTGAAGTGCGACACCAGCCAGACCCAGACTTTGGAATCGAAGGGCTGCCTGACGACAGGACAACCCATTTGTAAGGACTGCAGATGCATCCTTGAAGGACATCGCAAGGACAAGGACTGACACGCGAGGTCCGCGGTCCCCACCGACACCACGCCAAAACCGGCTACACGTGGTCCGGTTCTCAGCGAGACACCTATGCAGTCCCTGACTACCGATGACACTTCTTTGGCAGTGTCTTCTGTAACCGAGACCGCAGGTACCTCGGCCCATACCCAGACTACAACCACCGAAGACACTGTGAGCGTTGCGCCTCCTAATGTGGACAGGTCCACTTCCACCCATGGTGTCTTTAGACCCTCATCTTCCTTTTCCATTAAGTCCTTTACTAAGTCCAAATCAGCCAGGCATCCCAAGAGGCCTGTTGCACAGGGCCCATCTCCAGGCCCCATGCCTAAAAAGCAGATGCTTAAAATGGCTGAGGATTTAATTATTCTTATCAGGGGTTCCCAACCCCCTCCAGACAAGAGACCCAGAGTGGAGGAAGATTCTCCCTCTTCTGATCAGGGCTCCATTTTTTCAGAACATTCTGCTGTAGAGGAGCACACTTACTCCCCTTTTGAAGATTCTGATGCAGAGCAGTCCATTCCTTCTGTATCTCCTCCAGAGGATTTTTCTTTTGGGGAAACCTTGCACACCTTGAGGAACACTGCCATTGGGAAGGCCAAGACTTTTCTGATTCCAAGAAAAGACTTAGGGAATTTCTTTTGTTACCTCAACACAGACCTCTGGCGATACCTCCTGTCTTGGACATACTTGATGATGTTTATTCGGAGGCTTGCCTTAATCTGGATTCCCTGCCTCCTGCCCCAGTCAAGCCTGATAGGTACTACAGAGTTCCTAACTCCCACCAATTTCTTTAAAAAAGCCATAATGCTGACCCTGAAACCATTTCTCAAGGCCCCAAGGGAATGAAGGCCTCTACTGCTAAGAATCCACTACCTTCTGGAAGAGAGTCAAGATCCTTAGAAAGGTGGGGAAAAAAGGTATATACCTCGGCCACCCTAGCCATGAGGGCCTTAAATTGTCAGTTTCATATGCTTAAATATCAGCAGTTTCTGTTATCACAATTAAGAAATAAAATGTCTCAACCTGAACAACCAGATTTGAAGGAGTTGCAGGATATGATGCATAGTGCAGAACAAGTGGGTAAACACACCTTACAATGTGGCTATGATGCCCTAGAGGTGTCAAGTAGAGCTGCTGTTACAGGATCAGTCATTCGTAGACATGTCTGGCTTAGGGAAAAAGCTTGCCTGATCATGTGAAAGCTAAACTACTAGATGCTCCTTTACAGAAGGATGTGCTATTTGGTACTAATGCTGAGGAGATGCTATGGAAAATGGAAGAAAAAGCCAAATCTATGCAAACTGTCAAAGCTTTTCTACAGGTTCAACCACCACGTTTTAGCAGAAATTGGCCTTCGAAAAACTGGTCCTTTCCAGCCACGGACAAGCCCCAAAGAGGTAGATACAGGCGCACAAGGGGAAGAGGACAATCACAAGGATCATATAGAGGCAGGCAATGGCAAACTCCAGCATCAAGAGGTGGTGAAGACAGTGCACAACAATACAGGAAACAAACCCAATGACTTCCTTCTTTCCATGCCAAGCAAGTCTCAGCTGGCAGCATCCTTGGGAGGAAAGCTGGCATTATTTATAAGAAATTGGCATATTGTCACAACAGACAAATGGATCCTGGACGTTATAAACAGAGGCTACAGATTTCATTTTCACACTCTTCCAAAAATGAGAGGCATGCCAAACCTGCCACACAATCAAAGGGCAGAGGCACAACTACAAATTTCAAAGCTCATAGACATGAAAGCTATTCAAGAGGTACCTACTCACGAACAAGGTCAAAGTTTTTATTCCAGGCTATTTCTGGTACCAAGGAAAGGAACCGACTGGAGACCTATTTTGGACTTATCCATCCTAAACACATTCTTACTGCCAAAATTCAAGATGCTCACATTACAGCAGCTTCTTCCCATGCTGGGCAAGGAGTTTTGGCTGGTAACATTGGACCTCAAGGAGGCATACCTGCATGTCCCAATCAGACAAAGCTGCAGAAGATACCTCAGATTTCTTGCAGGTTCAATTCACTATCAATTCTCTGCATTTCCCTTTGGCTTATCTACTGCACCCAGAGTATTCACGAAATGCCTGGCATCAGTAATTGCCTACTGCAGACTTCAAGGGATACAAATTTACCCTTATTTGGACGACTGCCTGATCCAAGCGGACAGCAAGCACATACTTCTGGAACATCTAGCTTATGTAACACGGTTACTGAATTCCCTGGGATACACAGTCAACAAAGAGAAATCCAGGCTATCACCATCTCAGAAAATAACTTTCCTGGGTGCCAACTTGGACACAAACACCCAGATGGCCTATCTTACGCCAGAAAAACAGGGGCAACTAACTCAGTACTTCAAAATACTAGCAAATTGTACCAGGCTTACTGCAAGGAAAATCCTGCAGGCTCTGGGCTTCATGGCATGTTGCATTCTTTAATCCCATGTGCAAAGTTGCATATGAGGAAACTTCAATGGTACCTAAAAAACCTATGGTCTCAACACAGCCACAGTTTGGAAACAATAATACCAATAATTCCATGTTTGCAAAAGGAATTTCTATGGTGGGCCCAAGCATGTCAAACAAACACAGGTCTCCCATTCTGCAAGCCTCAAGCAAATCAAGTCATCACAACAGACGCCTCAGATTACGCCTGGGGGGCGCACATGACAGACAGGTGCATTCAGGGCAAATTGTCCCAAAAGGAAAAGCACCTTCACATCAATCAGAAAGAAATGCTAGCAGTGATAAATGCAATTACAGCTTTCAAGGACCTCCTGCATCCAGGGCAATTATTGATAAGAACAGACAACACCACAGTAATGTGGTACATAAACAAACAAGGAGGAACACATTCATACCTCCTGTGCAGACTAGCCATGACACTTTGGAACTTGGCTCTGGAATGGCAAATCGAACTTCAGGCACAGTACTTGCCAGGTTTGGAAAACACGCTGGCAGACAATCTAAGCAGAAATATGACAGATCCACACGAATGGATGTTGCATCCTCAAGTGTTTACAAAGATAATCCAAGCATGGGGGAGGCCAAACATAGATCTCTTCGCCTCCCACAGGAATCATCAATTGGAAAAGTTCTGTTCAAGGACCTTTCATCCAAAGGCCTGGAGAGTGGACACCCTTTCATTCAGCTGGACAGCATGGACAGTTTACGCTTTCCTACCTCTGCCTCTTCTGCCCAAGGTACTCTTGAAAGCAAGAGCAGACAGACCGAAGATGATACTGATTGCTCCAGACTGGCCAAGACAACACTAGTACCCACTCCTGAGGAGCCTAACACATACTCCTACCTGGTCCCTACCTCTAATGCCTCTTCTGCTGACTCAGCACAACTACAAAACTCTTCACAGTCAGCTGAAAACACTCAATCTCGCTGCATGGAAAATTCCTTAGCACCACAACAGACCCTACTCCCCAAAGAGGTGCAGGATACCATTTTGGAGGCCAGAAGGCCATCTACTAGAAAGGCTTACTCCGCAAAATGGAAACGGTTTTGCTCTTGGAATGAGAAAAAAGGCCAGGACCCTAGAAAACTGGATTTGCCTCCGGTATTACAGTATCTAGTTGAGCTGCTGAACATTGGACTTTCATTTTCCTCCATAAAAATCCATGCCTCAGCCATTTTTGCAGAATTCAACACTGATCCACCCTTATTCTCTCACCCACTCTTAAGACAGAGGGGCTAAGAATATAAGACCACCAAGGAAACAACCAATACCAGCCTGGGATCTTAATTACATTCTAGAAAAATTAACATTGCCTCCCTTTGAACCAGCTGCCTCAACAGATCTGCAATATTTGTCCTGGAAAACAGCCTTCCTTCTGGCCATTACCTCAGCTCGTAGGGTTTCGGAACTACAAGCCCTCATGGCTGTGCAGCCCTTTCTTATCTTCCATCAGGACAGGGTTTCCCTTCAAACCAACCCGTCATTTATGCCTAAAGTGGTATCCAGGGTAGCTTTAAATCAAGCCATACACTTACCTACCTTTTACCCCAATCCTCAAAACAAAGGGGAAAGGCTGCTACACTCCTTAGACATCCATAGACAGCTACGTTATTATTTGGACAGAACAAAGCCTTTCAGGAAATCAGAACAACTTTTGTGTCCTATGCTGTAGGAGCTCAAGGGAAGCCAGTTACCAAACAGACAATTTCAAAATGGATAGGCCACTGCATACGGTTTTGTTACTCCTATCATGGAAAATCTGTCCCTACAGGCATCAGATCCCACTCCACCAGGGCCACAGCTACCTCTACAGCCTTTCTCAGAGGAGTTCCTACCAAAGATATTTTGGAGGCAGCCACTTGGAGTTCTGTGCATACCTTCACAAAACACTACCACCTGCCCTTATATTCCAAAACTAGAGCAGGCTTTGCCACTGCTGTGTTGCAGGGCATTCTGGCTCATCCCAGTTCCACCTAGTGCCTACCACCCTGTGCGTAGCTTTGGGATTCTAGCCATATGTGATTACTGCAGCTGTATGCACGATGAACATAGTACAATTTTGTACCTACCATAAATGTAGATGTTCGAGTGCTAATACAGCTGCAGTACAGTTTTCCCTCCCTCCTTCCCCTCTTGGTAAAGGCCTAGGGCCTAACCCCTCTTCATACAACCTGATTGGGTTATCCTTCTATGGTATATTTGCTTGCAACTACTGATTTTTGATTATATTGCATTGCATGCATATATAAATATAGTTTATGTATTGCCTTCCTTCTGGGGGCACCTGACATGTGGGGCAAGAAAGACTGAAGAATATGGCGTCGACTGTGTCTTATATACCCCTGCCTTACTGACGTCAGGAGAGAAAGCGACAACAACCGACGCCGGACCTAGACTTTGGAATTCGGCCGACTGAGGACCCGCCTGACGGCAGAGAACCCATATGTGATTACTGCAGCTGTATTAGCACTCGAACATCTACATTTATGGTAGGTACAAAACTGTGCTTTCTTCGTGTTTCACTGTTGTAGTCATTACATTTGGGTTACCCCTGACAGGGTAGCCCTCGGCTGGCCTGAATACCAGAGACTTAATATTTCTGTGTCAGTTGCTGTCTCTCGAGGACTGACGTCAGGTCGTCAGTAGTATAAAGTAAGGCAGCTGACGCCATTACATCAGTCTTTCTTGCTGTGGAGCCAGAAGCAGTTCGCACGAGTGCCAGTCAGCCGCTACCTGAGTTTTCGTTTGCGAATTGAAGTCTTCTAAAGCAAAGTACCCCATTGGGGATCCTTTTTTCTTTCACTAACCGATGACAGAAAAAGTTAATAATTGTCTCGCCCGTGGAAAGCAAATTCACTCTTACTGCGTCACTTCTCTAGGCCCAGACCACGACGTTTCCCGTTGTCACATCTGGGCTTTGTTCAGTGCCAGAACTATCCATTTTTGGGCCCTTATTGTAGCCAGATATTTTCATTTACAGTCCTTGAATTCTGATATGGCTTCAGTAAGCCATCTGACAGCAGATGATCTGAAAAAAAACGTAAGGATAAAGACAAAGACCGACCGCACATGTCCAAACCTACCAACGACACTTCCGTTAAGCTAGTCGTCAGTTCTCTGGTACTCAGTGAGATGCTTTCGCAGCCCCTGATGCCCACGTCATTTGATTCGCAGGCCGCTACCGAGACCCTTTCGGAGTCTGGTATGCCACAAAAACTCTTCTTCATCGAAGGATCCTGTGGTCATCTCTACCTTGGATGGGTCCGGAGTCACTGAGCAGGCACCGGCTTCCGAGGAAGTCTTTCGCACTACCAAATCTTGACACAAACTGACGTCTTCTGTTGTGACTACCGTTCTTTTGAAAACAACTGAGTTCCGTAGGCCCAGGGTTCGAACCACCCCCAAGAAACTGACTACTCACTCTCAGGTGCCTGCTTCCTTACCTCAGTCTTAAATGCTTAAAATGGTGGAAGACCTTATCATGCTAATCAGGGGAAGCGAAACCACCATCTCAAAAAGGAAAAGATCTGTTCCCAATAGTTTTGTCTGAACAAGAGTCAGATGAATCTGGTGCATCTGACTATGAAGACATGCAACCCCTCTCCACTTGTGAGGATTCTGATGCAGAGGAATCCATTTCTTCAGTCTCTCCCCCAGAGGATTTTTCCTTTGGGGAAACCCTGCATACCTTAAGGGAGCATTTCCAATGGGAAAGTCAGGACTACCCTCAGTCTAAAAAGATTCTCAGGGAATTCCTAGAGCTACCACAACATGGACCCTTGGCCATCCCCCCAGTCCTGGATGTGGTGGATGATGTTTTCCTTAAATCCAGCTTGACTCCTGATGCCCTACCTCCTGCTCTCAGAAAACTAGACTGGTACTACAGAGTCCCTGACTGACACAAATATCTTTTTAAAAATCCAACAGCTGACCCAGAGATCATTTCTCAAGGGCCAAAAGGGATTAAAGCAACCTCTGCTAAGTATCCCACCCCCTCAGACAGGGATTCCAGAGCATTGGACAGATGGGGTAAAAAAGTATACACCTCAGCTACTCTTGCTATCAGGGCACTAAATTGTCAGTTCCATATGCTTAAATATCAGCAACATACCTTAGAACCCCTTAAATAAAAAAAGTCTTTCTTTCCTGCTTGGGCAGAATCTAAAGATTTACAAGACTTAATGCATTCTGCAAGTCAAGTAACTAAACACACTTTGCACTGTGGTTTTGATGCCCTAGAAGCTTCTTGCAGGGCAGCAGTCAGTGGATCTGTCATTAGAAGACATGCATGGCTTAAGGAACAACCCCTGCCAGACCATGTCAAATCTAAATTGTTGGATGCCCACTTGCACAAAGATAGCTTATTTGGCACTAAAGCAGAAGAGGTCTTAAAAAAGATGGAAGAAAAAGCAAAATCCATGCAAACGGTTAAAGATTTCTTACAGGGCCAGCCCCCTAGGTTCAGCAGGCATTGTCCCTTCAAGCACTGGTCCTTTCATTCTCTGAGTAGACAAGTCCAGCGTAGGCCCCATAGAAACAGACCCCCCCTGACAGCAGCCCCAGGGAATGCAGAGATATAAGCAGTGGACTACCTCCACTTCAAAATCAGGGCGTTCTAAGCCACCCTGTTATGGTACGAACTCACAATGACTCACCTTCTCTCGACCTCCCCTCTGCCCACCTTCACCTACCCTTAGGAGGAAAACTGTCCTTTCACTCAAGCACCTGGGCCACCATTACCAAGGACCAATGGGTTCTGAACATTGTGTCTCAGGGTTACAAATTCTCCTTCCACACCATTCTAACCCCAAAGGGTTCCCAGATATACCACCAAATCAGTGGGCAAAGGCTCAAAAGCAAATCCATTCCCTCCTCTCTTTGAAGGCAGTAGAGCAAGTTCCTGCAGAACAGATAGGCCAAGGCTTCTACTCCAGACTTTTCTGGTACCCAGAAAAGAGGGCACCTGGTGCCCCATCCTCGATCTATCCATTCTAAACACCTTCCTGGTGATTCCAAAGTTCAAAATGCTCACCCTCCAGTAGCTGCTACCCATGCTCTCCAAGGATACTTGGCTAGCCACCCTAGATCTAGAAGAGGCCTATCTCCACATTCTATCAGAGAATCATGCAGGAGATATCTCCGCTTCAGTGCAGGATCTCAACACTTTCAGTTCTCTGTGCTCCCCTTTGGCTTATCTATTGCACCAAGAGTTCTCACAAAAATGTCTGGCTCCGGCCATTGCCTTTTGCAGACTAAGAAATATTCAAATTTACCCCTACTTAGACGACTCCCTTATTTAGGCAGACAGCGCCAGGAAAAGCTGCTCAATCACCTGAGCTTTGTAAAGACCCTACTAACCTCCCTAGGGTACACAATCAACAAAGAGAAATCAAAACAGGTGCCCACCCAAAGGATAATCTTCCTGGGAGCAAGTCTGGGCACAGCATCCCAGATGGCATACTTTACACCAGAGACAAATTTTCCTGACAGCTTACGTCTCTCAACTGGTCATCAGGCCCCAGCTTTCTGCAAGGAAAATCCTGCCAGCTCTGGGGTTCATGGCATCTTGCATACTACTCATTCCATATGCCAGACTGCATATGAGGAAACTTCACTGGTACCTAAAGAGCCTTTGGTGTCAACACTCTCAAGACCTGGAAACTCTTCTACCTATGATTCCTTGCCTCAGACAGGAACTTCTTTGGTGGGCAACAGCATGCTTCCACAACAAGGGACTTCCCTTCTCCCCACCCCCCTGCCACCCAGACCCTCACCACAGATACATCAGACTACACTTGGGGGTGCACACTTGGATGGCAGGTGCATACAGGGCCAATGGAGCCCACAGCAAATCCCCCTGCACATCAGTCAAAAAGAGATGATGGCTGTGCAGCACGCCTTGACAGCTTTCAAACCACTACTATCTCCAGAGGTTCTCCTGATCAAAACAGAAAACGCCACTGTGATGTGGTACATCAACAAGCAGGGAGGGACTCACTCCTACCCTCTATGCAGGCTGGCCATGGTCCTTTGGCTCACAGCCTCTTCCATGCAACTACACCTGTTAGCACAATACCTACCAGGCTCTCTCAACTCCCTGGCAGACCAGTTAAGCAGAAACCTTCTGGACTCACATGAGTGACAGCTCAACAGAAGTACCTACATTCTTATAGCTCCAGATTGGCCCCGACAGCACTGGTACCCACTGCTGCACAGCATGTCCCCACTGCCTCCATGGCATCTTCCTTAGATTCCAAACCTCCTAACCCAGAGGGAAGGGGAATTCATACATCCCCAATTGCAGACACTCAATTTGGCAGCTTGGCTTATTCCCTAACATCGAACCAACCTGACATCCTCAGTAAACCATTCTGGATGTTATCCATGAGGCCAGACAACATAGCACCAGAAAGTCTTATACAGATAAATGGAAAAGGATGTTCATTGTGTTTCACTGCTGCAGTCATCACACTTGGGTTATCCTGCAGTCAGGCGATCCTGCAGTCAGCCAGAGTTCCAAAGTCTTGGTCCGGCGTCAGTTGCTGTCACTTCTTCCCTGACATCAGTGCGCCAGGGATATATAAGATGCAGCCGATGCCATTTTCTTCAGTCTTTCTTGCCGCGTGGTGCCCGAAGCAAAAGCAGTTCGCAAGTGCCAGTCGGCCAACTCCTGAGATTTTCAATTCGAATTTCAGAACCGAAGTCTTCAATAAAGCTAAGTTCCCCGTTGGGGAAACTTTTTCTTGCCTCAGACCGATGTCAGTAAAAGTTAATAATTATATTTCTTGTGGGAAGCAAATACCTCATAAGGATTTTCATTCTTACTGTATTCCATGCCTATGCCCAGACCATGACATCACTAGTTGTCGGTTTTGTGCTAGATTTAACAAGCGCACTATTAAATGTCAGTTTGACTTTGCTCGCCATTACTTTGGCCGAAGGTTTAATTATACCATGCCGTCGGAACAACCGACGACCGGAATACACAAAAAACAAAAAGACAAGGATAAGGACAGGCATCCGAGGCCCAAAACTGATGATAAAGCCTCTTCTAGGCCAGTTCGCCGGTTCTTAGTGAGGTGCTTTTGCAGTCCCTGACACCCGCTACCTCAGAGCCACAGGCCGCCTCCGACTCCCACGTGGAGATGTCTAGGCCTCTGGAAACTCAAGGTGTTGGGCCTACGGAAACTAACCCCTCAGATGGGTCTGGAGCCGCTTAGCAGGCATCGGCTTCTGAGGGTGTTTTCAGACCTTCACAGCTTACCATAAAAACTACAGCCAAGTCAAAAACTCCATTAAAGACAAAGAAGCAAGTACAGCATTCACCTGGACAGGCCTCCATGCCTAAAAAACAGATGCTCAAAATGGCCGAATACTTAATTACTCTGATCAGGGGTTCCCATATCCCTCCTGATAAAAGGCCTAGGCAGGATACAGACTATGACTCATCTGACCAGGTTTCCATTTCTTCTGATTCCTCTTCAGACCAGGGATACTCTTTATCCCCCTATGAGGACTCTGATGCTGAAGAATCAATTCCTTCAGCCTCTCCTCCTGAGGATTACTCTTTTGGGGAAACTTTGCATACCATGAGGGAGCATTTCCATTTGGAGGGCCAGGATTACTCAGAATCCAAGAAAAGGCTCAGAGATGTTCTTTTATTGCCTCAGCACAGGCCCCTTGCTATTCCGCCAGTGTTAGATATTGTGGATGATGTGTTCTCTGAATCCAGTTTAAATCCTGATTCTTTGCCCCCTGCTCCAGTCAAGCCAGACAGGTACTACAGAGTCCCTGACTCACAAATTTCTTTATAAAAACCCTGTGGCTGACCCAGAAACTATTTCCCAGGGTCCCAAAGAGGTAAAGGCTTCCACGGCTAAAAATCCAGTTCCCTCTGACAGGGATTCTAGAGCATTAGATAGATGGGGGAAGAAAGTTTACACTTCTGCAACTTTAGCAGTGAGAGCTTTAAATTGCCAGTTTCACATGCTTAAATACCAACAATATTTAATGTCTCTGTTAAAACAGAAAATGCTTACAAGTTCAGAACATCCTGACTATAAGGAAATGCAGGATTTATTGCATGCAGCTAAACAAGTGGGAAAACATACTCTGCAATGTGGTTTTGATTCATTAGAGGCTTCTTGTAGAGCAGCAGTTACAGGATCTGTGATTCGAAGGCATGCTTGGTTAAAAGAACAAGGTTTACCTGATCATGTTAAGGCAAAATTATTGGATGCTCCTTTACAGCAGGATATTTTATTTGGTGTTAAGGCAGAAGAGGTATTAAAGAAAATGGAGGATAAAATCTATGCAAACAGTGAAGGATTTCTTACAGGTACAGCCACCTCAATTTGGCAGAAATTGGCCTTCAAAGAATTGGTCCTTTCCAGTGTCAGACAGACCACAAAGAGGCAGATACAGACGCCCAAGAGGCAGATCTCAGCCCCAAGGCTCTTACAGACCACGACAGTGAGGTGCTTCAACCCCAAAAGGAGGTGAAGACAAGTCACAACCTTATAGGAAACAGTCCCAATGACTTCCCCCTTCAAATGCCAAGCACTTACCTTTTGACAGCTCCCTTAGGGGGAAAACTAGCACTTTTTTCACAAAATTGGCATATAATCACCCAAGACAAATGGGTTCTGAATATTGTGTCTCAAGGTTACAGGTTCCACTTTCACACTCTACCAAGGCTAAAAGGAATGCCAGACCTGCCACCAAATCAATGGGCAGAGGCACAAAAACAAATTACAGCCCTCATGGACATGACAGCTATTCAAAAAGTGCCACAACAGGAACAAGGACAAGGATTTTACTCAAGACTTTTCCTGGTCCCCAGAAAGGACAAAGCCTGGAGACCCATACTAGACCTTTCTACTCTAAATACTTACCTGGATGTTCCGAAATTCAAAATGTTGAAACTACAGCAGCTTCTTCCCATGCTGGGCAAGAAGGCTTGGCTTGTTACTTTGGACCTCAAAGAGGTATACCTGCATGTCCCTATCAGACAAAATTGCAGATGATACCTCATATTCATAGCTGGTTCAATGCATTACCAATTCTCTGCACTGCCCTTTGGCTTATCTACTGCGCCCAGGGTTTTCACAAAGTGCCTGGCACCAGTAATTGCATTTTGCAGACAAAAAGGAATTCAAATATACCCATACTTGGACGACTGTCTTATTCAAACAGAGAGCAAGGACATTCTTCTAAAGCATCTGGCGTTTGTAAAAAGGTTGCTAATTTGCCTGGGGTACGCAGTAAACGAAAATAAGTCAAAACTAGTGCCCTCACAAGAGATAATATTCCTGGGTGCCAGCTTAAATACAACGGCCCAGATGGCTTATCTCACACCAGACAAGCAAGGACAACTGACTCAGTACTTTCAATTGATGGCAACAAAAACCCAACTCCCTGCAAGAAAAATTCTGCAGGCCTTGGGATTCATGGCATCCTGCATATTACTAGTACCATATGCCAGACTGCATATGAGGAAATTACTTACAGTGGTACCTAAAAAGTGTTTGGACTCAACACTGTCACAGTTTGGAAGCAGTAATACCACTAATTCCCTGCCTACAACAGGAGTTTCGATGGTGGGCACAGGCATGTCACCTCAACAAGGGACAGCCTTTCACTCTACCCACAGCCATGCAGACACTAACATCAGATGCTTCGGATTATGCCTGGGGAGCACACATGGCAGGAAAATGTATTCAGGGCAAGTGGGCCGCAGACCAAATGCATCTTCACATCAATCAAAAAGAGATGTTAGCTGTACAAAATGCCCTAACAGCCTTCAAGGACCTTCTGCATCCAGGACAACTATTATTAAAGACAGACAGCACCACAGTTATCTGGTACATAAACAAGCAAGGGGGCACTCATTCATATCCCCTATGTAGACAAGCCATGACCTTGTGGAACACAGCTCTAACCTATCAAGTTCATCTGCAAGCACAATTCCTGCCAGGAAAGAAAAATACTCTGGCAGATGACTTAAGCAGAAACATCATGGATCCTCACGAGTGGAAATTAAATCCACAAGTATTCAGCATGATAACGCAAAAATGGGGATGCCCAGACATAGATCTTTTTGCCTCCCCAAGGAATTGCCAACTACAGAAATTCTGCACAAGGACATCACATACAAGCCTGGAAAGTGGATGCGCTCTCGTTCAGCTGAAAAAGCCTAAAAGTTTATGCCTTCCCACCACTGCCTCTCCTTTCAAAGGTACTCCTAAAAGCCAGACAAGAAAAAACACAGATGATCCTGATTGCCCCAGACTGGCCACGCCAGCACTGGTACCCAATCTTAAACAACTTAGCTCGGAAGGCCCACCATGGATTTTAGCTCAAACTCCGCATCTTCTGACTCAACAAAACAATCAGATCCTGCACAGCCAGCTCAAAACCTTAAACCTGGCTGCATGGCAGATTCCTTAGTCAAGCAGACATCACCTCTCTCTAAAGCTGTTATGGATGTCATTTTGGAGGCCAGGAGGCCTAGCACCAGGAAATCTTATTCAGAAAAGTGGAAGAGATTCTGTGTCTGGAACCAGGCTCAAAGCTTTGACCCTCTTGTCCCAAATATTCCTCAGATATTGCAATACTTAACTGAGATGCTGGACAAAGGCCTATCCTTTTCATCCATTAAGATCCACGCCTGTGCCATCTCTGCTCATTACAACACAGATCCTCCTATTTTCTCTCATCCATTGTTAAAACAGTACCTCAGAGGGGTAAAAACATAAAACCGCCCCAGAGAGCACCAACACCAACTTGGGACCTCAATTTTGTCTTGGAAAAACTAACTTTACCTCCTTTTGAGCCAGCCAATTCAGCAAAATAAAAATGTGTGTCATGGAAAACTGCTCTGCTTCTGGCAATAACCTCAGCACGAAGAGTCTTTACAGGCACTAATGGCAGTGGAGCCTTTCATCATTTTTCACCAAGACAGGGTTTCTTTAAGAACAAACCCTTCATTTATGCCAAAGGTGGTATCCAGTGTGGCTCTTAACCAAACTATTCACTTGCCAACTGTTTATCCAAATCCCCAGAATAAAGGAGAGAGACTTCTGCATTCATTGGACATACACAGACAGCTATGTTTCTACTTGGACAAAACAAAAGCTATCAGGAAAACTGAGCAATTGTTTGTAGCATATGCTGCAGGATCACAGGGAAAGGCTATTTCAAAGCAGACCATTTTAAAGTGGATAGGACACTGTATCCATTTCTGCTACACACAGCATGGGAAAACTGTACCTAGCAACATTAGGCCACATTCCACCAGGGCAACAGCCACTTCAACTGCCTACCTTAGAGGAGTATCTACCAAAGATATCCTGGAAGCTGCAATTTGGAGTTCAGTGCACACCTTTACCAAACATTATCACTTGCCTCTTTATTCTAAATCCAGAGCTGGCTTTGCCACTGCAGTGCTGCAGGGCCTCATAGCCACCCTAAATCCTCTATAGAACCAGCCACCCTACCTCAGCTTTAGGATTCAACCCAAGTGTAATGACTGCAGCAGTGAAACACAAAGAACATAGTACAGTTTTGTACCTACCATAAATGTAGATGTTCGAGTGTATTCACTGCTGCAGTCCAGGTTACCCTCCCTCCATCCCCTCTTTCTTAGCTGGGACTTATCTATACCTTTCTACCCTATACTACCTATGTGGTGTATTTGCTGGTAACTGAAGGTTTTGGTTTTAATTTTTGTGTATGTTTTATTAGCAATATGTATTGCCTACCTATTTGGGGGCACCTGACATCTGGGGCAAGAAAAACTGAAGAAAATGGTGTTGGCTGCATCTTATATACCCCTGGCGCACTGACGTCAGGGAAGAAGCGACAGCAACCGACGCCGGACCAAGACTTTGGAACTCTGGCCGACTGTGGCACAGCCTGATGGCAGGATAACCCAAGTGTAATGACTGCAGCAGTGAATACACTTGAACATCTACATTTATGGTAGGTACAAACTGTACTTTCTGCACCTGGAGCCAGGCTAAGGGGGCCAATATGGCACAGCCCTCCATCCCTCTCAAACTGGATTACCTAGCTGACCTACTACACAGTGGTCTGTCTTTCTCCTCTATAAAAATTCATGCCTCTGCTATTTCTGCTCATTTTTCCACTGAGCAGCCCCTTTTCTCACACCCTCTGATCAAACAGTTCCTCAGAGGGGCTAGCATCTTGAGGCCCCCTGAAGGGCACCAACACTAGCTTGGGACCTTAACTTTGTCTTGGGAAAGCTCACCCAGCCTCCTTTCGAACCTGCTTCTTCTGCAGAGCTAAAATTTCTCTCCTGGAAGAGCATTCCTTCTGGCCATTACTTCAGCCAGAAGAGTCTCTGAGCTGCAAGCACTCATGGCTGTTGAACCCTTCATCATCTTCCATGCAGACTGGGTATCCCTCAGAACTAACCCATCCTTCATGCCCAAGGTGGTGTCTAGCGTGGATCTCAATCAATCTATTCATTTTCCCACCTTCTTTTCTAATCCCCAGAACAAGGGTGAAAGGATTATTCACTCTCTAGATGTGCACAGACAGCTCAGATACTGTCTGGACAGGACTAAATCCTTCAGAAAGTCTGATCAATTGCTGGTTAGCTTTGCTACAGGGGCAGAAGGCAAATCCATCTCCAAGCAAACCATTTCCAAATGAATAGCACACTGCATCCATTTCTGCTACAAACAGAATGGTAAGCCTCCCCCCAAGGGGGTCAGGACACATTCCACCAGAGCAGCTTCTACCTCTGAAGCTTTCCTCAGAGGACTTCCCACCAGGGACATCCTGGAGGCTGCCACCTGGACTTCTGTTCACACTTTTACCAAGCATTACCACCTGCCTCTCTTCTCCAAATCCAGGACAGGGTTTGCCTCTGTAGTCTTGCAGTGCTCCTAGCCAGCCCATAGCTTCCTTGACTGCCTCCACCCATTTCCTCAGCTTTGGGAATCTACCCAAATGTGATGACTGCAACAGTGAAACACGAAGAACATAGTACAGTTGTGTACACTTAACATAAATGTAGATGTTCGATTGTATTCACTGTTGCAGTCCTGGTTTCCCTCCCTCCATCCTCCTCTTTTCTTTTTCTCCTTTCCTTACAAAGGACATACTGGTATTTATTTTCCACTGGTGGGGTTCTTCCACCAGAACCTGGCCTCCTACTTTGGGGGCTCCTGACAGGTTAGGGAAAGAAAAACTGATGTAATGACTTCGACTGCCTTACTTTATACTACTGATGGCCTGATATCAGTCCTCGAGCGACAGCAGCTGATGCAGAAATACTAAGTCTCTGGTATTCGGGCCAGCCGAGGGCTACCCTGGCAGGGATAACCAAATGTGATGACTGCAACAGTGAATACACTCGAACATCTACATTTATGGTAAGTGTATACAACTGTACTTTCTGTCTTTTACATTAGTAGCACAGTACGTCTGCCAAAGTGTTTTTACCTGTATATTTAGCTAAGATTTTGTTGGAGTTTTCAGAAGATTATTAGAATTAGTTTGTGACTTTACTAGCACTGCAGTTAACTGTTGGGACTCAGTGCTATAAACTGAGTTTTCATTTAGCACTTTATCAGTATAGTTGTACATTGTTTCCAGTGTTTACATCATCAGTAATGTTTCTTAGCATTTTTATGGTGCATATATTGCTCCACTATTTTACCTTTTATCACTTATATAATAACATCATTCACTGTATGTAGTAGGTGATTGTCAAGATGTAAACATTATAATCATTAGAAATAAATACTTCACAGGATGTTTTTATTATGATCACAGGAATTTTTGTTTTCATTATCTTGGGAAGTAGGCTTTGATATCAAGATTTCAGTGTTTTCTCTCTTCTTTTTTGATGATTTATTTTCATAATTTTGTTATGTGGTACTTTTGCTGCAGTGATATGAACAGAGCTGTGCATATTTAGCTGCATTTTATAGTCAAGTATGATACACCGTGGATGGCAAATGAAAGTTGAGTGTTTTGCTTGAGACTTTTCTTATACCAGTCACTGATGTTGTCTTCATTTACTGGAAACTTTGCTCATTTACTGGAAACTTTGCTCACAAATATTAACTGTCATGTGTTTTTTTTTTTTTGTTTTGTTTTTTTAATTTATATGCCAAAAAGCTGGAGAGTAGTGAAAGTAAACAATTGTAATATTCCGGTATTACTATAAATAAGTAAACAAATAACTATGTAACAAATAAATTGAAATGCTCAGTTGTTTTCTTCTTCTTTTATATGCATCATCAATGAACTAGTTATTGAATGTCCTTTGGAGAAGTACGAGATTATTAAAAAGTAATTGGGCACATTATGAGTGGTATTCATAGCTACTACACAAATGTGCATCAGGCACGTGAAATGTGCAAAATATCTCAGAATTTGTAAGCAAGGCCTTAAACATTTAACTTGATTCTTAGAGCTCATTTTACTAAACCATTCAGAATAAAATATGTCCATCAATAAGAATACTTTGTAGCATGGCAACAGGAATAAAACTGACGACACTTGTTTTAGTGCATGCTAATAAATGTCATAAGGCTGAAGTATTTACAGTGCAAGAAAGTAAGGTTAATGAAATATGTTTTGAAAATTAAATTAGGAATTATTGTACTATTCGAGACATGGTGATGAAATGGTTATGATCTTTGTCTCTCAGACACAAGGTATTTCATTCAGTCCTAACATCCTGTCACAGTCTTTGTGGCGTTTGCCTGTTCACCGTATGTCTGCTTGGGGTTCTTCCCACCTTCTGAAGCATACAGCATATTTCTGCATCAAGGATTTAGGCTACTGAGTTCAAACCTAGCCCTTCTTGTTGAACTTGAGAAGTATGCCAACAGTGTGCACCCAAAAATAAATGGGGTCATGGATAGCAATGCAGAGTCTAGCCGGTGTCTTTTGGGGAAATTTCATGTGGACCAACCACTTTAGGCATCAGCTGTGGTGCATAGTGTCTTGTAGGCAGGAGAGCACAGCCCACAGGTAGCATATTGTGTCAGAGTTAGTCAACTGATGGTGTAAAAATTGGCAATAGGTGATTTGGTCATGTCGACTAATATCACCATAATGGGGCATGGGTATTTTCTGGTGTTAAGGGGTTTGAGGACCTGACCTACTTCCAGTCTATAGAAAGGACTCATACTAACAGTGGGAAGGGTCTGCTCTCCCCTCTTGGCTAGTAAGTGCAAAGTGCTTGCTATAAAATCCAGCAGCCCTGGATCAGTAAACAACTGGCTAGATGGTATCCAGTTTCCCAGACTGTGTTACCAAGATAACTGTTAGAAAAGTTGATGTCCTTCTATATCACTGTTCTTCTTCTTCTTTTGGTTGCTCCCATTAGGGGTCACCACAGCGGATCATCTGTTTCCATTTCTTCCTGTCCTCTGCATCTTGCTGTCACACCAAACTACCTGCATGTCCTCTCTCACTGTTGCAGTATCCAAAACAGAAGAGATCTCCTGCCCTGGGCAGCCCAATGCTCAGCCAGTATATGATCTTGTATTCACTGTACGTCACATCTATGCTCCCTGCACAGAATGTAGGGCATAAAAGGGACATACGGCTGCAACTATCCAGAACTTCGTTGCCGCAAGTTCGAGTGTTGCTTTTGCTAGTTGGTCTGAACGCAGTGTTGCTGTACTGAATACTTAGCCATTAGGTAAGTGCCCCATTGGAGAGCTGTTTTGTTTACTTTTCTTGGTCTTCTATTTTTATTTTGCTACCCAGAGTTCATGCCATCCAAGAAGGGAAAATGTCAGTGTGGGAGGCAGATTCCCCATAAGGATCGTCACAAAAAGTGTCTTATTTGTTTGGGTGGTTCCCATGACCATACCTCTTGTAGTACCTGTAAGGCATTTGTGTCTAAGACACTCATAAGCCGTTTGTCTTCCCTGGCCATTTATCTTGAAAACCAAAGGCTTAAACAGTTACCCCAGGGTACCAAGGTAGAATCCATTAACCCTGAGATACTCCCACTAGGTAAGAAGGTGGCCAGGAAGTCTCACCTGGATACATTTGTTATCCAGCCTCCAGCAAATGTCCCTGTAGAAGCAGGTAATAGTTCTGTAGGTTGTTCGGAGTCTACATCAGATTCCTGTACCATAACCCACATTGGAGGCCAGCATGGATCCATCCTTTTGCACATCCTCTGAGGCTTTGCAAGTGTCTGCTCAAGACATTGAGGGGGAGTCGCAGTTGATTATCTCGCAGGGTCCTAGAGGGATTCCATAGATACTGGTCAGGGAGGTGGCTCTGGGTTCTCTTATAGAATCTTGCCAAGGGTGAGAACCTCTGGTATTTGTTAGGGCCGATGGCCCTTCCAAGAAAAGACAAAAGTTGAAGCATGTTTCGGTCCCTCCTAAGGATCCTCAGAGGGAATGGCAGGGGTTTACTCAGGGCTTATTTTCTGCTTTGATGACCCAAAAACCTCCTCAGGGAGTTTCTGTACCTGCTTCTCCTTGGACTTCTACCCCTTCTAAACGTTTAGGGAACCAGATTCCTTGGATGAGGATTCAGTGTCTGATGAGGGGGCCTTTGTCGTATCCTTAGCAAATTCCTTCACCTTTGGCTTATGGTTTTGATGAAGAGGTGTCTGTTAACCATAAGTCTCTTTTCCAGGAATTGTCCTTTGGGGCACAGTTGCTAGGATGATGGAATACTTTAAAGTGGGATTCTTCTCAAGTCTCTGGTATTCAGAGAAGATATTATGAGTTGCATCAGGTGGATACTCCTAAATTATCGACAGTTCTTCCTGTGTTGGCTGCCTTGTTAGATGCTTTCATTGCTGCTTCCAAATTTCTTGATTCTCAGCCTACTGCTCCTAAGAAACCTGATAGGTTCTATAAGGTTCCTGACGATTATCAGTTTTTATTTAAATGTCATTTTGATGATCCTGCTGTAGTGTCAGTCTTTTCTGGCAAACCTTCTAAACTTTTCCCTCTTCCAAACTTTTGCCTTCTGATAAGGATAGTAGGGCAATGAAGAAGATTGGTAAGAAAGTTTGCACTGCTACTACGTTGACCTTAAGGGCTGGTAATTACCAGTCCGACATGGCCAGTTATGCTGAGGCCTTGATTGCTCAGGCTTGTCAGTTATTTCTGACTTCCCTGATTTTGAAGGCAAGTCCTCTGTCTTATCTTTTTTAGGTTCTGCTTCTCAAGTGGCTTACCACTCTATTAAGTGTAGCAATAATGCTCCTGACAGCTCTTCTAGTGCTGCAGCTTTTGTGATCTGTTATGAGGTATTATTCTTGGCCTTGTCTTCAGTCTCTGCCTGAAGACATTAAGGGCAAGTTATTGAGTGCTCCTTTGGATAACAAACATCTTTTTGGGACTGATTGTGTTGGCATGTTAAAGTCTTTTTAAGATAAAGGCAAAGCCTTGCAGAACCTTAAACATATGTTTGTCTTTCCTGCCCCTAAGTTCCAGAGAAATTATCCTTCTAGATCTGCTTTTGTTCACAGGCAACCCTGACAAGCCTCCAAGGGCAGGAAGAGTGGGTGGCAGGCCCCCTCTGCTAAGGCTTCTCAGATTTCTGTGAAATAGAAGCCTCCTTTATCTGGTAAGACTGCCTGTCTTTAACAATTCACCCTCTCTTCTTATAGATTAGGTTCATTTGTCCCTTAGGCTCTCCCTTTGTCTTCCAATTTGGCATCTCATCACTTCAGACTCTTCGGTTCTTTCTTTCATCCATCAGGGTTAATTCATGGAATGGAAGTCTGTCCCTCCTTTTTCAGGGATTCTTCAACCCCCTGTATAGCAACTTCCTCATTTTCTGGAGGATCTAGGGTCCCTGGTGAACCAAGGAACTATTCAACCTGTCCTCCCTTCCCAAGTGAGAAAGGTTTTTTATTCAAGGATGTTCCTGGTTCCTTGAAAGGAGGGCACTTGGAGACCTATTCTGGATCTCTCCCAGCTCAACACCTTTCTCAAGGTCTCTTCTTTTTGTATGCTTACTCTTCAAACCCTGTTTCCTCTTTTGCTACCCCAAGCTTTTTGGTGTCCTTGGATCTGAAAAATGTTTACCTTCATATCTGTATTTACAGTCTTTTCATGTAGATTTTACATTTCTCTCTGTCTTCCTTTCATTTTCAGTTCTCTGCTTTTTCCTTTCTACTGACCCAAGGGTATTCACAAAATGCCTAGCTCCTGCAATTGCTTTCTGCAGCCTCCAAGGCATTCAGATTTTTCTTTATATAGATGACCTGTTCCTTCAGGTTCCTTCTCCTAGTCACCTGTTACAGAATCTGAAGTTCACCATCTCTCTTCTTCAAAGTTTTGGGTTTAATATCAACTTCAAAAAGTCCATCCAAACTCCTTCTCAGGATCATGTGTATCTGGGATGCAGGATTCATACATGCCAGTGTTGGCCTCTCTTCCACCTCCATAAGTATTGTCATTGACAGACTTCTTTCACTTTCTTCTTCCTCTGACTGACATGCCAGCCAGGGAATTTCTTCAGGTCTTAGGATTCATAGCCTCTTCTATTCCAACGTTTCCTGTTAGCAGACTGCATATGCAGAAGCTTCAGTGGTACCTCACATCAGTTTGACTGCAGCATTGTCACCCACTGGATTTCAGTGTACCTCTCCTTCCTTATCTAAAGAAGGAATTTGAGTGGTGAATTCAACATTTTGCTTTCATCCCTGGCTGGCCCTTTCAGCCTCCAGGCCATTCTCAAGAGCTGTTCACCAGTGCCTCATACATGGGACAGGGAGCTACTTTTGGTCATCTGAAAGTTAAGGGACTCTGGCCATCTCATCAGTAGTCAGACCATACCAACATCAAAGAGATGAGAGCTCTGATTCTGTCCCTTCAAGCATTTCATCCCATGCGCTGTCCAGGCCCTTTGAAGTTGTACACAGACAACACTACAGTGATGTGGTATGTCAACAAGCAGGGAGGCACAAAGTCATACCTCCTCTGCAGGATGGCTGTTCAGGCTTGGGAGGGGGCTCTCGGTTATCAGTTAAGTCTTCAGGCACTGTACATTCTATCAGAGCACAATCTAGGGGCATTTGTGCAGGTCCAAAACACAGGCTGACAAATGGATGCATGGTGGAGTATTCCTCAGCTAAAGCTTTTTGCCTCCCCTCTGAAGAGGCAGCTCCCTCTCTTCTTTTCCAGAGTGCCGTGCTATCTGGCATAGATGACAGATGCCTTTTCTTTTCCTTGGAAGGCGGATGTTTCTTTAGGCTTTCCCTCCTCTTCCTGTACTTCCAAGAGTCCTGCAGAAGATTCAACTGGACTCCCTGAAAATCTTGCTAGTAACTCCCTCTTGGCCAAGACAGCACTGGTTCCCCCTCTTAACTCATCTGGCCACAGCCAATCACCACAAGTTACTTCACTGTTTGGATTTCCTCACACAGGACAAGGGGTCTCTCATCCATCTTCACTTGTCCACTCTTCAACTGACACTGTAGGTATTAGGGTTTTTATCCCTTTTAGACACCTTTATTCTGAGGACATGCTCAAGATTTTCCAGGAGACAAGGAAACCCTCAACCAGGAAATCTTGCATGTCCAAATGGAAAGGATTTTCTGTCTGGTGCTATGCTCATAACCAGGACCCTTGTTCAGTGGGGGTCCCTCTGGTCCTCTCTCATTTGTGTGAGTTAGTGCAGTCTGGCTTGGCCTATTCTTCTGTGAAGGCCCATTTGTCAGCCATTTCTGCTTGTCTGCCTTTGAATTCTCCTTTGACTTATTGTTTGGAGGTCAAACAATTTCTTAAAGGCATCCCACATATTAGGCCGCCAAATAAACCTATTCCCTTTCCTTGGAACCTTAATTTTGTGTTGGAAAAATTGACTCAGGCTCCTTTTGAGCTGGCAGATTCTGCTTCTTTGCAACTTTGTACCTGGAAGACTGTTTTGTTCCTGGCTCTTCTGCTTGGAGGGTTTCTGACCTTCAGGCCCGTATGACCATTCCTTCTTTCTTGGTTTTTCACAGGGACAGGGTGTCCCTTCATACTAATCCTTTTATGCCCAAGTTAGTAAATGAGTTGTCCTCAAATCATATGGCACAACTCCCTTCCTTTTTCCTTTCTCCCTTCTCCTCAGCCTGCTAGTGAGAGGGTCCTGCATACCTTAGGTTTGCACAGACAGTTCAGGTACTATTTGGATAAACTACAGCCATTTGTAAGTCTGATCAGATTTTTGTTTCCTTTCATCCCAGGACATTGGGTTTGACTGTTTCTAAGCAAACCACCTCCTCCTGGATATCTAATGCCATTTCCTTTTGTTATTCGTTTCATGGCAAGTATCTGTCTATTTCTGTTAGAGCTCATTCCACTAGGGCTATTGCTTCTTCTGGTGTCTTCTTCAAGGGGTTGGACACCAACCAGTTCCATCCTTGAAGCTGCTACTTGGTCTTCAGTGCATACCTTTGCTAAGCATTATAAGTTGTATATGGTTTCTAGGACCAGAGCAGGTTTTGCTGAAACCATTTTATGTGGGTTTGTTGAGGGGTATTCTCAACTTTCCACCTCCCATTCTGTTTCTTGAGCTTTTTTTATTCTCCCTTTTGTTTTGGATACTGCAACACTGTTATAGACGTTCATAGTACAGTTGTGTAAAAATCTTACCAAAACAGTAGATGTCCTTCTCTTCACTGTTGCAGTATCCACTCACTCCCTCCAGCCACCTCTTGTTTGTTCTGGTTTTTGTTTTAGATTCCCTTCTTGCTGAGGATTTCCCCTTTTTCTTCTGCATTTTTCCTTCTGGATGTGCATGGACTCCTTTGTCCTGCTGAGGCTGTTCTCTTCTGGTGTAATTCATTTATTTTATTTATTTTTTTTTATTTATTGCATTTTTTAACTGGGAAAGTCCACTGGGCCTATAATGAGCCCATTTTCAGTGGAGGCCTGGGGAGAAAAGCTCTGCATTAATTACATACAAAAGTAAAAATAATAATACATAGAACAGATCGATTTGAGCAGTACATTCAAATTTAAAGAAACTGGGTATATGTATACATACGTCCTTTTTATGTCCTATGTTCCGTGCAGGAAGAAGCATAAATGTGATGTATGGCAAATACAAGATCATTAGGCTTTTAAAAACTGGCTGAATGTTGGGCTGTGTCGAGCTGTCCTGGGAAGGAGATACCTTCTGTTTTGGATACTGCAACAGTGAAGAGGAAGACATCTACTGTTATGATAAGAGTTTACACAACTGTACTGCCTTAAAACCAGTCTTTTTTTTTTCTTTTGGCTGCTCCCGTTAGGAGCAGATCATCTGTTTTCATTTCTTCCTGTCTGCGTCTTGCTCTGTCACATCAACCACCTGCATGTCCTCTCTTACCACATCTATAAACCTTATCTTAGGCCTTCCTCATTCCCTCTTATGTGGCAGCTCCATCCTTGGCATCCTTCTCCCAATATACCCAGCATCCCTCCTCAGTACATGTCCAAACCAATGCAATGTCACCTCTCTGGCTTTGCTCCAAACCTTCCAACCTGAGCTGACCCTCTAATGTACTCATTTCTAGTACTGTCCATCCTCATCACACCCAGTGCACATCTTAACATCTTTAACTCAGCTACCTCCAGCTCTGACTCCTGTCTTTTTGATAGTGCCACTGTCTCAAACCCATATAGCATATCTGGTCTCACTACCATGTTGTAGACCCTTCCCTTTCACTCTTACTTGCACAGATCTGTCATAAATCACTCCTGACACTCTTCTCTATCCACTCCACACTGCCTGCACTCTCTCCTCTTCACCTCTATTCCACATTCACCACTACTCTGAACTGTTGATCCCAAGTATTTAAACTCGCCCACCTTCGCCAGCTCTACTCCCTGGATCCTCACCATTCCTCTGTCTTCCTCTCATTCACACACACATATATTCTGTCTTAGTCCTGCTGATGTTCTTTCCTCTCCTCTCCTCTGTAGAGCATCTCTCCATCTCTCCAGGGTCTTCTCAACGTCTTCCCTACTCTCACTACAAATCACAATGTCATCCAGAAATATCATAGTCCATGGGGAGTCCTGTCTGATCTTGTCCGTCAACCTTCACTTTTGCAAATAAGAAAGGGCTCAGAGATGATACTTGATGAAATTCTACCCCCACCTTGAATGCATTCATCACTCCTACCGTAGACCTAACCACTGTCACACTGCCACTCTTGCATAGCTCTCTGCCACAACCATCTTCCTCATACAATACCATATATCCTCTGTAGATAGCCTGTTATATGCTTTCTCTGAGTCCACAAAGACACAATGCAACTTCTGACCTTTGCTCTGAGGGTGTTGATGGGGAAGTATAGAAAACATTGCATCTGTAATGCCCTTTCCTGGCATGAAACCGTACTGCTTACTAATCATCCCCTCCCTTCTTAACCTAGCTTCCACTACTGTTTCCCATAACTTCATGGCATGGCTGATCAGTTTTATCCCTCTGTAGTTACTATAGCTCTCCACATCATCTTTATTCTTAAACATCGGTACCAACTGCTTCACTCCTCAGGCATCCTGTCACCTTCCAAGATTTTGTTAAACAATCTGGTTAAAAAACCCCACTGCCATCTCTCCTAAGCACCTCCATTCTTCCACAGATTTGGCATGTGGACCAACAGACTTTCTATTCTTCATCTTTTTCATAGCTGTCCCTACTTTCTCCTTGCTAATCCATTGCACTTCCTGATTTAGTATCCCCACATTATCCAACCTTTTCTGTCTCTGTCATTCTCTTCATTCATCAGCCCCTCAAAGTACTCTTTCCATCCTCTCAACACACTCTCCTTGCTTTTGAGTACATTTCCCTCGTTATCCTTTATCACCTTAACCTGCTCCACATCTTTCCCAGCTTGGTCCTTCTGTCTAGCCAGCTTAGTGTCCAACCTGTCATAAAACCAGTAAATGTGTCAACAATGAACTAAGGGTTACTGTTCTGAATATAGGTTGTTTCATTGATGAGAAGCAGCATGGAAGTGGATTACATGATGACAAAGAGTAGACTGAATATTCTGTGTATTCAGGGTACTGTGCAGTTTATCTGTCTGTCTATCTATCTCTCTATCTATGTATATCTGACTGGGTTAGTCCTACTGTACTTGTAGGGGAAATTTAGCCAGGGCATCATAGTACTTCCTGTACTCTTTTCAGGTGTCATAGGAACTTTTACACCCACCTGAGTTACCACTAATTCAAGCAGATGGGACTTTGGTTTGTCTCATATGAAGAATAACACACTCAGAAGTGCAGCACCCCACCCAGTGCAGTACTGCAGTGTCAGAAATCCAGTCATCTGGAATGGGAATAGAAACCACTGCTTTCTGGTCTTCCAGCACCAAGTTTGTGTGTGTGTGTGTGTGTGTGTGTGTGTGTGTGTGTGTGTGTGTGTGTGTGTTTGTGTGTTTGTGTGTTTGTGTGTTTTTCCTACTTCTTCTGCTACTGACACTGCAATGCAGCAAGTACTTTTGACTTGGAATCTACAGTCTGCTGCTCAGAGAGGACAGGCTAGAAATGGTATAGGAATTGTGGCAAGTGAGTCTTCTGAATACGGAGAATGTCATCACAATTAGTGACAGACTCATGGCAGTCAGACTCCAGTTTAGGATAGGAGGAATGCCTGGGCCTACATAGATAGGGCAGCAGGAATAATGAATAATGATAATAATAAGAATAATGAAGAAGAGACCCATCTCGACATCTGTCTGGCAAATGACAATGCATGGTTCACCAAGAGAGACCGTCACAAAATCACATGAGTGGTTAGCATGCATCTCCGGTTGACATCTAGCTAGTAAGGGATGGTCACTTGGTCAAGTCAAAGATTGCGAAGTCATCCCCAGTGAAACAGTTGACCCCTAGGATAAATTACTGGTGGCCACAGTCAGCAGGACGCAGTGATCAGAGAACTTCAGTGGAATAAAAGTACAGAAGTTTTTGGATATATTCAGGGCTGCAGCACCACCAGAAGAAAAAGAAGTAGTATAGCCAAAAAGCATGGCCACAATGTAAAACAGCATGTGTGAAGACATAGATAAGGTATATAAAGAAAGCTGGTAATGGAATGCAGGAATCCAGAAAGGTATCAAAAGAAAGAAGGAATGCAGAGAAGTGGAGATAGAAAAGACAGACCAGACTAAGAAGGAATACAGGTTAGCGAACAGCCTAAGAAATAATTGTCAGAGAAGCTATAACAGCTTCTGGAAAGTAACTCAGCAGTTAGTACAAAGAAACTTTATCAGATATGTCAGCAGACTCCATTCATAAAGGATGCCAGCAACAGTCAGTTCTCCAGTCCAGATACTATCAATGGCCAATGGAAGAAGTACTTTTAAGAAGTTTCTGAATGAAGGAACCCCCCCCCAGTAGCTGTACTGCTGCATGTACAACTTACAATTAAAGAGGAAGAAGAATCCACCCTTGACATACAAAGTGCATAAGGAAAATGAAGTCATGGAAAGTGGCAGGCTCAGATGTAGTTGTGGCATTTATGAAGAAGATGGGTGTGATAGGAGAGAAATGGCTGCAATGCTACCCGTCATGGTATGGTGAGAGAAGCATTCTAGGGCCAGTCTGCAAAAACAAAGGGGGTAAAAGAATACACAGAGCAGTATAAAGTAAGATTGGAGATGAGCAGTTTGAATTCAGATAAGGATGCAGTACCACTGTCCTAATATTTGCAGTGAGATAGAGAAGAAACTGGAAATGAGGAAAGGTCATTCTTAGACTTGAAGAAGGCATACAGCAGTGTCCAAAGAAAGCTGATTTGAGCAGTCATGCTGTGCTTATAAGTTCAAGAAACATTGGAAGAATTAGTGTAGGGTGTGCACAAGGACCCAGTGACACAAGCGTTAAGAATGTGTGGACTTGTGAAAGAGTTTCCATTGGGAGTAGGTGTGCATCAGGCTTCGGATCTCGGCCCATAATGGCCCACATTAGCAAACAGGTCAGAGTGGATAGATAACAAATCTGCTGGATACAGATCATGTGGTACTATAACCATACTGAACAGAAACATCAGCAAATGAGAGAGGACTGGAATGAAGAACTAGAACTGAAAACACATGAGATGAAACTGAATCTCGAGAAGACAATGGTCAAGGAGGCAAAGAAGCTGAACATTCAGATAGAAGGGAAAATAGTGAAACAGGTTAACAGCTTCATGTATCTGAGAGGTGTGGTTGAGGGAACGGAAAATCTGAATGAGGAGGTCAGAGCTAGAATCAGATAGCCAGCCGGCATGAAGTGCCAAGAGTTGTGTGTAATGGAAGTATGGCAAAGAAGCTGAAAAGTATGTTGTACAAAGCAGTGGTGCAACAGTGGTTCAGTATGGCACAGAAGTCAGAACAGCTAAGGAAACTCTAGGTAATGAGATGAAGTGCCTGAGATGGGTAGTAGGATGTCCACTGTAACACAGATGAAGGAATGAGAATGTTGTAGCAATAGTCAGAGTAGCTCAAGTTGTATAGAAGGCCAAGCAGAACAGATCACTTACAGGAAAGCAGAAGACAATTTTTTAAAGTGGATTTGCTGTATGTCAATGTGCCCTCTTTCCTTCTTCTTGTCTCTCCCAAATCCTGTTTAGTAAATCATCTACTTTCATGCATATGTGCCTGATCCACTGTAATCTGTTATCTTTGACCTTCTCTGCAATTGAGCTACCTTGGCTTCTGCTTTGATGACATCATTTCTTCTTCTACCTCACAGTGTGCTTTCTATCACCTACCTCAGGCACTTCTCCATCGCCTATAGATTCCTCACCTACTTGCCTTCACTGCCCTGGTTTCTGTACCATACAGATGAGTTAGTCACACCGCTGTTTTGTACACTGTACTTTTGAGCTTCTTTGGCATTCTTCTGTCATACACTACCCCTGACAGTGTATTAGTTGGCTACAGCCCCTATGATTTTGCTTTTCATCTCATTCATATTTCCCTTCTTCTCAACCACCCCAGCTAGATAACTGAAGCTGTTAACTTGTTCCAGTGTTTCCCCTTTCTTTCTCAATTTTCAGCTTCTTCTGCTTTTCCCCATCTGCTGCCACGACAATTGTGTTGTGTTGGCTGCACTCCATTTCATCCCATGCACCTTCAGTTTGGTATTCCAATCTCCTGTCATTTGCTGGAGTTTCTGTTCAGAGTGTACTTGGAATGCCACATTGTCTGCATACAGCAGCTGCTTGTTTACATTTTTTTTTTATTTTTTAGGGCTGTTAGCAGTTGTTCCACAATAGAGTTGCCTTACAGTGACCTAAAGAAGGGGCCTGTTTTGCACACTATTATGTAATGAGAAGGTTTCAGGTATCCTGGGATATAATTAGATGTCAGGCTACATCCTGAAGGACATGAGAATGGAACTGCCAGTACAGATCTGTCATTAACAGTAAGTGTATAATTTTGCACACCTAACACATAAGTAGCTAAGTACATGACTTCAGTAATGCAGCACGTGCTGCAGCTAGCATGAGGAGCATTTACTGTGGTCGGGTGTAGTGTGGCACAACTAAGTTAACAATTAGTTTTCATGTGACTGGATGTTAAGTAGGTATCACATATCCTTGCAACATGCAATATAGAAGTAGAGTCCACCCCCCCCCCCCCATATAATTTGAAAAATTGATCTGTAGATCATCACTGTAGGTGAAACTATGTTAAATACTGAGTCATCCTGTCTTTGTTATAGAATTCAGGTAGCAGGTGACAACAAGATGTGTAATGTGTGTTACTGGAACTATGCATCACTGGATCCCTGTTAGCTGATCGAGTTTTCATATGATCAAGTTTTTGAAAACTCGAAACTTTTGAATGGAGTTTGCGGTACAGTAAGGATCAGGAAAATTACGCTTTTCTTCACTGTAGTGCGATCTCAGAGTAGGTATATATAATTTGCAGGGGGTGGTGGGATACAGAGGGATTGCCCCCCTGCATAAACCATAAACATTAAAAAAAAAAAGTAGATTTTTTTTTTTATTTTAAGAGTTTTCGGAAGCAATCATATGGTGTCGTCCATAGAAATTTCGAGTGTCTGAAAACTCAATCATCTGACATAAATCCACATCAGTATATCAATTAAGCTCCCTCAGTAGGTAATCTTCAGTACAACAGTGGCACAGTGTGAAGTGTTGCTGCAGACAGTTGTCATGTAATCTTCATTTACATTTCTGACTTCTGTGCTACACAGTTCTAAAAGTGACTCTTTCTGGCTTTTCATAGAGATCTGTGAGAGAAACACATTTTCTACTGAAGACAGTGTCTCAAAAATAGTTCTAAAATGTTAAAACGATGACCAGATTTTGTAGTAAATACCACATGGTCTTAAAAACGAAACATGCTTCAGACCTGCAAAACGTTTCAAAAATGTTTATAGAGCTTTTTTTTACGATGGCTCATGACCTTTTTCCATTGAAGGTGTCATATTAATTAATCAAAGTTGATGATCATCATTGTTGTCATCAACTCCTCTTTCCCATGCTTACATGGGATTGGGGTGTCACGTCAATACTAGTAAATGTGACACATCACCTAGAGTCAGTGTGTATACTGCCAGGTAGCTAGCCATGACATCCTTGTGATATTTGCCAAACCATATCTTTACCATTTTTGCCATATCTGTCTAAGAAGTTCCTGAATTGACTACCAGCTCGAGTTATATTAATAGAAATGTTCAGACATGACTTCATTGGCCCTGTTTAGTGGGTAACTTCAGATTTTGAATTCTAATATACCCAACTTAGCATAGTTCTGAAACTCTTTAGCACCCAAAGTCAAGGGGTGTGTTCACATCTGGGGCATGCCGTGATATCAAACACCAGGGTAGGAGAGTACTCTTAGGCTCTGCATTTCTCAGTTCTTTTCTGCCTTTCGTCCATTTCGTACGTCAGTCCTAACATATAGGGCTTGATTTCAAAAGGCTTTCTCTCAGTGTAAGTGAGCACTTACACAGAGAGTGTTTTTTTTTTTTTGAATCTGGCCCTCAATGTAAGTCTATTTGATTGGTCTTATACTGAAGTAAGTCACACTGAGATCATGTTTTTTGGAATCAGGGTGACTTACACACAGAGCAACTATTTTTAATCTGGCACTTTTATCATTGCAAAGATCCTTTGTTCACTGCTTATAATGCTAAAACATTTGAAGTGTTCCTACAGTTATCAGATCACAAGTCAGGAGCAGTAATGCCAGTATTTGTATTGCCTGAGAGATGGAAGGAAGGTCTAACAAACAAATGACTAGTGCCAAAGCAACATTTCAAAACTGAATTCCAAGAAATGCGTAATAGTGCCTTTTGGGAAGTGGGCCACCCAAGGAAACTACCTCTTTGATAAAACAGCCCTAAAAGTAAACACAGGGATTTGGGCATTCATGTAGATAATAACCTAGCTTTTGTCAGACATATGTCTAAGGTGGTAAGAAAATGATTGATTCTATGTCATTCAACTTATGAGTAAGGGTATGGCATCTAGGTACAGAGAAATCATTGTGGGCACTGTACTCAGCCCTCATCAGACACATTATTGAGTATAATGCCCCTTTCAGCATGGATCTGACCAGGTACATGCAATAGCTGTAATGTCCACAAAGGTTCCTTCCAAAATGAATACAGGGCATAAACATGGTTGACTTCTTTGAGACTGTCACCAAGGCCCTGGATGAGGGAGAGTCAGTACATACAGCTTACCTTGACTTGGCCAAGACCTTTGACACAATCCCCCACTTGGACATCATCGAAAAGCTAACACAACTTGGTGTAATACCCTATCTCATCAGGTGAGTGGCCAACTGGCTCACCAACAGGACCCTCAAGGTCAAAATAGGCACCTCCACCTCCGATAGTAGACCTGTCACTAGTGGAGTTCCCCAGAGATTTGTCCTGGGACCCCTACTGTTTGGCATCTACTTCTCAGAGGTCCAGGCAAAGACAAAAGGCCTGTGGCTGACCAAGTTTGCGGATGACTGTAAGTTGGTTGCTGTCACTGACTCCCCAAATGATGTTAACATACTGCAAGAGGGTCTCACAGCAACTAATGACTGGTGCCAAAGTCATGGCCTCAAGCTAAGCACAAAAAAAGCATCCTCATATCATTCAGTAGAAACACGGCCCCTACTGATTACACATCAATGACAACCCCCTAAACACACAACCTGTGGTGAGAAAACTGGGTACTCTATTTGATAATAATCTCATATTCAACATCATATAGCAGCTGTGGTCAGAAAAGCCTTTTACTTGGTTCATCTCATAAGTAAAGATATTGCATCCAGAAAAAAGGAGGTTATAACCTCTCTGTACTCCTCCCTCAATAGACCAGTAATTGAATATAGCACTCCGTTTGGTATGTACCTCTACAAACATCTGCACCAACTGAAAAGGCTACTGAAATACCTCACAAAGAGAATCCGTGGCCTCCAACACCTTTCCCATGCAGACAGGCTCAAATATCGTACAGATTGCTCAGAGGTGAACTGTGTCTCGCCTACAAGGTAATCTCAGACCCTGCCCTACTAGAGATGCTTCATATCTATAAGTCTAACTCCTCTTGCATTACCCACTCAAAAGGCATGAATCTAATATGCGACATCAACAAAACCTGCTGGAGAGACAGGTTTGTGTCCCAGAGGCTGTCCCATCTCTGGAACAGACTTCCCATACACGTCAAACAGAGTACCTCACTGACCTTCTTCAAGCTCAGCCTTGATGAGTGGATGGGAAACCACAAATTTGTCACAGGAGTTCCACCTGTGTCCCTCATTGATAGGGGTGACAAGTGATGACTGAGGTTTCTTTTTGAGATAAACTCTTAGCTAGCTTTGTAAGGGCCCCAGGGTCATTAGCCTAGTAGGTTCATAGGTTGGTACTAGGCTGTCAGCCCTAGGGCCTATGCAAGCCTAGCCATAACAATTCCCTTGTAATTTCTTCCCACAATATTTACTTCTCTGGACCCCTGTCTAGCAGGGCAACTGATGTGATCCCCAGGGTGAATTTCCTATCTCCCATCCAATCATCAAGGTTCCTTTTGAAGAGGGCCAAGGAAGTGCTCTGCTTGACATGTATGGGCAATCTATTCCAGAGTAGGGGGAGTCTCTGGGTCAGGAACCTATCCCTCAAGTATGTTTTGTTCATTGTGATGACAAGGTTTAGATCCCTGGAGCATATGGCTCTGAGGGATAGGGATTTCTTTAAGTGGAGCATGTCTAACAGCTCAGGGTTTGACATGACCTTTATGTTAAGCAGAGATCGCCTCTGAGTAGACAATATGCCACAGAGTATAGCTGGAGTTTTTTTAGACAGTCAGCATATGGCATTTGCTTTAGGCCTGTGATTCTTTTAGTAACCTCCTGTGACCCTATTTCTTATGCAGATCACCTCAAAACCTTCTCTCTATATACTCAGTTGCCTGCAGACTGCTGAGAGATAGTTTATGCTTGGCATACAAGGCATTCATGGAGCTTCCTCTAATGGACCTTTTCCTTATCCACAAAACAAACAGCACCAAAACTACTAGATGTAATTATTTAAACTTTGTTTCTGACTTACAATCCTGTCCCTCCAACATGTCCAATTTTTCTGAGAGAATGCCCAATCTCTGGAATAGGTTTCCCATCCATATGAAGCAGAACCTTTCCATAACTGTATTGAAATGCAACCTGGACCAGTAGATGGAACATTGGACTTTCACCCCCCACTGATGTGACACTTATATCCTTGATGGACATAGCCATTAAATCATGCCCTAACCAACACACACTCCTTAAAATAACCTCTAATGCACAGTAACTTTTGGGATATGTTTGGGTTGCATAGCTAGACTTATAAAGGCCCCAGTGGTTGATATACCTGTGAACCTATGTCTCTCATAAGTGTCAGCACTTCAATTACAGAAGAAAGTACAAGGGATTAGAGGCTTTCAATGTTTTATGTAAAATTATATTCTTGGCAGATTGCTGACATGGGGATCAGCAGAAAAATCTCATTTTGTTCGGCCAAGGACTCAACAGACACAGATAAAGGTCTGGAAGCCAGGCATAGGCTTAAAACCTCCTTATTCAGAGTCCAGCCTTACAACTGTCTCCACTTATTTGGCTGATGCCTGCTTTCTGTTGATTTGTAAGGAACCAAGCTCATACCTGTCACTGGTTAATGGCAAAGGGAACTTAAAAAAACTCACCCCATCAAACGACTCTGAGGGTGAGTCCTGGGGTGTCAGTACTGCCCATTCCACATTCAACAGTCCATTGCTCCATTATAACCAGCCAGCTCACATGTATTAGTCCCTCAAGAATATATTTAAGGCTCATTGGCTATTCTCAAGCTCATGAAACTTCATCTCTGTTCTTCTCATTGGCTGTGGAAGGCTTGCCTGTAAGATTTGAAGAGTCTTATACTGGTCTCCCACCCCAGATGGGCCTCTGCAGGCACCACCATTATTAGATATGCATGTGTGGTTTGATGCCTGTACAAGGCCTTTCATAAGTCTCGCAAGCACCTCAGCTGTGCATCACCATTAACATCGATGCATTATCTTCTGATAACTAGTGCCTGCCTGTTTTTAGCTTTTCATTCTGTGTATTGTGTGTGCATGGTCTACACCTGCTGGAGCTGTGGATAGAGTAGTATCTTCCTGTCACTCAGTATTCCTCTGGGAAGAGGAGTCTAAGTATACTGAGGACTTTCTCAGACTCGTAACAGTTGCGCAACCTCATTTTTATGTTTAATTTATTCATTTAACTGGATAAGTAAACTGTCATCGTGAACCTGTATCAACCATGATCTGGTTCACAAGTGCAAGGATAAGTGCAGTATATATGGACATTTTAGAGCTGCAAATCAACCAGCGTGTTCTTTGGAAGGTAGGGAAAAAAACCACACAGCCACCTGGAGAACATGCAGACTACTCACATGCAGTGACTAGTGATCAGAACAGAACCCCAGATCCCAGAGCCGAGAGAAGCAGATCTTAACCCTTGATCCACTGTGCTAATACCATTTTTTAAACAGCTTTGTTAAATCCCATTTTGGAGAGTGACACAGGTGCACATACATTAACAGAAGAGAAAACAATCCATAATAACAGCTTTCACGCATTACACATATTTATTTTGTTTTTAACAGTTACTCAGCCCATTACATAAATTGCTCATTTTCTGCCTTCCCATAAACCTCACCTCTCCTGAGCATTAGTCTACATGTATTGTACCCACATCAGTCATGTTGACTAATACCACCCAGAAACATGGACATGGGTATTTGCTGGTGATACATTAGTTGAGAACTGGGCCTACTCCAACCTATTCCAGTGACCCATGCTAACAGTAGGGTGGGGTCTATTTGATGCCGTTGGTCAGAGTGTGCCCACCATAAAGCCCAGCAGCCCCGAGTCAATAAGCCACTAGTGGGCCTGCATCCAAGCCCAGCTTGGATTACCTGAGATAGCTCAGTTGAGTAAAAGCTGGATAAAATATAGTCAGTTTGTGAAACATGAACTAAGAATTGCTACATTCAAAGTAGGTTCACTGAGAGGGTGTAGCTTTGAAGTGGACAACTTGATGGTAAGTTGAAGGCTGGAAATCCTGTGTATCCAGGAGAGAAAATGGAAGGGCAGTGCACTAAAGCAACTTAGCGTGGGATTCAGAGAGTACTACTTATGGTGAGGACAGACTAGAAATGGTATGGGAATTGTGGTGAGGGAGAGGTTTAAGAAGACAGTGAGGGGTGCGATCATCATTAGTGACAGACTCGTAGCAATAATGCTGCAGTATAAGGATAGGGCCCTGTTCATAATATCAGCCTATGCTCCACAGCAGCGTTATGGTAGGGGAAGAAAAGACTGCATTCAGGTAGCAGTTGCCGGACCAACTAGATAATGCAGAAGATGGTCGTCAGACACCCTTCATAAGGGATGCCAGCAACAGTCCCCTCACCAGTACACAGAATATCAAAGGCAGATGGAAAGAGTACTTCCAGCAACTTCTGAGTGAAGAAAATCGCACAGAAGCTGTACTGTCCCAGACACAGCCTGCAGTGAAAAAAAGAAGAGGAACCCACCATAGAAAAAGTAGGAAAAGCATTATGGAAAATCATGTCAGGGAAAGCAGGGGCTTAGATGAAGTCATAGTAGATGTGATTGAAATGTTGGGTGATTTAGGGGAGAAATGGCTCTAGAAGGTATTGATAGCAGTATGGAGAGAAAGGCATATCCCAGAAGACTGGAGAATGAAGACTCTAGTGCCAGTGTACAAGAACAAAAGGGTCAGTCACAATTGTGGGCAGTATAAAGGTATCAAACCCCTATTGCACTGCATGAAATGTTTTGAAGAGGATGACTAATAAGTAAATATGTAGAGTAGAAGAAAGTAAGATGGGAGATGAGCAGTTCATATTCAGATCATAATGCAGAACAGCTGACCCAATGTTTGCAGTGAGACAGATAGATGAGAGTATGTTAAAGATGAGGAAAGAGTCCAGCTGGGCATTCCTAGATTTAGAGATAGCATATGATAAGGTCTCAAGAAAGCTGACTTGGGCAGTCCTGCAATGGTTTGAAGTCCCAGAAACATTGGCAGAATTAGTGCAGGCTATATACAGAGACTGAATGACATAAGTACAAACAATACTTAGACTTGTAGAGGGGTTCCAAGTGGGAGTGTGTATGCATCAGGATTTAGCACAGAACACACTGCTCTTCATACTGTATTGGCAAACAGGTTGGAGTATAAAGATGAAGTTGCTGTCTGCAGATGATCTGGCATATGATAGGGGAATAGAATGCAAAGCTAAAGGCACACTGGATTAAAATGAGTACAGATAAGACATAGTGGCAACAAATGGTGAAAGTCAGAAGAAGCTGAGCATTGTGATAGAATGCCAAGTAGTGGAACATGTTTTCAGCTGAAGTATCTGGGGGAGGTGGTTGAGGAGAAGGGAATTCTGAATAAAGAAGTCAAAACTAGAATCAGAGGGGCTGCAGCCAACTGGCACAGAGTGTCAGGAGTAGTGAGTGACAGAGAAATGCCAAAGAAGCTGAAAAGTAAGGTGTACAAAACAGTGGTGCAACCAGTACATCTGATATTGTTAATCCTTGTTCATGCCTTACGTATGGGTATCTGTTCCGACCTCGGAACCAAGGCAGCCATTTCCCAAGCTCGTGTCAGCTACAAACTCTCAAGCTAAACTCTTACCCATAATTCCCCTCACCCTGTTAGATTTCATTTGCCGCGTTGGTATTCAGTCATGTCAAGCTGCTTCTCTTAAGCTAAGTATAGATATTTGTTGTCAGACTAGTCTAATATATAACTTTTTCTGTCAGAAAAGTTTCTATTTTGTTGTCTCTTACCCTATCGCATTTAGCGACCATATTTTCTTGAGTTTTCATCTCTTTACTCTGCACCTTTTACCGCGAGGTATTTCTCCCTTACCATCGTTGATAATCTCTTCCTTTTCTTCGTACCTTCGGGTATTCTTTTGCACCATTGCTGGTACCCTTTCTACTGTTCCCTTTTTCTGTCATGGCAGATAAGAAAGGTAGTCCAGGATTTAAAAGGTGTTCTGATTGTGGACACAAATTACCTACATCAGATGCACACTCTTTATGCGTTTATTGCTTGGGTGTGTCCCACTTATCTGTTGACCCGCCCTGTGGTATTTGTAAAAATTTTCTAACAGAACCTTGTTGGAAAGGAAAAATAAGTTGTTGCTGAAGGGACTTCTCAAATCTCCCTTTTCAGAGGCTATTTCTGGGTCGGAGGCTTCAACCCCTCCTAGAGCCCATAAGAAAATTTTGGATGATCCTACTAAGGCCAAGTCTTTGCCTTCATCCCCAGCTGGGGACTCCTGACAACCAAGACCTAAGAAGGCTAAAGTTTCTGCTTCATAGCTCACTCAGTCAGCCCCAGTGCTTTTGGTGCCTAGACCTTCGGCACCATCAGTGATCTCGGCTCCGTCTTCCTCTGTAGCCTTTACTATATCGACACCGAGGGGCTCCTAGGTTCAGACTATTACGACTACTACATCGGCACCGACCGTTCAGTCGGCACAGACCTTGACCACGTTGGCTCTGACATCTTACTCAGAACTAACGCCTCAGTTATTGGCTCCAATTTTGTGGGTTCCAGCTTTGGTACCAGCAACCACTTCGGCACCAATCTTTGTGTCAGTGCAGACCGTGACCTGGGCACCAATGATTTCCTCGGTGCAGACATCCGTGGTCCAGTCTCTCTCGGCACAGTTGTTCTCGGTGCAGACTAGTGAGGTGGGCACCAAGCTTGTCTCCTCTGTGGGCAGACCTGTTTCTCTCTCAGTCTCCGTGAGGTCCACTAAAAGCCTTTCCGAACATGATGTGTTGCGTCTTGTGGATCAAGTGCCAGGACCTATCCTTCCTTGGGAGGTGATCACTCATCTTCAAAGACTCCTTGTTATTCTCCTCCTTCATTGCCTTTGAAGTCCATTGATGTAGCACAGTCTTTCCCCTCTGCGGTTCCATTTATGGATCTCACTAACGAACCGCAGTTGCATTCGTGGCAAGAGAGTTTTGCTACAACCCAGGATGACAGTTGTGACACGCATAATTTGTTGTTCCACAGCCATCTGGGGACTCCGCGTCGGCAGGCTGAGCCACTTAGGGGAAGGGTGACCCCTGTCCTGGACACTCACCCCTCTTCAGGTGGACCAGTTTTTCAACTGATGGAAAAGGCTCTGGCCTCTGCTGGCAATACTGTGCTGTCAATCCCCCCACTCTCCTCTGATACACTGTTTTCACAAGTCGCACCTAGCAGACACCGGGTGCAAGGGTCTCAGGACATATTCCCACAGGAAACCCCTTTTCCGCTGTCTTCCCCAGCTTCTCCCTCTGAGGAAGTCCACCGGAAAAGTTTGTGTAAGAGGAAGCACATGGACTCCACAGAGTAGTCCCTCACTGAAGACAGACTTTGATGAAGGGAAAGGATCCCCTCGGTCACCCTCTGAGGTATCCTTTGGTGATATCCTCAAAATCCCTAGATGACTGGCAGCCCTCTAATCCGACCTCTGAGGAGTCTGTGTTCCTGCAGGCCTTTCGTGCCCAGCCCCCTACCTCCTGGGTTACTCCACCTGCCGATGAACTTGTCTGGCTCATCGTGCAGTGTGCGTGGAAGGCTCCTGACACCGTTGAGGCTATTTCCAGGAGGCCAAATAGGATTTTGTCCCCTCCTGCTACGGATCCCCATTGGTCTAAAGGTCTTCCTGTGGATGCTGTGGTGGTGGCAGCCACAACAAAAAAGGATCTGGCGAAAGAAGGAAGCCAGACTGTCCATCCACCTAATAAAGAGTCCCGGGCCCTGGACAGGATAGGGAAGCACACCTTTGCATCTGAAACCTTTACTATCAGGTCCCTGAATTATATGGCACACTTTACCAGGCTTCAAAGGAATCTGATTTCCAAGCTCCCTGAAACCTTGGCTGGTGCCGTGTCTGATGAGGTCCGTGACAAAGTGGCCCCTCAGCTGGCCACCATTGAGTCAATATCCAACTCTTCTATGCGACTGATATCTCACCCATCAGAAGGAGCAGCTAGAGCGGTGGGTTCAACTGTGGTCTTGAGACGACACCCCTGGATGCGCTTGTGCAATTTCACAGATCCCTTTAAGGTTTCCTTTGTTAATGCTCCCATTGAGGCCTCTTCGTTGTTTGGACCCAAAGTTAAAAGCACACTGGCCAGATGTGAACAGGATGGCAAGACCCTTTCTGCCATAGGTGTCCGTTATTCTTCCCCTCAATGTGCTTTATCCTGAAACCAAAAGAGTGGAAAGATATGGTTCAAGAAATCTCAGGGTCCTTTTCGTGACACACATGCCGAGTTCTCCCCTAGAGGCAGAGGGGGAAGCTCACAGGGAAGACGCCCCTTTCGGGGCAGTGGGGGTCCGTGTAACCAGGGTTCCAGGGACTATTTTCCTGGCCAATACTACCAGTGCTCCTGAAGAGCGGTCCAACTCCTTTCCTCTGGAGGTCGTTTCTCCTTGTACCCTTTTGCCTGGCTAACCATCACCACCGATTCTTGGGTAAAAAGGATTATAACCTGAGGTTATCATATCCCCTTCGATCTTTGTCCTGTCCCTTCAAAAATCCTTCCTGACGTTCCACCCAGTCAAAGGGAAGAAGCAGCACTAGAGATGGAAAAGCTGCTAAGAAAGAGAGTCATCCAAATAGTCCCTACTGACCAGATAGGATCCAGATTCTACTCAAGACTATTTTTGGTGCCAAAGAAAACCAGGGACTGGAGACAAATTTTGGATCTCGGTGTATTGAACAAGTTTGTGAGAGTACAAAAATTCCAGATGGTCACAATACAGTCTATCCTCCTGCTTTTGGACAAAGATGATTGGATGTGCTCGATAGATCTTCAAGATGCGTACTACCACATAAAAGTGGACAGGCCATCAAGATGATTTCTGCGCTTCCGTGCGGGAGCCAGTCACTACCAGTTCAGAGTACTGCCCTTCGGACTCTCTACAGCCCCCAGAGTGTTCACAAAGTGCATGGCAGTCATCACAGCTCACTTGTGACTACAAGGATTCCAGGTGTTTCCATACCTAGACGACTGGCTTATTTCCGCCCCCACCAGACATCTATTGCAAGAAGCCCTGGCATATACTCTCACCTCACTGCACAAAGGCTAGGCATAACCATAAACTGGCAAAAATCCACTCTCACCCCATCTCAGTCCACAGAATTCATAGGGGTTATCTTGGATACAAATAACTGCAGAGCTGCCATTCCAGAGCACAGAATTTTAAGGATAAAGCAACAACTGATCCCAGTCCTTTCAAGGGAGAAATCCACGGCTCACTCTGTCCTACAGCTGTTGGGTTCCATGGCAGCTTCCATCACCATTGTCCCCCTGGCCAGGTTTCATATGAGGCTTCTGCAATGGCTACTGCTCACCCAATGGTATCCTTTTCAGCATCCTCTTTCAGCCAAGATTCGAGTAACTCACAGGTGAAAACAGGATTTAAATTGGTGGATGACACACAACCCATCACAATGGTCTCGCCACTTCTCCCACCAGCAACCCAAGGCTACAGTGACCACGGACGCCTCCTTGATGGGGTGGGGGGGCTATGTCATGGATAGACAGTCCAAGGTACTTGGTCCGAATTGGAGGCCCAACTGCATATAAATGTTCTAGAGCTGATGGTAGTGCTTCTGGCATTGCAAGCATTCCATCCCCTGCTGCCGTCTGGGATGATTGCGATTCAGTCAGACAACATGGTGGTGGTCTGGTACATCAAGCAAGGTGGAACCAAATCTTACCCCCTTTGTCGAGAGGTTATGAGGATATGGCAATGGGCGATGGCTACCAACCGTTTTCTTCTAGCAATGCACATTCCCGGGAGTTCCAACGTGATAGCAGACAATACTCAGCAGGTGCATTCTACAACCTCACGAGTGGTCCCTGAATCCCTTGATAGTGGCGGAGATCTTCCACCGGGGGCTATCCTTGCTGCGACCTCTTTGCATCCCCGACCAACTAAAAATGCAGCAACTACTTTGCCCTGATTCTCCCTCCAGGACAGTCACCCAGGGACGCTCTAGTCCACGATTGGCCCTCGGGTCTTCTTTATGCATTTCCACCTTTTCCCCTCATTCCCCAGTTTCTGAAGAAAGCTCGTCAGTTGAAGAGCAAGGTGATCCTCATAGCACCATATTGGTCTCGTCAGATTTGGTTCCCCTTCCTTTGGCCTCACCTACTAGATCAACCATGGATTCTCCATCCAACCCCGGAGTTGATCTCACATCCGCAGAACCTGATTCATCCCAACTTGGACAGCCTGAAGCTAACAGCTTGGCTACCCCAATTCCCTTGACTGCCAGGCAGAATGATCTTTCTTTACCAGTACGGGACATTCTCATTGAATCTCATAAGTCTTCCACTAGAATTACTTATCTAAGCAAGTGGAAAAGATTTACCTGTTGGCTGAAAGAATAACAAGTAGATCCCTTCTCAGCACCAGTGTCGATAATACTAGAGAATCTGGCCAGCCTTTTTCAATCGGGTCTATCGGCCTCTACCATTAGAGTTCATTTGGCTGCAATATCTAATTTCCATGAGGGTGTCCAAGACTCCTCTCTTATGTCACACAAATTATGCAAGACCTTCATAAAAGGTGTGAATCATCTGAAGCCACCTTATAGAGAACCTATTCAACCATGGGATCTCTCATTAGTTCTACAAGTTCTGACAATGCCACCCTTCGAACCAGCTTCTTCTTGCGACCTCAAATATTTGTCATGGAAAACCTTGTTTTTGGTCGCCATTACTTCTGCCAGATGTATCTCTGAGCTTCAAGCCTTATGCATCAAGAGTTCATACTTGATTTTTCATAGAGATAAGTGTCTTTGAGAACCAATCCTTCATTTCTGCCAAAAGTGATCTCTGAAATGCCCATTAATCAAACCATTGAATTGCCAGTTTTCTTTCCCAATCATTCAAACAGAGGAGAGTATTGCCTACATACCATAGATATTCACAGGCAAATCCATTTTTACTTAAACAGGACTAGGTCCTCTCGTAAATCTGACCAGTTATTTTTAGCCTATTCTGGACCTAGATTAGGATCTGCTGTTGCTAAGGTCACATTAGCTAGATGGTTGAAACTGTGTGACCTTCATTTATATACAACGTAATATTCCATTGCCTACTACCATGAAGGCTCATTCGACAAGGTCGGTGGCAATGTCTGCTGCCTTCCATGCCAGGGCTTCTTTACATGACATCTGTGCAGCTGCAACTTGGGCTATGCCTCATACCTTCATCAATCATTACAAATTGGATTTGGCCTCCAGGGGAAGAGCATATTTTGGTTCTATGGTGCTCAGGAATGTCCTTCCATGAGAGCCTCCCAGGAATAGAGGTAGCTGGGGACTCTGTCCCATACATAAGGAATGAACGAGGATTAACAATATCGGATAAAGAAGTTATGTCTTATCATAACGTTCCATCTGTATTGTTGATCCTCGTTCAGTCATTACGACCCTCTCTCCTTCCCCCTCCTGTGGCTTCTACTGGATCTCACCATCCAGTTCTCTTAGGTCATTTGACCAGAGGTAGCCTCTACCTTCTTTTGACTTGCAAACTCAATCTGAGGTGACAGGGAGAGGGGAATTATGGGTAAGAGTTTAGCTCGAGACTTTGTAGCTGACACGAGCTTGGAAAATGGCCGGCTCGGTTCCGAGGTCAGAACCGATCATAATGACTGAACGAGGATCAACAATACAGATGGAACATTATGGTAAGACATAACTTCTTTTTCTGTTTGCTACAGAAACCTGGGCAGCAAAGGTAGAGCAGTTGAGGAAGCTAGAGATGATGGAGATGAGTTGTCTGACAAGGATGGCAGGATGCACACTGTGGGACAGATGAAGAAATTAGGATATCGAAGGAGAAGCCTAAGTAGCTCCAACTGCATAGATGGTCAAAGGAACAGGTTACAGTGGTTCAGGCACATTTGCAGGAACCAAAAGACAAAACAGTTTACAAGATTTGGGACTGACCAGAAGAAGGCAAGAGAAAACAAGGGCATACAGCAAAGAGATGGATTGATTGTGTGAAAGAACCAGTGACAGTGAGGTATAGCTTTCAAAGAAGGTAGAGTGGCAGTGAATCGAGAGAAAGAAGGTGACAGTTGGTGACACCTTGACCCCATGTTGAAAATTGGGAAAAATGGTTGATGATTATAGCTAGTACTTTACAACTACTGATAAGTAGCTGCACTATTTTCTGTCAGTTTGTTCAGGTGGATTGGGAAAAATGGTTAATGATGATTATAGCTAGTACTTTACAACTACTGATAAGTAACTGCACTATTTTCTGTCAGTTTGTTCAGGTGGTCATCAGTGGCTGCACAATATCTCCAGCCCACATAAAGATGGTTATTAACTGGAAGTGCTTATAAATCGCAACAATAACTCTTTTTCCTCTGCATTATTTATTGACCTGTCAAAAGCCTTTGATATGGTTAACCATAGCTTACTTCTAGACAAACTAAAGGCCCATTCTCTCAATCCTCAAGCTATACAGTGGTTTAGGTCTTATTTGGTAAATAGACATCAAGCAGTACTTTGGCAGAACAGTCTGTCTTCACTACTCCCAGTAAATATTGGTGTACCCCAAGGTTTTATCTTAGGTCCCCTACTCTTGTACTTACTTATTAACAATATACACATGAACATAACTCAAGCCACCTGCATTCAATATGCTGACGACTCCACCTTAATCTGTTCAGCCAAGAATATAGCCTCTCTCCACTCTCTCACCCAAACTGTTTTTAATAATGTTGAAAACTGGTTTTTGGAACACTGCCTACTCCTGAATCCAAAAAAAAAACAAAACTACTGTTTTTTACTCCAACCCATAAATCACTTATTCCATTCTTCTCTGTAACCTCTAACAATGGTACCAACATAACCCCAGACAGTACAACCCGCCTACTAGGTGTAACAATTGATAATCGTCTCAGCTTTGATGACCACATCAACTGCACCATAAAGACTGTTAACAAAAAACTTGTTACCCTCTATAGAATTAAACCCTTCCTTACCCCTTCTGCAAGGAAAACTATTGCCCAGACCCACCTAATTTCCACCCGATTCTATGCCTCTGTTATATATACTAACCTGTCCAAAAACAACCTCTGTAAACTCTCCACCTGTTATAATAGCATAGCTAGATTCATTACATGCTCCCCCCTTTAAAACTTACCACTGCCTCAACCTCAAACAACTTGAATGGCTAGAATTGCAAAACCACATACTCTGCCAACAACTACTTATTACTCAAAAGATCCTATACCACCCTAACAACGCTCCTATCCTCACTAATCTAATTACACCATATAAAAATCTAGCTACACTACGCTCTGCTAATAAGCCTCTAGTTTCCTCTGTTAAATCCAGCAACAAAGCCGGTGATGCACTTTTCTCAAACACTGCAGGTAAAAACTGAAATATGCTTCCTTCTGAATTATCAACCCTTGCTTCGACTTCTCTATTTAAAAAACATCTAAAAGAACATCTCAAAACACATTGGCTCTGTCCATGTGCTAACCCAGACTGACATCTTTTTCCCCTTCTTTTTCTACCCCTCTAACCTATGCTTCCAAATCTAGCTATTACCCTTTTCTTCATAATATGAAGATAAATATAACTTCTTTTTCTCTTAACTGAGTCTTGCTCATACCTTCTTATGTGTGTAGTACATTGTTTAGTAGAATTTTTTACTAAAATTTTTATAGTTTATAATTTTTAATTTTTCTTTGAACAATGCTGCCTCTGTGTTTGCTTTATCATTTCTTTTTATATTGTTAACTTTGTCACTGTTCATGCTTGGAGCTTTTCTCCCCGGGCCTCTACTGAAAATGGACATATATCCAGCTAGACTAGCCCAGTCAACAAATGTAAAATAAATAATAAATAAATTATAAATGAAAGAGGCAGTTTCTGTTAGCACCATATCTTTTAACAGAAAAGTCTGTTTTCATTCATGGTTTACTTTAGGAAGGCATGCCCTTGAAGGCAAAACAGTCTTGCTACATTTGGAAGAGAAAATTGTCCAAGTCAGTGGGGAGTGTATGCCCAGCCCCTCCTTTTAAAGCACTTCACGTGTAGCCCTAGTACCACATCTGCATTGTCTTTGTGGTTATCACAAGCATGGACTATACATTTCCCAAGATTCTCCACTACTTCTTGCTGCTTTCATGCACATAATAATCAGACAGGGTTGCCAGACGTCCCTATTTGGGCGGGACTGTCCCGAGATCAGTAGCCTGATCCCGAGTCCCCTGCGGTTTAAATCGCCAGCCTCCACTTTGTTTTTTTTTTTTTTGATTGACCCGTATACCTGGCATACGGGCCAATCAAAAATTAAACACGGAGTTTGTGTTCCGCATTAGAAGCTCCGTGTTTTGATTGGCCCATATGCCAGGCCAATCAAAATCGCTAAACGGAGCTTCTTAATGCGAACTGCAATGCATTAAACACGAGAAGCTCCGTGTTTATTGCAGGCAGAGTGAGCTCAGTTCTTTAGTTCTTTAATGCGGAACTGTGTTCCGCATTAAAGACCTTTTTTTTTTTGGTCTTCAGTTGCCGCCGAAGACTTTTTTTTTTTTTTTTTTTTTTGGTCTTCACTTTGACGTGAGAGACCTTTTTTTTTTTTTTTTTGTCCCTACCTGGGTTGCTGGAAATCTGGCAACCCTGTAATCAGAGGTCATACATTTCAGTAGTAAATAAAGTTTTACTGATAAACTAAAAGAGTTGAGACATAAACAGGAAATAAGTTGTGTCACACGAAAAACAAGCATGTACTTTACTTTGATAAAATTAAAAAATGTTTCCTCATTTCACTGGGTGTCTGTATTCCTTGATTAGGCAGACACCAGCACATCCCTCTCAACCCTGAACAGGGCCTAAAATAATGAAGGGACAAAGGCCCAAAAATAGGGACAGATTTTAAATATTGCTCCTATAAAAGTTAGAAAGTTTCTAGAATAAAAGTTGTGTTAGCATGCATTTTCTGAAAGAGAGGAAGTCTGAAGCTCAAATGTATGTCATTATTTAGTGACTTCAGTTCTCAGCAGTTTGCAAAAAATCCCAAATTTTCTGAGGAACAGACTAAAAATATGAGGCAGAAATCTGGACAGTTGAGAGGTATGCACCAACATATTACAAAAGACCTCCAGAATTCCTCTGATATTTTCTAAGTAGATTGAATCAAATTTAGACAGGTTGAAGTTTCTTCCTTAGGATAACAAGCTTCTCGTCCAAGACTGCCTTCTCCTGCACAAAATCCCCAGGACTCGGCCCAAAAGTCACTCCAAGAGAAGAGACAAGCAAGCCTAACTATTAGGGAGAAAAAAACTTAATGTACAGACTGAAACAGCAGATGTTAAGTTGTCTATCTCGCCTTCATTCTTGCTGGTTGGGTTTGGAGCCGATCCTCGGCTCTGACTCGGCCATCTACTAAAGCTTGAGAGCTATTTACTGGCTCGAGGCCTCCCCTTATCCCACAATGCTTGGCGCTAGATACCCAGATCTCATTTGCCGCTTCAGCTACGAGGTTGCGCTTTTACTGGCTCAGGTCGTATTAATCCTTTTTTTTTGTATTACTAGCTAATATTTACCTTGTATTTTTCTTATATATAGATTGTCTTTCCCTTGTAGTGTAGTTAGACTGTGTATCCCCTAGTTTGTCCCACTAAGGAAACTCGTTTTCTGTTAGAGAGTTTCTACCCTTCCCTCCCCCCCTTGTTTTTCTCTATTAGTGGCTAACCCCACCCTTGTTGTACCTATAGGAGTAGTGTTTAGCCTTGTAGTATTTGTATATTTTTATTAACGATAGTTGTTATTAATGTGTGTGTGATAGTTTTTTGTGGTTTTTATTGTTAGCTTAACTAGTGCGGGTGTGTAAGTGTTTCTGTGTGCCTTGTTTAATCACTAGTTTAATTTTTCTCTTTAGTATCCCCGGGCCAGTATGTCCTAGGATACTAAAGTTTCAGGCTTCAAGAAGTGTGACTCGTGCTGTCAGAAGATGTCTTTGACAGATGGTCGCACTTCTTGTGTTTATTGCTTGGGTTCCCTACACCTGCAAGGTCTGTCATGCCTTCAGCCCGAGAGCCCTGCAGAAGTGTAGGAACAAGCTTATTTTGAGAGGCTTACTTAAGCCAGAGGGATCCCCGGCGAAGCCTCAGTCGGGGAAATCCTCAAAGCCCACCAAGCCATCGGCTCCCAGTTCGGAGCCGTCACCGGGCGGAGCATCTGCCTCCTCTTCGGCTCCGGCTGGAGCCAACATCCCTAGACCTCAGTCGGCTCCGACCTTAGTGTCGGAACTGTAGTTCGGCCAAAAACGTTCTAGGTCCCCTTCCCTAGGATTGGTTCGTTCGGCTCCGAGGTCTCCGTTGCTACAGTTGGAAGAAAGCCATAGGTCCCACTCCTCTCGGTCCTCTAGGTTATCCGATCATGACTTGGAGAGGGTGGTCAGTAGACTCCTTAAATTGCAGGCCCTGGCCAAAATGTTAACCAGCCCTTCTCAACAGACTGTGGCTGTCCCGATGTCTTCAGCAGTTCCTCCTCTGACTCCCCTTTTGTGTTCGGAGCTGGAGCTGGTTGGGGCTCGAATCTTGGAAACGTTGGAGCTGATACCACATCTTTCGGCTCCTTCGTCTCCTCCGATCTCTTCATTGGTTCCTTCCTTGGAGGGATCTCTGCACCAGGACTCCCTCGTCTGCTCCGAGAGGGCGAGTGGCATCGGACCCTTGTCCAACCCCGTTCTCCCTCTTGGGGCTTCGGCACGGGTGAGCTCTGCCCCGACATTGGCCTTGGAGCCGTCCCTCTCAGTGCCGGGAGGGGTTCATGTCTCTTCGGAGCTGGGACCCTCTGCTCTGCCTGATAGGGGCGTCTTCGAGGTCATGGGGAGCGTGCTGACTCTTGAGTCGGCTCCTCGATCGGCTTTGGCTCCTCCCCCTATGGTGCCTGCATCGGTCTCTGTCCACCCTCCTGACCCCAAGCGTGGAGAACAGATGCTCCAGGTCGCCCCATTGGGTGTATCTTCCTCTTCCGAGGCCTCTCCTGATCATTCAGAAGAGCCCCCTCGGAAGAGAAAATGTAAGAGGAAACATGTCGACTCCCCCGAGTCAGTCACGTCTGATACCAACTTGGAGGATTTGGAAGGGTCCCAAAGATCCCCCTCTGAGGATGTCTCTTTTTTAGACATCCTAGAGATCCTTAAGCAGAGGGGGAGCTGGACTGCCCTTAACCCTTCCGAGGACGAGTCGGTATTCCTGGACGCGTTTGGTTCTCGCCCTTCCACCTCCTGGGTGTCTCCACCCTTCGACCCACTTATGGAAGTCGTGGCTCGAAGGGCGTGGTCAGCCCTGGACACAGTGGAACCAACTCCCCGCAGGCCAACTAAGTTCATTACAGCCCCACCCAACAAACAATTTTTGACAAAAGATGTCCCCGTTGATGCAATGGTGGTGGCAGCAGCCACTAAGAAGGAGTTGGCTGACCCTTCGGTGCCTGTCCATCCACCTAATAAAGAGTCTAGGACAATGGACAGGTATGGGAAGCAGATGTTTTCCTTAGCAACCTTTTCCATGTGGTCGCTGAATTATCTGTGCCATTTCACCCGCCTTCAAAGGGATCTTCTCAAGGAACTGGGTGATACCCTTCAGGATCCATCAACTGCGGGGGCTCAGGATAAGATTAACTCCCAGCTGGTGACCCTTAACTCTATCGTCAACTCCTCCATCCGGCTCATTTCTTGTGCAGCCGATGGGGTGAGTAGGGCCACAGGTACAGGCGTGGCTTTGAGAAGACATGCCTGGATGTGGTTATGTAACTTTGCTGACCCCTTTAATGCACCCTTCACCAATACCCCCTTCAATGGTTCGGCTCTGTTTGGACCACAGGTGAAGGATACTCTTACCATGTGTGAGCAGGAAGGCAAGACTCTCTCTGCCATGGGAGTCCGTTTTTCTACTCTCTCTAGACCATACCCTAAGGGTCAGAAGAGTGGAAAAATGTGGTTTTGCAAACCCCAGGGAGTCGTGCCTGACGCACATGGTGAGTTTCCCTCCAGGGGCAGGGGAGTGAACAATAATATATGCTGACCGAGGGGCAGAGGGGGTCAGCAAAATCAGGGTAGCAGAGAATCTTTCTCTGACAAACCCTTTCAGCACCCCTGAGGGGCTGCCCGACTGTCCACCTTCGGAGGCAGTCAGGGGAAGATTGTCACTGTACCCAGAAGCCTGGCAACTCCTCACACAAGACAAATGGGTACGGTCCATCATATCCGAGGGTTACAAAATCCCCTTTGTCCACACCCCTATACAAACAACCAAGTCCCTTCCATATGTTCCACCCGGTCTAAGGGAACAAGCAGTGCCAGAAATTTCAAAACTGCTAGAAAAAAGGGCCATCCAGCCAGTCCCAGCAGACCAGCAAGGATCTGGAATTTACTCCAAGTTCTTTTTGGTAACAAAAAAGACGGGACTGGAGACCCATTTTGGATCTCAGCAGGTTAAACAAATCTGTTCAAAGAGCGAAGTTCCGGATGGTCACACTTCAGTCCATTCTACCCTTTTTGGGTCAGGACATTTGGATGTGCTCCATAGACCTTCAGGATGCATACTACCATATCAAAATGGACAGGCGCTCCAGAAGGTTTCTCCGCTTCCGGCTGGGAGCCAGTCACTATCAGTTCAGAGCCCTGCCCTTTGGTCTCACCACAGCCCCCAGGGTGTTCACCAAATGCATGGCAGTGGTTACGGCTCACCTGAGACGGCAAGGATTCCAGGTGTTTCCATATCTAGACGACTGGCTCCTTACTGCTTCCACCAGGCATCAGCTACTGCGAGCCAGGGATTATATCATCCAAACTTGTTTCGAGCTAGGTATCTCAATAAATTACGAAAAGTCTGCATTGTCACCTTGTCAGTATATAACCTTTATAGGCACAAGATTAAATACAAAAGAGCTGTCTGCAAAACTTCCTCTAGACAGAGTGTCGGACATTCGCTGACATGTGCAGGTCTTACTACAGTGCAAGAGGATTCAGGCCAGATTTGTACTAAAAACCTTGGGTTTCATGGCAGCAGCAATCAAACTAGTTCCCCTGGCTCGTTTTCACATGCGGATTCTTCAGTGGATGCTCTTTACCCAATGGTCTTTTCAACAACTTCCGATGTCTCACAACATAATAATCACTCAATCATGCAAAGACCACCTGGCTTGGTGGATGGTCTCCCCTTTAGTACTCCAGGGCAGACCGTTTGTTCTTCCTCCTCCTGTTGCCACGGTGACCACAGATGCCTCCCTGATTGGGTGGGGGAGGGGGCATTTTCAGGGCAGGACTGTCCAGGGCACTTGGCAACCTCTAGAGTACCACCTGCACATAAACGTCTTGGAGATGAGAGCGGTGCTTTTAGCATTGCAAGCTCTTCAGGACTCTCTACTCACCGGGACAATTGCAATTAAAACAGACAATATGTCTGTACTGTGGTACATCAACAAGCAGGGTGGAAACAAGTCCTATCCCTTATGTCGAGAAGCACTCAGACTCTGGCAGTGGGCGATCTCCTCTCAACAGTTTCTGATAGCAATGCACATCCCCGGGAAGTCCAATGTCATAGCGGACAGGCTAAGCAGAGCTATTCTCATGCCTCACAAGTGGTCTCTCAATCAGTCAGTAGCGGACAAAACTTTCCGCAGATGGGGTCAACCTTGCTGAGACCTTTTCACAACTCCTCTCAACAGCAAGTGCGATGACTTCTTCACTCTCATCCCCCTTCCCGGGCACTCCCCCAGAGACGCTGTAGTTCACGATTGGCCCTGGGGCCTTTTCTATGCATTCCCACCCTTTCCCCTAATTCCCAAACTAATTCAGAAGGCAACCGCATTGGGATCCAGGATGATCCTCATTGCCCCTTACTGGCTTCGACAAATTTGGTTCTCATTCCTTCATCGTCACCTACTGGAGCAGCCTTGGAATCTGGACCCAGTGCAAGACCTCGTGGTCCATCAGTCGGGCGGGCTGCACCAATCCCTTCAGTCTCTCAGCCTCACAGCTTGGTTGCTCCACTTCCAACCTTAGCCAGGCTTCCACATATTTCTCAGCCGGTGCGTGAAATCATCCTTTCTTTGCACAAGTCTACCACCAGGAAGACTTATGCTAGTAAGTGGAAATGTTTCTCTTTCTGGGCAGAGGCTAGGAATATAGACCCCTTTACAGCCCCTGTCCATCACGTTCTAGATTTTTTAGCAGACCTTTTTCAAGCTGGTTCTTCGTCTGCCACCATTAGGGTCCAATTAGCTGCTATTGCAAATTTCCATGCTGGCCTGTCAGAAACCAGCATCATGTCCCACAAACTTTGCAAGGCCTTTCTTAAAGGGACTTTTTTGCTTAGGCCCCCGGTCAGAGGTCCCCCGCCTCTCTGGGATTTAAACTTGATATTAGCTTCCTTGATTCTCCCTCCTTTTGAACCTGCGGCTTCCTGTTCCTTAAAATTACTCTCCTGGAAGACTCTCTTTTTAGTAGCCATCACTTCAGCTAGGAGAGTTTCGGAACTTCAAGCCCTCTGTATTCGTCCTCCTTACCTTGTGTTTCACAAGGATAGAGTTTCACTCAGGACTAATCCTTCTTTTCTGCCCAAGATACCTTCTGAAACAAACCTGAATCAGGCTATTGATCTGCCTGTCTTTTTTCCTAACTATTTGAACAAAGTTGAACAAAAGTTACACCAATTGGACATTCATAGGCAATTATGTTTTTATTTGGACAGGACTAAGCAAACAAGAAAATCAGACCAACTCTTCCTGTCCTACGCTGAGGGCAAACAGGGCCTGCCAGTTTCTAAAGTAACCTTATCCAGGTGGTTGTCCTCTAGTATTACTTTGATTTATCAGCTGAGACATAAAGAACTCCCTATTAAACCTAAAGGTCATTCCACCAGAGTATTAGCTACCTCGGTAGCTTTTCAAGCTAGACTACCAATGGAATCTATTTGTGCTGCAGCCACATGGGCCACTCCTCATACCTTCATTTCACATTATAAGTTGGATATGGCCTCCAGGAGTAGAGCTGATTTTGGTTCCACTGTGCTCAAGGGTCTGTTCCGATGAGCCACCCAGGACTAAGGTGCTAGGGACGCTGTCCCAACCAGCAAGAATGAAGGCGAGATAGACAACTTAACATTAAGAAGTTATGTACCTACCACAATGTTCCATGTTAGTTGTCTTCTTCTCGCCTTCGTTCTTGCATCCCACTCTCCATCCCCCTAGCCTGGACAGACCGAAGAGAGTCATTTTTTGAGGCCTTCTTCCTCTGGCTGAGTCTTATCTGGGTTACGTCCTCCTCTGTTTTAGTACTGTAGATAAACCTTGTATTTTGGACAGGTGTCCTTAAAATTTTTTCTATGGTGTTACCTCTACCAAACGAGATCTGAGTATCTAGCACCAAGCATTTTGGGATAAGGGGAGGCCTCGAGCCAGTAACTAGCTCTCAAGCTTTAGTAGATGGCCGAGTCAGAGCCAAGGATCGGCTCCGAACCCAACCAGCAAGAAAGAAGGCGAGAAGAAGACAACTAACATGGAACGTTATGGTAGGTACATAACTTCTTATTCGTTAGTATCTGTTTCCTACCTGAAGATCTACATTTGCCTTTTCTTACATTCACTGTAGTTGTAGTGTATCTCCTAGACTCAGCAGTGGCATGTTGTGCCTTTTTTATCCCTGTTCTTCCTATTGTTCGTTGCTTGTCTCATGGTTCCAATGGGTGATTATCCAACAGATATTGAAAACAAGCAGGAATAGGGACATTTGAATGAGCCAGCACAAAGATTAGCTTTGTTGGAGCACTTAAGAGAAGAATGAATTTTGTACAGGGGATTATACATAAGTGAAGGAAGGTGGCTGGTCCATTTAAGCTGTGATACCTGGACTCTTAAACGGCTTACTGTCAAAATTTCAAATGCCGTTATGCAAACTTTGATTGTCAAAAGCCAGTTTATCAGTTTCATAATGGCGATTCAAAAATGTCGAACTTGCAACAGTGAATGCTAATGTGCATTCGCTGTTGTGAGGTCGACATATTGATTGGAAATCGCACTACAATGCGGATCTGGAATTTTGCCCTTTTCTTCACTGTAGTGCACTCTCAGAATTGTAATATACAAGTAGCAGGGAGTGTGGGGGGCTTGTCCCCCTGCGAAACATGTGTTGAATGTCACCGGATGTTAAGATAAGTTCAAAAAATGTCAACAATTCGATTTCAAATTGTTGACATTTTTTTTGTTTCATTATTTTGATTGGTTGCTATTGCTAACTTCGATAATGTTTTTGAGTAAGTAATTACTCACAAAAAAGTTTTAGAAATTTTGATAGTAAACTCACTTAAATGTTTGTATTTAGTTGTTAATTTGTCCTTTTTTGAGGTTATGGTAATCTGTCTATGGCAGAAGTTTGGGAAAATCCAGAGGAGTCTATAGTACTCTTGGTAAAAGGAGGAGCATACCGAGGCTGGAGCATTTGGCTGTAAGATTGCCAGTGGAAGTCCTGTTAACCGAAATCTGGAGCTTGCCCAAGCAGATAGATTCTGGTAAAAACAGTGGTGGCTGGTGACTTCAAATCAAAGAGGGGGGGGGGGGTGCAGGAGACAGCTGAATGGGTGGGGACAACTAGAAAGGGGTGGGGCTACATTACAGTGGGATCAACCCTGACCATGTTTACCAATTTACATAAAATAAGTGCTCAGTCACTATTGCACGTGCCGAATAGTCTACCAACCAATACTAGACTAAAGAGCATTTCAGAGTTAATGAGGTGTTTAGGTTCTGTTGTAACACCTCTAAACAGTGAAAAAGTGATTGGTCTTGACTACTTCAAACTATTATGACTACACACAGTGTAAGTGTAAGCATACACTGGTACTGTATGAAGTAATCTGCATTTTGTACAATGCCAAATGAAAGGTAAGCAGATTTGGAGATCTCACTGTACTATCTTAATTTATTATTCACAGTTCAAGGTCACTCCAATGCCTAATGTGCCAGTGATTCTGAGAGACAGTAAGGTAATCTCATAGTCCATAAAATCTGCTACTGTATTTACCACAGGTGGAAGTCAGAGCACATTACTACATGTAATACAGGTTGGTTTGAAGACCTACGTATGCAGTATGCTGCAAACAATACTTCAGACTCTTATTTCTGTACCTAAAGAGAAGCTGCGATCCGGTCTGGAACACCTACCATGCTGGATTTGATTTTTCTTTCCTTTTTCTGGACACACAAAAGGACCATTTCAAGTTTCCCAAGCAAACACAGTATTTGCTAATTCTGAAGACCACATTACTAAAGCATGTGTAGGTTGTTTTGAAGACTGACGTAAGCAGTATGCTGCAAACAGTACTTTGTACTCTGTTTCTGCACCAAAGAGAAGCTGTGGTCTTGTTTGGAATATATTAGGTCATACTGGATTTGTTTTGTTTTTTTTTTCTTCCCTTTTTCTGGACATACAAAGGGGACTGTTTCAAGTTTCCCAAGCAAACACGATATTCACATGACCCTGGTATCAAATAAGTATTTGTATAACACCAAATAAATGCCTCTGTTGTGTTTCTCTGGGTATTTCTCAGGTTTCTTACTTGTAGATAAAGTCCATTCATCTCTCTTTATTTTGTGCAAACAAATCAACAACTGTTTGGTTGAAGTTTGTTATACTCCACATTAACTCCTTTCCAATGGATATCTTAGCCGATGCATTCATTCTTTCCTGCCCCATTGTACTACGAATAAACATTTTAATACTTTCCATTGTTGAGAAACACTTTTCTGCCTCAGCAGTTGACATTGGTGTGGTGGCTATAATCAACAACACCTTGTAAATCTCTGAAAACACACTGGTTAATGAGTTGTCCACCAAGAATTTTTACATCTTGACTGCACTGCCACTTGCTGCAAATTCTTCACGGTGATACACCACTCCAAGTTCCATTCTAAAGTTGACCCCTCAACAAGAATGGATAGTTTTCTACTGTTGCTGTGAAGAGATTTTCTAGAAACTCATTTATGTATGCTGGGGTCTTCAGGCAGTAGCAGCTGACAAGGCTGAAGATGCCCAGTTTGTTCAAATTGTGATATTGCCTGGAACTTTATAACATCACACACTTCCTTTGCACCAATTGACAAGGTCTTGGACAATGGTTGGGATCTTGGTGGCCCTCGTCTACATCTTGCTAGGATGTTCTCTGTCTGCAGGTACTGTTCTACAGTGCTGTCAATATCTGATCTGACACTGTCAATTGCATTCAGAAATATATGGACATCCTTTTAAACTGTGGTTGCATCTGTGGTATAACACTGAAGTTGCCTATACAAAATGTCAACATGGGGCATTATACGATGGAAAACAGTCAACCAAAACTTAAATTCATCATCTTTAAGTGTTCACAGTAGCCAGTGTGTTTTCTGTACAGTTGTTACAGCAGATGTAGGACACTTGTACAAATAATAAAAACACTCTGACAGCAAGTCCAAGTTTCAAACACTGCATTTACAGTACGAATATTAAAATTCCAGTGTTCCAGACATTTGTGGCATGCGTCATGCTACTATATTGTCCAGAGTAACTTGTCTTTGAATGGAACATGAGTAAAAGGCAGGAATTCCACTAATAATTAAAAATAATGCCCTTGTTTCAGTATTATGTAGTGTGGCTCTTTGCATTACCAGATTAAGTTGGTGGGCATAGCAGTATACATAATAAGCATATTTAAATTGCTCTCTTGAGATGGCCTGGACCCCATAACAGATGCACCATCATAACTCTGAGCAACCACTTTTTTATACTGGTCTCCCACTACTTCCTTCCAACTGTTTACTTATCACAAGAGCAATGTGCTCTGCAGTCTATCCAGGTCTTATAAAATATCCCCAAAAAACGTTTTAGCACCTGGCCATTGACAACATAACAGAATTCATTTCACAATTCAAAATGCATTTTTTAAACTGTGTTTGGTCTAATATTGCTACATACTCAAATGTGCTAGATTGCACTGCATGTGAATTGTTTTTACTACTTTTCTGTAAAAAAAAAAAAAAAACTGTAAGCGCGTTTCCTACCTTTCCTGTAACTAGTGTTCCAGATAAAGATTTGCTGTATCCAGGAATGTATGTAAGCTTCTGAGCCCCCCAAGCCTTTCTGCGTTGGAGGGAAGCCTTCTAGCTTATCAGTGGGAGTGGTAAACATTAGGTAACCTGTCTACCACATAAGGAGTGGTTCTGGCTCAGAAATTGTAGTTATTGGCCGCTTGGGCAATCTCTTCCATCTCTCTCAACTTTCTGATTTGAAAGCCTGCATTTGCACTTGTTTCTGTCCTGTAACTCATCTAGTGCAGATACAGACTCTTTGTTTTAGCACTTAAATTTGCTTATTTGTGCTCAGCACTTGTTTTGAACTTGTAAGCACTAAATAAGCTACTAATTACTATAGCACTCAACCTTCCTCATTACCAAGAGGAAAACAGTTTTTGTACTTATTTTTCTCACTTGCTTAGAGAAAAAATGCTCTTGTACTCACTTTCCTCACTTATCTAGAGGAAAATAGTTTTTTATTTAGGCATGTCCAAGGGTCAGCTCCCAGTGTTCTCTCCTGTCTATCTGATGAATGTGGGCATCTTGAAGCAATGTAGAAATTGCCTCATGTACACAGACAACCATCTCCTCCTACCACCAAACACTACAACCTGTGAGAGATGCACTTATCTAGCCAAACTGGAGGTAAAGCTCTCTCCAACCAAGACTGAACTTGACAGTCATGAGAAGGTAAACATTTGCACTACATCACACTCATCACATAGTCTCACTAAATCTACACCACCAAAATCCACACATAGTAACACAAAAACATTCGCGGAGGTTCTCAATAATAATCTGTCTAAGCAACAGAGATTTCCAAAGCAGAAACGCAAGCAACCTCCATACCCGAACACAACCCAAATGACACGTAGCCCCCAGACTCAGTGTGCCACTCAACCACAGCCAATAAGGCAAAACAACGTACCCAACACACTAGTCATAGGTGACTCTATAGTTAGGCACACTGATGGTCCCACCCACCAGGCTAAACAAGAAGGTTACTGTCAGCTGCCTGTTGGGTGCCAGGTTCCGCCACATAACCCATGCACTCAGGTCACTCCACAACAAGTACAAATATGACTCTGTCATTGTCCATGTTGGTGTGAATGACCTGAGGCGTACCTCCCTGGACTACATGAAAAGAGACATGGAAGAGCTCTCCAATCTTGTAGCCCAGGCAGGTATGACCCTAGCCCTGAGTAGCATTCTGTCATCACCCAGAATGATACTGCAGTGCAAGGACAAAGTGATTAACTTCAACAATAGGCTAAGCTTCTGGTGTCATTCTAAGGGGATCCAGTATCTGTCTGCTTGGGATGACATGGTTGACAGACCACGATGCTTTGCCACAGATGGCCTGCACCTGTCGCTCCTGGGATTCTGTATACTGGCTAAGGCTCTTGCTGCCCCTATAGTGCCTTTTTTTGGGCAAGGTTCAAATAACAAATTCACCACCGTAATAAGAACAGGCAAGCAAAAACTGAGGGTAATGCTACTCAGTGCTAGAAGTCTAAATCTCAAAAAACACTCACTCAAGGCACTCCTTAAAATGGAGAACATCAATATCTGTGCAGTGACTGAGACCTGGTTCAAGGCTCCAGAGAGCACCCCTGCACTACCAGGCTATAACTCATACCACACTTTTCGGCCATGTAACCTGGACCGAAACACCAAAGGTGGAGGTGTGTCCATATTCATTAAGGATATCCACACCTCCAGGCTAGTTGCTCAGCATAATGCATCCGAGGTTATCCAAGTGCAACTAACTATGGGCAAAACTGCAATCCAAATTGTAGCTTGCTACAGATCCCCCACCATGCCCCAGGATTCACACTTCTCTTTTCTTGATGTACTGGAAAATATTAGGGTTCAACCAAACACCCTAATAATGGGCGACTTCAACTACCCCACCATTAACTGGGAAAACTACTCATGTACCAACTCCTTAGCTCAATGCTTTCTGGAATTCATAAACTCCAATGCCCTGGATCAACATATCCACACCCCCACCAGGGGCAACAATATCCTAGACCTAGTCATTACCAACATGAGTGATCAGTGTTCCACACCTGAAGTCAACTCCTCGTTGGTCCGATCCAACCATAAGCTAATCACCCTTGATATCCACATCCCTCCCCCACCCCACTTTAAGGAAACCACGGTAAAAAATTTCTCCAAAGCCAACTTCATGCTTCTTAAGACAGAAGTGGTGAACTTCATGACACCCATGCAGATGGACAGTAAAGTTACAATTGCTGAATCCTACACAAATGCCCTCTATAAGCACTTACACGAGTGCATGGATTGTGCTATCCCAAACAGAACCAAGACGCTATCCTCCAAAAAAGGAAGCCAAACTGGTGGTCTCCTGCCATAAATAAACTGTACAACAGAAGGAAGAAACTGTTGCAAAAGAGAGTAAAATCCCATGAGTGGTGGAGCTCCCTGGTCAGACTCAGTAAGAAGCTGAGATCCCTTATAAGATCCTCCAAAGTTAGCTACGAAAACAAAATTGCCACTAATTCTAAGGACAACCACAAAGCATTCTATAGCTATGGCAAGAATCTCGATGGCAACACCCAGATCTGCTCTGAGTTACAGCATAATGGCACAGAAATTACAGAACCAACTGATATTGCCAACATCCTGACAGATAGGTTCAGTGCTAACTTTACCCCCCCCCCCACCCCCTAAAGGGCCCATATCTATACAGGAAGAATACAGAGTCCTTGTAATCACAACTATGCAGGGAAAAGCTGCACTCTCTAAATCCAAAAACACACCATCCATGGGACCGGACAACATCCCAGGCTGCATTTTACACAAACTTCAGAACGAACTGGCTCCTCACTTAAGCACCATGTTCAATAATAGCTTTGCATCAGGCTGTGTGCCCACTGAATGGTGTACAGCAACAGTTATCCCACTCCACAAAGGGGGAGCCACCACTGATCCCGAGAACTATCGACCTATTAGCCTGAACGTATCATCATGGAACACATAAACAAAGACATTGGTAACCTCCAAACTCTGGATCCCACCCAGTTCGGGTTTGTGAAAGGCAGATCATGCCTCCTGAATCTGATCAACTTCTTTGAGGCAGTCACCAAAGCCATAGATGAGGGTAAGGTGGTTCACACAGCCTATCTTGACCTCGCCAAGGCTTTCGACACCATCCCCCATTCTGGAATTATAGCTAAAGTTACTAAACTAGGTATAAATCCCTATGTCACAAGGTGGGTTGCCAACTGGCTCACTGGCAGAACCCACACTGTAAAAGTTGCAGACTCCAAATCTGACCTCAAAGCAATGACAAGTGGAGTACCACAGGGTTCCATCCTGGAACCTCTCCTGTTTGATATCTACTTCTCTGAAGTACAGGCTAACACAGAAGGCCTCTGACTAATGAAGTTCGCAGATGACTGCAAACTAGGAGCCATAGTCAAATCCCCAAATGATGTGGACATCCTACAGAAGGGCCTCACTGAGACAGATGCCTAGTGTCAGAGCCATGGCCTCAAGCTCAGTGCCAAAAAGTACAGTGTCATCCCCTTTGGTAAAAACTCTGTACCCATGAGCTACCACAAAGGCAGCAATCTACTTAACACCGAATGTATGATAAGAGACCTTGGGACCCAGGTGGACAGTAGTCTCTCCTTTGATAGTCAAATTGCCACAGTAGTCAGGAAGTCCTTCTACGTGGCACACCTCATCATAAAAGGGTTCTCATCCAGGAAAAAAGAGGTCATTGTTCCCCTATACTCAACACTCATTAGACCCATTATAGAGTACAACGCTGTTTTTGGAATGTACCTCACAAGACATCTGCAGCAGCTGGAAAGGCCACAGAAGTACATCACAAAGAGGATTACTGGCCTCAAACAAATGCCCTATACTGACCGCCTCAAAAAACTCCAGCTTTACTCTGTAGCATCTCTGCCTAACATATAAAGCTATATCAAACCCAGAGCTGTTGGACATGCAACACCTAAAGAAATCTGAATCCCTCTGAGCTACACGCTCTAGGGACCTAAACCTTGTCAACACAATAAACAGGACATGCTGAAGAGATAGATTCCTGTCCCAGAGACTTACCATACTCTGGAACAGGCTACCCATCTATGTCAAGCAAAGTTCTTCATTAGCACTCTTCAAGAAAAATCTTGATGAGTGGATGGGAAATAGTAAATACATCCCGGGGATCACTTCTATGTCTCTGCCCAACAGTGGCACAGGAAAATAACTTTCTTGGGTGGCGTAAGCCAGGGAACCTTGTTGGCTAGGCTTATGTAGGCCCTTGGGCCGATAGCCTAGTACCTACATATGAACCTATGAACACAATGGCAATTTGCCACAGCCCTGCAACATCAGTGGTTTCATCTGCAATTACTGCTACAAATTTTGCAGTACAGATCTCTCTCTCTCTTGTTTTTTTTTTATTATTTCTTCTTCTGTGCATAGTGTTAACATGTAGTTCAGGAATTCATCCTGAACTGTTTTTGATGTTTCTTTAAAAACAGTTGAAGTTTTTTATGTTTTTGTCCAACTTCTGATCAATCCTGCAGGTGACATCTACCAGTCTGTGAAACATTCCTGAACTCAATGAGTCTTCATCACGCCCTCTTAAAGCTACTTCTTCTTCAGCACACAGCTTGATGCAGTCAATTATAAGTGATAGAACATGCTGGTTTGCTTCTGCTTTCTTCTTGTTCCTTTCTACTGATAACTGGTATCCAGTACTTAACTGAGAGCTAATATCCACAGTTCCCAACATTGTTAGACTCACTTCATTGTCAAAATGTTTAGCGGATCGTTCATGTGTTCTAGCCTTTTCTACCATTCTCTTCAGGTCATTCACACCATTTGATGTCCAGGCATCCTCTTCAATGAACAATAAGCATGGGAAGCGTTCTAAACATGTACAGTTCTCATTTCATTACCAGTTCCCCATGCCCAAGACCTAATTAAAGTATCTGGATTGGCCTTGCCAGGATTAAAAAAATTAATTGCAATGCTTTTGTTAATGTATTTTTGATGCACACACTATCACAACTTGCATCACATCTTGCTTCTGCACATACACATTAGTCATGCAAAGCCAGAATTAAAAGAATAAAACAGGGCCAGCCATTTCATTGCCTACTACAGTTTCTGCTTTGATCCTTCCAGGATTAAAATAATAGATTTGTGTTAGTTTAACTTTTGCTGCACAGAGACAGTAGTCACAGTGTGTATACTTATCCCCTGCCACACGCGCGCACACACACACACACACACACACACACATTAGTCTTTAGCTGTCTAAAACTTTCATTTAAAGGCTCACTGCTGCTTTTCAGCTGTTAGTAACATTTCTGCAGTTTGTTCCAAGTAGTGGGGATATTTGTAGCATTTCCATATTCAGGCTTGTATTTGGGCCTAGTGTTTGTGGAGGCTGTGTGTCTGAGCACATAATTCAGGGACATCTTGTTTTAGCCAAAGCCATCAGGCATTTCAGTGAGAGAGAATTGTTTGAGGTCATTGGCTGACTGAGGTCTCCTGGACTACAGCTTAGACTAAGCACCTCATTGGTTCTTTTGAGATTTCTTTCTTAAAAGCTGTCTCAGGTTTCAACTTTCTATTACCTAAGAAGCTCATTTGTGAGTGTTCAGCCATTTTACAGTGAGCTAATCGAAGGAAGGACACTCAGCAAACTCGGAGCTACAATATATAACATTAAGTATCCTGTTTTTGTTTATTTTGTTCTTTATTTCTTTGTTGTTTATAGCACTTTGTGTACTGTGTATTTTTTCTAGCTAGTTTTACTGTGTGTGAGGTATTAACTGGAAATTGTCCACTCTTATTAAGCATCTGTTGGGTTGTTTGTTTATGATAACTTGTTGCATTTAAACTCTTTTTTTCTAGTGGCTCCTTTAGCTGTTTAAAACTTTCATTTAAAGGCTCACTGCTGCTTTTCAGCTGTGAGTAACATTTCTGCAGTTTGTTTCCCACCCTACCTCCCTGTTGGTATAGTGTTTTTATAGTTGCCCGCCCCAGTGTAAATTTGATCTGGGACCCTCCTCCCAGTCTAGTGTCATTACCTCATTCTACCCAGTACAGGGGGAGCATTTGAGAAGGCAATCAGCTTAGTTTCTGCTACTCCCTTCTCTCTTTCCTTTCTCTCTTTCCAAAAAAAAAAAATGTATCTGCTTTTACTGTATTTGTGTTTTTTCCTACTTTATTTTGCTTTTGCGTCATCTTAAAAGTACTCAATTGTATTTATTACTGCTTGGTGTAACTCATTCTAAGCCTTTTAGTTTAAGCACCTGGGCTTCAGACCAGTTTTACATTAGGAAGGTTTGTGGTCTGCACTGTAGTGGCAGAACAGGTAGCTTACATCCTTCTAAGTTGAGAACTGCTGATTGAGGGCTCAGTGTCTGTTATTCTAAAAGTGTATTAATTCTGGTTTAAGCACTTGGGCTTGAGGCCAGTTATTTTACATTAAGAGGGTTCATGTTCTGCACTCTTGTGGGAGGAGAGGCTGGACTCTGTCCTTCTGAGCTGGGAATTTCTGGTTAAAGCTTATAGTGCCTGCATATTTGAACTGCTTCTTACTGAAATTGGTACACCTTGTTTGCTGTAGCATAGACTAGATCCAGGCCTGCTGAATCTAGCTTTGTTTCTATAACTTGAGCACTAATCCAGGCATTCTTTAAAGTATTCAGTTGTATTTATTACTGCTGGTAGTAACTTGATTAAAGTGTAGCTATCATTTCTAAGTCTTTTGGATTAAGCACTTGGGCTTCAGACCAGTTGTTTTACATTAGGAAGGTTTGTGGCCTGCACTGTGGTGGCAGGACAGGTAGCTTACATCCTTCTAAGTTGGGAACTGCTGATTGAGAGCTCAGTGTCTGTTATTCTAAAAGTGTATTAGTTCTGGTTTAAACACTTGGGCTTCAGGCCAGTTATTTTATGTTAAGAAGGATTGCGGTCTGCACTCTTGTGGGAGGAGAGGCTGGACTCTGCCCTTCTGAGCAGGGAATTTCTGGTTAAAGGCTTATAGTGCCTGCATATTCTAACTGTTTCTTACTGAAATTGGTGCACCTTGTTTGCTGTAGCATAGACTAGATCCAGGCCTGCTGAATCTAGCTTTATTTGTATGCTTGTTGTTTGTTTATTTCCCTGAAATGCTAATTCCACCTAAAATGCAGCCTTTTAGCACTTCTGTGGATCCCTAGTGATATCTGCATTGCTTACTGTACTTATTTCCTTGTTTCACTTGAAAGAAAGTTACTGTTTGTCGTTTTGCATTTAAGTTACCTGTAACACATTGCATTTAAGTTACCTGGCACTTGCTCACTAAAGCAATTATATAAGTCAGCTCTAAAAATTAAAAGCACTACACCCTCACAAACTCCCCTTGAGCACCTTGTTCCCCATTGGCCCTTTTTTCAGTTATAAAGGAATTCCCAATACTATTCTAGCATGTCCAAAGGTCAGTTGTCAATCTCCTCTCCGGTCCAGCTGGTGAATCTGGGAATCTTGAGGCAATGTTACAACTGCCTCATGTACACAGACAACCCTCTCCTCCTCCCAACAAATTCCAACACATGTGAGAGATGCAACCATATAGCCAAACTGGAGGCTAAGCTCTCTCAACTCAGTACTGGTGTAACCAGTCAGGAGGAGAAGGAAACCACACTCACTACAATTCCAGTCTCACATAGACCTACCACGACAACAAACCAAACACATAAACACACAAAAACATACTGGGAGGCTCTAAATAAAAATCTGCCTAAGCAGCAGAGACCTCCAAAGCAGACACCCAAGCAACTGCTACCCCAAAACAAAACACGTGCAACACATAGCTCACAAAGCCAGTGTGCCGAACAGTCACAGCCCTTAAGGCTAAATAAACAACACACCTGATAACACTTGTAATAGGTGACTCTATCGTCAGGCACACTGACGTCCCGCTCACCTAGCTGAACAAGGAGAAGGTCATGGTGAGCTGCCGGTTGGGTGCTAGGATCCGCCACATAACACAAGCACTCAGGTCACTCCAAGGCAAGTACAAATATGACTCAGTCATTGTCCATGCTGGTGTGAATGACCTGAGACGTACCTCCCTGGACTACATGAAAAGAGACATAGAGGAGCTCTCTGAGCATGTAGCCCAGGCCGGTATGACCCTGACCTTGAGTAGCATCTTACCCTCGCCAAGAATGATGCCACAATATGAAGACAAGATGATCAAGTTCATCAATTGGCTTAAGTGTTGGTGTCATTCAAAGGGGATCCAATGCCTGTCAGCCTGGGATGACATGCTCGACAAGCCATGATGCTTTGCTAGGGACGGCTTGCACCTGTCACCCCTGGGCTTTCAGATATTGACAAAGGCTCTTGCTACCCCCATAGTGCCTTTTTTAGGCAAGGCTCAAAAGACAAACCCACCTCCATAGGTATCACAAGGGATAAGAAACTAAGAGTAATGCTACTCAATGCCAGAAGTCTAAACCTCAAGATGCATGCACTCAAAACTCTCCTTAGCATGGAGAACATTGATATCTGTGCAGTAACAGAAACCTGGTTCAAGGCTCCCAAGAGCACCCCAGCACTACCAGGTTATACCTCATACAATGCTTTTCGGCCCCAAAACTTGGACCGAACCACAAAAGGAGGGGGATATCAATATTCGTCAAAGATACCCACACCTCCAGGTTGGTGGCACAGCACAAAGCATCAGAGACTATCCATGTGCAACTAACTGTGGGTAAAACTGCCTTCCAGTTTATAGCCTGCTACAGTCCACCCTCCCAAACACAGGAACCCCACTTGGCCTTCCTGAGAATACTGGAAAATATGAAGGTCTCTCCAAACACCATTATATTGGGCGACTTCAACTACCCAAACATAGACTGGGAGCATTACTCTAGCTCCAACACCCTAGCCCAAAGGTTCCTAGAATTTATAAACTCAAATGCTATGGAACAACTTGTTACCACTCCCACAAGAGGGGAAAACATACTGGACCTGATCATCACCAATGTGGGACACTATGCTCCAGACCAGAAGTGTATCCCTCACTGGTAAGATCAGACCATAAACTAATCTCACTGGATATTCACATCCCGACCCCACCCCCTGCCCAGAAAACCACAGTGAAAAACTTCTCTAAAGCAAATTTCACACGCCTCAAAACCGAGGCAAAATCCTTCAAAGCCCCCGGGCCTGTGGAAAATACGGCCCAGACCACAGAATCCTTTATAAACGCATTCTATGAACACCTTCAGGAATGCATGGATCATGCAATCCCAAATAAAACCAAGACCCAATCCTCCAAAGGCAGACATCCTGTCTGGTGGACCCCAGCCATAAACAAACTATACAACAGAAGGAGGAAGCTACTATATGATAGAGCAAAATCCCAAAAAGGGAAGGCATCTCTGATCAGTATTAGCAAAAAACTACGGGCACTCATAAAATCGTCTAAGGCCAGCTTCGAGAGAAAAATTTCACAGGACACTAAGGATAATCACAAGGCTTTCTTTAGTTATGTTAGGAACCTGGGTGGGAATTCCCAGAAATGCTCAGAATTAGTCCAAAATGACAAAAAATACACCAAGCCCACAGACATTGCCAACATCCTAGCTGACAGGTTCAGTGCAAACTTCTCCCCCCTCTCCCTACCAAAAGGGCAAATATCTATCCCAACAGAGTGCTGCCCTCCTGACATCTCAGATGCTCGGGTAAGATCCGCCCTCTCCAAAGCAAAGAAAAAAATGGGACCAGATGGTGTCCCAGGTTGCGTCCTACATGAATTCCAAGAGGAGCTAAACCCAAACATAAAACTACTGTTCAGTCTTAGCCTTACTACAGGATATGTACCCAAAGAGTGGTGTACAGCAACAGTGGTCCCTCTCCATAAAGGTGGTGCCTCAACGGATCCTGGAAACTATCGCCCCATAAGCCTGACTAGCTTGCTCTGCAAAGCTATGGAAAGGATCATCATGGACCTCATAAATAAAGATATTGGGGACCTACAGACACTGGATCCTACCCAGTTTGGCTTTGTTAAGGGCAGATCCTGCCTCTTAAACCTGGTCGATTTCTTTGAAACAGTCACCAAGGCCATTGACGAGGGGAAGGTGGTCCATACAGCCTACCTGGACCTCGCAAAAGCCTTCGATACAATACCCCACTCGGGCATTATAGATAAGCTCACCAGCTTAAATATAAACCCCTATGTCACTAGGTGGGTTGCAAACTGGCTCAAGGACAGAACCCACATGGTTAGAATTGCTGGAGCCATGTCAGACTCCAAACCAGTTACAAGTGGCATCCCACAAGGCTCAGTCCTGGGACCTCTCTTGTTCGGTATATATTTCTCGGCGGTACAGGCCAACATGGAAGGACTGTGGCTGACCAAGTTCGCAGATGACTGCAAACTGGGTGCCATAATCAACTCTCCAACCGACACAAGCATCCTCCAAAAGGGCCTCATAGAAACAGACAACTGGTGCCAGAGCCATGGCCTCAAGCTAAATGCCAAAAAGTGTATAGTCATCCCCTTTGGCAAAAACAACGTGCCCACAAATTACCACATAGGTGGTAATCCATCAAGTACAGAAGAAGTCATTAGGGACCTGGGGACCCAAGTTGATAGCAATCTCTCATTTGACAACCACATGGCCAAAGTGGTTAGAAAAACATTTTATATAGCCCACCTAATCATGAAGGGATTCACATCTAGATCAGGGAGGTCATTGTACCTCTTTACTCATCCCTCATCAGGCCCATAATTGAGTACAATGCCCCTTTTGGGATGTACCTTACCAGACACCTGCAGCAACTGGAAAGACCCCAAAAGTACCTCACCAAGAGGATCAAAGGGCTCAAACAGATGCCATATGCTGCCCGGTTAAAGAAACTCCAGCTCTACTCAGTGGCATACCGCCTGCTCAGAGGCGATCTGTGCCTGACGTATAAAGCCATGTCCAACCCGGAATTAATGGACATGCTGCACCTCAGAAAATCCAAATCCCATCGAGCTACGCTTGAGAGACTTAAACCTCAGCACTGAAATAAATAGGACATGCTGGAGGGACAGATTCATAACCCAGAGGCTCCCTTCACTCTGGAATAAAATCCCAGTCCAGGTTAGGCAGAGTCCCACATTGACTCTCTTCAAGAGGAATCTTGATGAGTGGATGGGAGATCGTAGGTTTACCCCGGCTATCACTTCTGTGTCACTGTTAGACAGAGGCACAGTATACTAACCTCAAAAAAAGGCATAGCAAAATTAATTTAAAATGGGTGGCGAAAGCCAAACACACTCTGGCTAGGCTTATAAATGCCCTAGGGCAGATAGCCTAGTATGAACCTATGAACCTATGAACAGTAAACGGCAAGGCCAGTCATTTCATTCTCACACTGACATAGCCCCCCATCCCAAATGCCTACCCAAAGTATCTGGTTTTAACGTACAAAATAAAAAAAAAAGACAACAGTTACATTACTGTATTGCTTTCGCATAAACATCAGCCAAAGATCAGTGCTTGTACTCACTCCATCTCATTACACCCAAATTCACAGCAGTCTTGCAAAGGTGGAATTATAACAGCCCTCCATACCTGTTACTTACCTAAAGTAGGTAGTTAAGCCTTGTCAGCATTTGTCATAATGTTTACATTATTGTATTGAATTGATGCATACAAATAGTCTGAGTTTGCATTCTATCTTGTTTCACCCAAATACACATTTGTCCTGCAAAGCCAGAATTATTACACTAAAGCTACAGTGTCAAACATTTCGTCCACAAACAGCCATATTAGTTGCCGACCTAAAGTATCTGCTTTGGCCCTGCCAGGATTAGAAGAAATTACTGCATTGATTTATTCTTTTGCACAGAAACAGTAGTCACTGGCTTGTATGACAGCTGACTTTACCCAAATACACATTAATCTTGCAAAGCCACAATTACAGCAGTAAACAGCAAGGCCAGTCAACTCATTTCATTCACAAACACCCCCTTTACCCAACTAAACTAGCTTCTTTTTACCCTGTCAGGATTAAAGTAGAAATAATAGTAACAGTGTGGGTTGCATACTTGTATTACTTTCATTTTGATGACAGAAACATTGTTCACAGGGAAGAGAAAGCAAGAGTAACAGGACTAATCAGAAGCCATATCATGTGCTAAGATTACGTGACAGGCTGCTGACTTAACAGTCCCTTCAGCTTCCAATATCCAGCAGTTAACACCGCAATGACTTTTGGGCATCTTCGTTGATGCCTGCAGTCTTCCCAATCCAAACAGTTTTAAATCGGAAATCGAGTGCTAATGACTGCTGCTCAAAATTCCGCGTAACATGGCATCTTCCACTTTACACACTAGTCTGAAGTTCAAACTGCTACTAGTGTGTGGAAATTACTAATTAAACATTTTTTTATGAGAAAGTTGGGGGGCTGCAGTTCAGCAGTCTGGTACCATGAGCCACCCTTAGGTAAAAAAAAAACTTTGGGTTATACATACTGTATTAGTTTCACCAGTGAAAACCCTGGTGATAAAAGACTTTGGTCATAACACTATATTGGTTTAACTAGCAAACTTTTGGGTTATAAAAACTTTACTTTCGTTACAGGTTAATGCCCTCTTAACTGTGTCATTTTTCTTATGAATTCTGAAAAATGATTTTTATTTTCACATAGAGAAATACTTTTTGTCTTAAATGGGTTCACTAGCGGGTGTAATTTAAAGGACTGTTAGCCTTGAGAAATATATCATGCACCTAAGCTGAATGTCAGCAGTAAAGTGACTAAAGGACTGAACTATATCAGGCTACTTAATTTATTCATTACTTTTAGTTGTATTCATGGCAAAATCAGCCCATTCTGTATTTTACAAATAAAAAGACACTGTGAGGAACTAGCTGTGTTCACTGGCAAAACATTTCACAATATGTTTATGTTTGTATTAAATTATTTTAATTTTCTGATAAGAAGAGGACGATCAATCTGTAATCCTGGAAAGTGTTGTATAATGTCACAAAAACAAAAGAACTCTGGAACGGTGCTGTTATGTATCCAAAAATTTTAATAAAACTCTGCCATAAAAAATAAAAAACTTGAGAGGTAAGAAAGAGGTGGTAACCCTTCACCCATCAGACAGTAAAAGGAAAAAGGTAAATACACAAGAACAACAATAACAGCAAAAACACAATTAATGAACAATTAGTGAAATCAATTCAGTAAATTTTTTTATTTTTAGTTTAATAGAAATAATCAAAAAAGTCCTTGTCCTGGATGGATTCTATGTGCCCTAAACTCTAGGACTTTCCCTCTATCTGTTCTGTGTTGTGTTTTTTTTTATACTCCCTCCCCTTACATTGTGCCCTAAATTAAAATAAAATAATGTGTATGTTAATGTGTAATGTGTCTAAACAAGGCTGTCTGTGTGTCTTATTATGTGTCCTTGTTTCTTATACTATTTTGAGATGTTCTAATATTGAACATTTGAACATGTATTAAAAGATCTTGTCACCAGTCAACATACACATACCCCTTGTATACACTATATCATTATATGGCTTTAGCTTTTCCTTTCAAGCTTTCATGATGTATAAAGGAAACATCTTGTATAAAATAAACATCTTGAGAGGGGCGGCTAAAGGGCAGGCTTGCACATCTAAACGCGCACAACAGGAATAAGATAAACTAACATAAAAGAACATGTTCCCCCACATAGAATTCTTTTCTTATCTTATCTTCTATACTGGAGTAAATGCACTACTATGGTGTACTATCTGTTGTTGAGTAGGCCAGGACTAGTAAGGATGTTCCCAGTGTCCCCTATTGATATCTTAGTGACTTCTATTTACTATAAAATAGCCCTAAGAACATAACTAAATTCCTTAGCGTCCTGTTTCATTTCTTGAGCTGAGTCCCTAGCAGGCTAGCTATAGCCTGGCTCTATATGTCTCTATTGTTTTATTCTTACTTTTTCTTCTATAACTTCTCTCACTTCTCTTTAACCCCCTTCCTCTACAAAAACCCTCCAAATAAAATCCAACTCATTCCTAGAAAACCATAACAATCCTTTCGGTACTATGTGTAGGTGCTAGCTGTCCTTGTACTATGTTGGGAAAATTGTATAAAAAAGATGTATAACTAAAACCAAAATAATATTTTTTAAAAAAGTTTTTAACACAAACAGACTGGTGAACACCTGGAAAAAAAGTGTAACCTATGTGAACATAAAAGAGTCTATAAGTCGTCTGAGATGTTAATTCGTGTAACTTAAAGAAAAAAAATGTGAATGTAGAAATCAAAAAATATCATCAAATAAAAAAAATAAAACATCATCACCCTTCCACAAAAAAAAAAATATGGCTTCTTCCATTAAAAATTAAAGCAATGTAATTCTCCCAATAGTATTGATTTCCAAATAGTATTCTCCCAGGGTGTTTTGGGTGTGGTGCCTCTGCATATATCCTTATATGTCTGAGTGTTGTATAATGTGTATTGCATTTTTTTCTGTTATTGGAATTTATGTTTGTTATTAAGTTGCATATGTTGGTATTAATACAGGCAGCACTGTGTTCCAGGTATGAACATTCAAACAGACCCAGTTCAGATACTGCATTTTAGACTAGGCAGAGTCACCTTTAACTAACCTATAAGAGACAGAATATAATGACAGTTGCTGGAGCTTTTTCTGAATAGTTCAAGTTTCTAGTTCTACGAGTTTTATACTAAGGAGTCATTGTACCATTTCAAGATCAGATGGCAGATTAGCTGAAAGGGTTAAGGTAATGCGCTTTTAATGCATTTCAACCTTTAGTACCCTGGCTTTGATTACCCCAGTTTCCACTTGCAAACTGTGTGACTCCGAGCAAGTCACTTAATCTAGTAATGCTCTTGGGATACCTGTGAATAAAGGACGCTTGTTAACTGAGTAAGCCCACTGGGTCCGAGTAGAAAACAAAAGACACTTCACATGAGTTGATTGAAGGCTAGAAAACATAGTACTGCATTCAGTAATTGGTTGGCTAGATGAGCTATAAAGTGGTGCAGTGATATCCCTGAATATGCTATGTATGCCCTTTAAGATTAGATGGCTATGTTTTTTGACTTTGGTAAATGCATATTGGTAAAAGTTTCAGTTTCTATCTACTATTGCCCCTACATTTTAATATTTTCTTTAGGATTTAGCATTTATTTTTAATCATAATTTATGTCCTTTTTGTCAGTAGTGTCACCTTTATTAACATTAATATACCTACTACTACACCAGGTGTGTGTTTTTTGTGCACCCTTTTGGAGATCTTTGGCATCTTTTGTTGAAGTGGTTATATTACCTCATTTGCAGTAAATAAAGTGGGTCACCATGGTGGTGCAGTGGTTAGCATTGCCACCTCACAGCAAGAGGTTATCTGGTTTGATTCACGGTTGGGGTGCCTTCTGTGCGGAGCCTGCATGCCCTCCATGTGGTCACGTGGGTTTCCTCTGGGTGCTCCGCTTTTCTCCCACATTCCAAAGACATGCAATACTTGGATTGGACACTCTAAATTGGATGTAGGTGTGAGTGTGTGGTACGAATGAAATACCATGGCAGAGCTATCCACCTGGCAGTGTAAACCTTGGATCAAAATGATTGTCACTGCTGAAGTGACATCCCGACCCCCATGTGCAAAATGGGTAAAGGGGTTGAGGATGGATGGATGGATTTATAATCAACAAAGTATTTGATTATATTTATCATAGTCCAAAAAGTCAGCAACCCCAGTCCACAGCACTTTGGGATACTGCTGGTATCAGCATGGACAGATAAACCCCTCCATACCCTACCCCATTGTGCTCTGTTCCTTTAGCATTGCTTTACTCAGTGATCTATGCATGGAATGACATTTGGTGCTTCAATTTGTCAATTATTCCCTTATGTGAATTAGTTCTGAATGTCTTAGCAAGGTGAAGATAAGCAGTATGCACTGTCAGCCCTTCATCAGGTGCTACTTTTACCTCTTCAAAGAGTGCTGTAAGATTCTTAAGACAAGATCTCCTCATAAAATACATACTGTTCCATGTCTTACAGAAGTAGGTCCCCTGATGTTCTAAGGCAATTACAGTTCACAAATGCATCCTTCTCCTATTCTTCCCTATCTGTTTACTTATCAGACCATATTGCCTCATCATTTTTATCTTATAATCAGGGACCAGTGCTGTTGTTATGTAGCTCATCTAGTTTAATTGAAGGTTAATACTATGCTACTTACAGTTTCCTTGGTGATAGACAATTCTTCCTTCAGCTCCATTCTTCTGACTTGTTTAAGTATTTGCTATCCTCTAGTCTCTAATGAAAGAGTAGGAAATTTCCTCAGTGTCATGGCAAATTTATCCTTAGTCAATATAAATACCATCCTAAGTCTCTTCAGAAAATTGATGATAGGCCTAGTGAGATCAGAGGTGTAGCTACAGTGGGTTGAAGGGGGCAGTCATCAGTCTTTAGTGCATACCAGCATTTAGAAATATATGGTTAGAACTTAAGCACTGTCACACTCCTTGTGTGGCATTAGCTGTAGCAGTTGTTTGCTACAGCATTACAGTTTAAATAGAGAGAATAGCTTTTTTTTCCCTCAAATCTGAAGAGAAGGTCTTTTTTTTTGCTCCTCAACTTAATGTTGGGGGAGGGGAGTGCCAGATCAAGAGAAGGCATCAGGCAACCAATACCTAGCTATACCTCTGAGTGAGATAATATGTTGAAGGTAAGTAAGCAAACAAGCAAAGAAACGGGCAAATCAGCAAGCAAAGAAAAATCAGCATGACAAGCAATATTTGCAAAGCCATGCAACACATCATAACTAATTTGATAAAATATGATATTAAAAATCTCATCAGGCTAGACCCACAAGAGTTTGGATTTGTTAAGGGTAGATCATGAGTAATAAGTGTGTGGTTAATAGACTTCCATGATAGTTGCACACTGACCAAAAGCTTGATTTAAACTCTCCCAATGTGAAAAAAGAAACTGAAAGATAGGGGTCAGTAACTATGCCATAGGGGTCAGTAACTATGCCAAATTTAGTAAATTCAGTTACTGACTAATACAGACACTGCCTGGATGCAACAAAGGAGAAACTTCAAAAGCCTGAAAGAAAGTCAACTAGAAAATGTGAAGTGAAAACACTGACTGGAAAGAATCCTGCAGCTGTTCAGCAAAAAGCAGTTCATACATCCGCTTTGGTGCAAGAAATGGCTTCCAGTAATCTAGAGAAAAAATAAATCAAATGTGTTCAGAGGTGATTAAAATAAGCAAAACATTGAAGGAGTATAGCAACTTAAATGGCAAATGGCTGTAAAATGGAAGTAGCTTTAAACAGCTACTCAGATAAACTGATAAAACTGCAAAAATCAGAGGCTGAAATGAAGAAATGGCTGCTGAAGAAGAGCTGTTTCAATAAATTATACAGTTAGAGGACAGACCACATGGGAAAACCTGAAATTTTCTGCTGTACCAGAGAAACAGGAAGGAACAGACTGTATTAATTTTATGAAAGCACAAATAAGCAACTGGATTGGCATTCCATAGCAGGATTTGTCAATTGAGAGTGCACATTGTGTGTATGCTCTCTGATGTCCCTCCATAATTTTCAACTGTCCAGATTTTTGCAGAATGTCCAGATTGTTGACCATATTTTTCATCCTTTTCTCATAAAATTGTGGTTTTCTTACAAATCACTGGCAAGTCATTGAAGACTGAAGTCAGAAAATAATGCTTGACATTTGTGTTTGGGACTTCATATCTTTTAGAAAATTCATGCTAATACAAAAGCTGTTATTTTATGAATTTTCTAAGTTTGTAAGAACAATATTTAAAAAGTGTCATTATTTTGCCTTTGTCCAGATTTCTTATTCTAAGAGGTTGAGAGATATGCATCTCTCCTCTGGGCCAGTAATCTAAGGTGCTTCAATCCCCACCACTGACACCAATGAGGAACGTTCACTTGGAACAAAAATGGATACACACAGTAATTTCTAGATGCACCTCTCTGCACCAAGCAGAGCTTCCCTTAAGAGCACACAGGAAGCACACTCAGTCCCGGGGCTGGGTTCTTCCTCTCCAGGCCCCAAATAAGAATCCACCTCTCTCTGTGTTCCTGTTCCAAATAGCTGATAATCACACTCTTTAAGATTTAATTTTCACACACACACACACACACACACACACACACACACACACACACACACACACACACACACACACACACACCTGTGAAAGGCTGGCACAGATTTGCCACCTCCACCCAGTAAGGTGTATTCACTGCCACTAGCCAGCTACTTTAAGGCTCTTACCAGGGTACCCAGTTACTCTTAGTAAAAATAATACTTACACAAATGGTAGTGTTTCCAAGTGCAAGACTTTCAGGAGCATGAAGCCCACAGTGCCACCAAATAAATGCAGTTCTTCTCAAGGGTTAAGCCGTTTTCTAAAATAGCAGCCGCAATGAAAGGTATAGCTATATTTAATAATAAATGATAATATAGAAAACATGAAACTACTATCTATTTACAACAAATACCAGAGTTTCAATCACAGGAAATATTAAAAATAACACTGATAGAAAGATTCATACAGATACAGAAAAACAATGCTTATCTAATTTCACTGTATTTTCCTGACTGATCTAAACAATTACGGTTTCCTACTTGCTTAATAGAGCAAGGCAAGGTGATGTGGGTGAGAGGTCTTTCTTGTTGGGTTTCTCAAACAGACTGCTAATTGTCTTCTGTCACATCTCTTACTAGTATCTAAAATAATTTCAGTGCTGGCTATAGAATGACATCACATCTGATCACCTGACTCTCTGGTTCCCACACTACCCCTCTGACTAGAAGCTGAACCAGAATATTGCACATATGTGTCACAATACACACACATAGAGCTTTGCTAAGATGTGTTACAGCATCTGGAAGCTATAAGACCATTTCATCACTTCCACCCTTCCAGGGTAGCAATTAGTTCACCACTAAGGACAATACAGCATGATTTCTATTCCTTGTTTTCATAGATGTGACATCTCTGGCTGTATTCAGACATGTGAAGCACAATATGTATGGTTTATTCCAAGTAATTTAATTTCTGATTATTTTTCAGAATAAGCTGGACTGAGATTAACCTCTTCTCTTCCAGCATCCTCTATTGCAATGTATTCATTTCAGCAGTTACAATACAGTCTGACATACAGGTGTATTTTGTTTCTGTCCAGCAGAACCCATTGTTGGTACATTTTTTAACACAGACAACTTTACAAATACATTTTCAGTGCAAGCACCTATACAAATCAGTTTGATATGCAAATTACATATAGTTCTTTACAAAACTCCAGCTAGTTATGCTGGCATGTGTTGCACATCCATTGCCCTACTTCACCTGGCATAGCTGGCACTACCTCATATCATTATATGCTCTAAAACATGGCTATGAGAAAGCAATTTGGAGACAGTAGAGTGTTTATGGAAAATGATTATTCACTGTACACCAGGCAGAAGGGAAGCAAATGTATCTGAGTAATCAGGGAATGTTGAGAGGCAGGTGTGAGATTCAGTCTTTTGTATCCAGTTGTTTTCAGAATATTCTTTTCCTAGAGGATCAAAGTCATTCTTTGATGCACAACAGTCTAAGGGAAAATACAAAAGTTTATCCCACAAGAAGTGAGCCAAGAAGCAAAAGGGGAATCTGCTTCTCATTTTTCTGATAATAAAGCTCATAGAGAGACTTTGCCATTGAAACATTTTCCAGTGTTCCAAAGGAAAATGCTTGAGAGAGAGAAAAAATGCACAGGGCTTGACTAGAAGGATTGGGAGTTCCTTGGACCTGAACCTGGTTGGGAAATGGAGATAAACAGGAAGAAGACCAGCAACATTTAAATTAGTAAATGATTGTGAGATTGCAAAGGATCAATCACATTTATGAAATATGGCTTTGTAATAAAAAGTGAAAGGACTGGACTTTTGTTGACTTTGTTAAACTTGTGGGGGATTGAAAAAGCGAATACCCCAGTTTGTGTCATTAATGTTTGGAAGGGCACTAAAGGGAAGTGGGAACAGTAAATGGAATTAAACCATTTTGTTTTAACAATATTTGTATAAAACATTTAATGATATAAATTACATTTTCAGCTATTGCTGCATGTGATAAAGATACTAAAGTAAGTAAATGTTTTTTTCTTTCCTTTTTTAGTTTTAAGAAATGTAGGTATTACAATGTAAAAAGAGACCAAAGCTGGACTAAAACATGTTTCCGTTAATATGCTGTAATCTTGGGTTGTTGAGGTAGGGGATAGGGTGTAAAAGTGCATAGATTATAATATATAGAGAGTTGATATGTTTTCTGTTACTTGTACATAGATGAATGTGTGGATTAGGGCCCTTGGCTTAATCTAATAAAATTTTTGTGTTAACAAGTAAGTAAGAGAACACTGAATGTAATGAAAGTTTTCCTTTAGCAAATAAATGTTCAGTCTGAGAAGGCTGCAGCTGAGGGCAGATGTACTTTTTATTCTTAGGTTTCCATGGAGACAAGCTAACTAGTTTGCAATAAAATCCAGAGCACGTTTTTGAAGTATAAAAGTTAATGTTTTCTGAAAACATACAAGCTTTTTCCTATCTCGAGGGAAGCAAAGATAAGACAATAACCGACAGTAATTAGTGTAAGAAGGAGCACAGGGTGTAACATGCATTAGCATGGATAACCTTAATTCAAGGTTAAGTCATGCCTGTATGTGCAGATGTCAGTTTGGGACAATTGTTCTTATCAGGATGGTTAAACTTTATTATTTGAAGATGTACATAGTTTTTGTGTGTTTGTTTTAAGTTAATAGGTTATAGGGGTGTGTTTGTTTGAGGTTTTCAGTAAAACAAAATGTCTTATAAAATGTGACATAGGTTCAAATTGTGATGACAAGAAACAACTGTATAAAAGATAACCTGTCAAACCTTAGGGAGTGCTTATTAATTGTTAATGGCATCAAAGCTATAGACAAAAAGGAAAGCGTATTGAATCATATTAAGAAATGCAGAGTGAAAATAGCTGTGCTACAGAAGACACTTAGAAATAAGTGAGCATGTGCATTTGATAAAGAAAGGATTTCAGGAGAGATATTCAGCAGAGTATCGGACAAAGAAAAATTGGAGTACTTATATCAGTTGCTAGTGAAGCTTTGATAATAATAGAAGAGGAAAAAGATGATGGTAGATTTGTGGTCGTAATGAGTTAGTGGCAAGGAGGAGGATTGTATTGGCATATATTTATATTCCTTGTAAAACTGCTGTTATGGAGCTTAAGAAAATTTTGGGAGAAATAATCATCCTTCAGCAGGGAATATTACTTAGACGTGGTGACTGTAATTTGATTTGCAACAATGAGAATGTATCTGGGAGACCTAGAAGGGGAAATTTAATAAAATAGGGTAGATTTCCTGAAGAAATTTATGAAAATATTTGGAATGGAATATTTGAATTCAGTAGTAGGAAGCTGGAGAGAATTTACATATTATTCCCCAAGGTAGCATAACTGAGCTAGGCTAGACAGAAATTATATTCCACAGGAAAAGCTTTGACACACATCCCATACTTTTTCCATATTATGTGCCAATAACAACTAAGATAAAAATCCAGGGTAATGAAGTAAAATGAGACACTGGCACTTCTCCATGGATTTGTTAAAAACGAAAGGAATTTAAGGCATGGTAGTGAAAATTATTTGAGAATTATTAGAGAAGATAGAAATGTCTTCAGAAGTTATTGCTAGTCAGTGGGATAAAATGAAAGTGGAGATTAAGAATAGAGTAGAGATAAAAGAAAAAGAGATATGGTTAAGAAGTTACAGAAATTATTTAGAATTGCTTACAGGGCTTAAACTATTGCAGAATATGGAGAATCTCACCGTACAATTGCAGAGTGATAAAGTGAAAATTAAGAAATATCTGGATAATATGCATGAGTTCAGAAAGATTGCTGTTAAGCAACTGTTTTTTATAATAACTATAGAGCAAAAAATGTTTATCAAAATGACTTTGGTAATAGAAAATGGAAAGGTTTTTGCCAAATTTAGGGAGCCTATAGCAACAAAAATAATAGAGGCATTATAAATATTTCAGAAACTTTATGAAAATTTGTATAAAGCAGACAAATGTGGAAATCAAGAAAGAAAGCAAAAGCATTCTGGAAGAAAGCTATGGTGGTTATAATACCTAAAGACGGTAAAGACCCATCAGATTTAGCTTCATGTTGTCCCTTTTCAATTTTAAACCATGATTATAATGTATTTATGTCTATAATAGCCAAATACCTACCTACGAACCTATAGAATTTTGACAACTGGATGGGAAATAGGAAATTCACCCTGGGGATCACTTCTGTGGCTCTGCTAGACAGGGACAGAGGAAAATAACTTTTTTGGGTGGTGAAAGCCAGGGAACTTATTTGGCTAGGCTTATACAGGCCCCAGGACCAATAGCCTAGTACCTACCTATGAACCTATAAAAAAAGGGCAAAGATTTTGCCAGCATTGATAAATAAGGATCAGTGTAGTTTTGTGGAGGGGAGGCAAACATTTAACAACATTAATAGAACAATGATAATCCACAGGGAAGTAGAGTTTAAGAAAATATAGCTATTGTTGGTGGGTCTTGATGCAAAGAAAGCTTTCAACAGACTAAGCTGCTATTTTATGAGCTGGGCAATGGAAGCACTTGTATTCCCCGATACAACAGTACGTTTAATTAGGAGGATATATGAGTCATTGGAGGCAAAAATCAAAGTGGGAGGGTTCCTTTCTGATAAGTTGTGAGCGAACAAACGAACAAGACAGAGGTGTCCTATTTCCCCTTTATTTTATCTATATTTAGAGCCATTGGCAAATGAAATAAGGGACTCAGAAATTCAGGGATATAGTTGGTATGGTAATCAAGAAAAGTTGGCTTTATTTGTAAAAAAATATTATTTTGTACCTGATAAAACCAGAAAATGACATCTCAGTGTTGTGGAACATCTTGAGACAGTTTCAGGTCTTTTTGAGATATAAAATTCATGAAGATAAAACAAAGGATATAGCTGTAAACTATGTACTCAGACATGAATCGGTCCTTCAATACCCATATTTATGGGGACATGATAAAATGAAGTATTTAGGAATATGGATTAAAAAGGATTATGGGTACTTACGGATTATCGCAACCAGATTTTAGCGATAATACCACTTGCTTCCCGATATCGACATCTGACCGTTAGTCGTTTATAACTGTCATATAGTGTGTTTCCTTTAACAATACAGTTTTTTCTGGGAGTGTTTTCAATAAAATGCAAAAAAGAAAAACATGCTGTTATTCCTTTATGCACTTTTCTGCCAGCAGCATGTCGCTTATTGAAAGTCCGCCCGCTGAACATTCCTTTTTTTCATGGCAGCAAATGCTGATGAATAACGGTCATAATTGCATTTGGGTTTCAGGTATCACAGCTTTCCTGAAACTCATACAACACAGTATTTTGCTTAGTTTAAGATGCATTTCTAGGATTAAAACACACAGAGGGACGCCTCCTCACCATTTGGAGTCCTTCTGAATCGAAAACATGTATTGTGACACGCACTTTGATAAGGAAGAGAGGAAAAAAGGACTTTTTTTGAGAGAAGGTGGTTTTAAGAAGGGTTACGAAAAACAGCGTGAAAAGTTACTGTCGTTGGCTGCAAGCACCGTTAATGCCTCACACATGCTGGTAGTAAAGTGCACACAGCCACAGCGACACACTGACTTTCTCCGTTGTTCCTGACAACCTGTCTTAAAACAACCTTCAGTGTGAAAGTAAAGACATTTGCTGACATTTGTACAACAAAAACAGTCAGATTTCGATATTGGGAAGCAAGTGGTATTATCGCTAAAATCTGGTTGCGATAATACATAAGTACCAGATTATGTTATGGCAGTTAAGGATATGTTGGAAGAGGCTAAACAAAAGCTAATACAAATACTGAGAAACTGGAAGCTCTTGTTTATCAATATGATAGCAAGATGCAAGAAGTGCAAATGTTTTAGTCCTTTTAGTTTTGTATACAGGTCAGGCATATTTTTATCAACCAGAGCAGATGTTATGAATGATAATAAAGAGTTGAAGGATTTATCTGGGAGGAGAAAATGGCAAGGGTCAGGTGGAATAAGCTGATTCTTCCAGTAGAACGAGGTAGTCTAGGATTACCTGATTTGAAGTGATATTTTAGAGCTACACAGTTAAGACTCATATACATAACATAAGCAAAAAGCTATAATTCAAAGTGGAAAGGGATGATGATTAAGCAGAGAGTGAAATCAAGAAATAAGGAAAGAGTGGGATTTTTGATGCAGATCGTTAAGGAGAGTAACAGCCGCACAGAATATTATATTCATAAAGTAGCAGAAAGTATTCCAAGAACTAAATGGAGACATGAGATTTGCCAATAGGGATGACTGTGATTAAGGGTGCAAAGAATAGGTGAAAAGGGATGGAATTTACTGGAGAAAATTGGCCAAGGAACCTGGGTATTGGGAGAAAACAACTAGAGGGGGAAAGGTACTAGCATGGGAAGAAGCCTAGAAAACATTTGGACTGCAGGCTATAGACTGCCTTCCCTGTTGTGGTTTGATATCTGATTATAGGAAAAGAGAAAGGGATAAGGGAATCCTAAGTGAAAGACCTGCTCTAGCAGAGTTTTTAATTGAATCTAGAACAGACGCTGCTGTTAAAAAAGGATAATTAGAAGACCATATAAAATACTGCATAGTACTATAGGAATTGATGAGAGGAGTTTAGAAAAGATTAGGAAGAGAGACTGGATAAGCAATTCACAAGGAAACAATGGGAGGACATATGTATGGCTCCCAAATATGCAACAAAGTCTAGATGATTTAGGATTTTTGCTTGGAAGTATTTGCATAGGTATTTGTATACCTCAAGCAGACTCCAAATAATTTTTCATCAGGTAGATAGCAAATGACGGAGATGTAATGGTGAAGGAGTTAACTGGGAATATATGTTTGGGGTATAATGAATTGGCAGACATTAAAAATTCCCTACAGAGTACTCTGTCAGAAATATTGGGTGAGCAAAAGGGTGCAATTAAGGAGATTATTTTTTGAGCCTGAATTGGCTAGACATAGTAAGGTCTTGATGAATTTAATTCTTGTGGCTACCAAAAAAGCAATTACTAGAAAATGAAATTCAAAGTCTATATTAACTGTATTTAAAGTACTGAATATTGCAACAGAGACAAAAGAAGTATAAGTGGGATCTTTAGAAAAAGGTAGGAGCAAATTACATAGAAAAAAATGGAAATTGTGGGAAAAAATACTTGCATTTCGGAGTTGGTATATATACGTTTGCCCCCCCATGTGTGCTTTTGCACTTGTATATGACTCAGCACAGCTCCTCGTGGTGTCCTGCAGAGTTCTACAAGCAGCAGAGAGTGAAAGAGTGACTTTCCTTTGATTTATAAGTATTTTTCTGGCTTTCTTTTTTTGACTGCTGTATTTCACCTAAAAGCATTTTTATATTACTAAACTAGCTCTGCAAGTTGATCTACTGTATTTGTGTTTGCTTCTGAACTGTTTGCACTTTAAAAAGTTTGTTTTCTACTTAATTTAACTGTTAGGCTAACACACTCAAGTGCGCTAGCCGATTTAAAGCATTTACTGTTTGTTACTGTATCTTTTTGTCTGTTTGAAACAAAAAAACAAAATAATATCCTTGTTTTCCCGCCTTTACTGAACTAGCATAGTCCAGTCTTCAGATTTTGCTGATCTCTGGGCTGTGTCATAGTTCCTGTGTTGTCCATATCCTTATTTGGATAGGAGGAAGCTTCTTTGTTCACCAGTGGGAGTGGGGAGCACTGAGCAGCCTATTTGTCCCTAAAGGAGTGGTTCCAGCCCAGCAACTTGTAGTTTATTGGCCGTTTTGGGCCATTTCCTAGCTCTTTTCAACCCCCCTGCTATAAAGCCTGCTTTAGCGCTTGTATACGACTCAGCACAGCTCCTCGTGGTGTCCTGCAGAGTTCTACAAGCAGCAGAGAGTGAAAGAGTGACTTTACTTTGATTTATAAGTATTTTTCTGGCTTTCTTTTTTTGACTGCTGTATTTCAACTGTATTTCGCCTAAAAGCATTTTTATATTACTAAACTAGCTCTGCAAGTTGATCTACTGTATTTGTGTTTGCTTCTGAACTGTTTGCACTTTAAAAAGTTTGTTTTCTGCTTAATTTAACTGTTAGGCTAACACACTCAAGTCGCTTAGCCAATTTAAAGCATTTACCGTTTGTTACTGTATCTTTTTGTGTGTTTGAAACAAAAAAAACAAAAAAATCCTTGTTTTCCCACCTTTACTGAACTAGAATAGTCCAGTCTTCAGATTTTGCTGATCTCTGGGCTGTGTCATAGTTCCTGTGTTGTCCATATCCTTATTTGGATAGGAGGAAGCTTCTTTGTTCACCAGTGGGAGTGGGGAGCACTGAGCAGCCTATTTGTCCCTAAAGGAGTGGTTCCAGCCCAGCAACTTGTAGTTTATTGGCCATTTTGGGCCATTTCCTAGCTCTTTTCAACCCCCTGCTATAAAGCCCGCTTTAGCGCTTGTATACGACTCAGCACAGCTCCTCGTGGTGTCCTGCAGTGTTCTACAAGCAGCAGAGAGTGAAAGAGTGACTTTCCTTTGATTTAGAAGTATTTTTCTGGCTTTCTTTTTTTGACTGCTGTACTTCAAGTGTATTTCGCCTAAAAGCATTTTTATATTACTAAACTAGCTCTGCAAGTTGATCTACTGTATTTGTGTTTGCTTCTGAACTGTTTGCACTTTAAAAAGTTTGTTTTCTGCTTAATTTAACTGTTAGGCTAACACACTCAAGTGCGCTAGCCGATTTAAAGCATTTACTGTTTGTTACTGTATCTTTTTGTCTGTTTGAAACAAAAAAAAAAAAAAAATCCTTGTTTTCCCACCTTTACTGAACTAGAATAGTCCAGTCTTCAGATTTTGCTGATCTCTGGGCTGTGTCATAGTTCCTGTGTTGTCCATATCCTTATTTGGATAGGAGGAAGCTTCTTTGTTCACCAGTGGGAGTGGGGAGCACTGAGCAGCCTATTTGTCCCTAAAGGAGTGGTTCCAGCCCAGCAACTTGTAGTTTATTGGCTGTTTTGGGCCATTTCCTAGCTCTTTTCAACCCCCTGCTATAAAGCCCGCTTTAGCGTTTGTATACAACTCAGCACAGCTCCTCGTGGTGTCCTGCAGTGTTCTACAAGCAGCAGAGAGTGAAAGAGTGACTTTCCTTTGATTTATAAGTATTTTTCTGGCTTTCTTTTTCTGACTGCTGTATTTCGACTAAAAACATTTTTATATTACTAAACTAGCTCTGCAAGTTGATCTACTATATTTGTGTTTGCTTCTGAACTGTTTGCACTTTAAAAAGTTTGTTTTCTGCTTAATTTAACTGTTAGGCTAACACACTCAAGTGCGCTAGCCGATTTAAAGCATTTACTGTTTGTTACTGTATCTTTTTGTCTGTTTGAAACAAAAAAAAAAAAAATCCTTGTTTTCCCGCCTTTACTGAACTAGAATAGTCCAGTCTTCAGATTTTGCTGATCTCTGGGCTGTGTCATAGTTTCTGTGTTGTCCATATCCTTATTTGGATAGGAGGAAGCTTCTTTGTTCACCAGTGGGAGTGGGGAGCACTGACCAGCCTATTTGTCCCTAAAGGAGTGGTTCCAGCCCAGCAACTTGTAGTTTATTGGCCATTTTGGGCCATTTCCTAGCTCTTTTCAACCCCCTGCTATAAAGCCCGCTTTAGCGCTTGTATACGACTCAGCACAGCTCCTCGTGGTGTCCTGCAGAGTTCTACAAGCAGCAGAGAGTGAAAGAGTGACTTTCCTTTGATTTAGAAGTATTTTTCTGGCTTTCTTTTTTTGACTGCTGTATTTCAACTGTATTTCGCCTAAAAGCATTTTTATATTACTAAACTAGCTCTGCAAGTTGATCTACTGTATTTGTGTTTGCTTCTGAACTGTTTGCACTTTAAAAAGTTTGTTTTCTGCTTAATTTAACTGTTAGGCTAACACACTCAAGTGCGCTAGCCGATTTAAAGCATTTACTGTTTGTTACTGTATCTTTTTGTCTGTTTGAAACAAAAAAAAAAAAAAAATATCCTTGTTTTCCCGCCTTTACTGAACTAGAATAGTCCAGTCTTCAGATTTTGCTGATCTCTGGGCTGTGTCATAGTTCCTGTGTTGTCCATATCCTTATTTGGATAGGAGGAAGCTTCTTTGTTCACCAGTGGGAGTGGGGAGCACTGAGCAGCCTATTTGTCCCTAAAAGAGTGGTTCCAGCCCAGCAACTTGTAGTTTATTGGCCGTTTTGGGCCATTTCCTAGCTCTTTTCAACCCCCTGCTATAAAGCCCGCTTTAGCGCTTGTGTACGACTCAGCACAGCTCTTCGTGGTGTCCTGCAGTGTTCTACAAGCAGCAGAGAGTGAAAGAGTGACTTTCCTTTGATTTATAAGTATTTTTCTGGCTTTCTTTTTTTGACTGCTGTATTTCGACTTAAAGCATTTTTATATTACTAAACTAGCTCTGCAAGTTGATCTACTGTATTTGTGTTTGCTTCTGAACTGTTTGCACTTTAAAAAGTTTGTTTTCTGCTTAATTTAACTGTTAGGCTAACACACTCAAGTGCGCTTGCCGATTTAAAGCATTTACTGTTTGTTACTGTATCTTTTTGTCTGTTTGAAACAAAAAAAAACAAAAAAACAAAAAAATCCTTGTTTTCCCGCCTTTACTGAACTAGAATAGTCCAGTCTTCAGATTTTGCTATTCTCTGGGCTGTGTCATAGTTTCTGTGTTGTCCATATCCTTATTTGGATAGGAGGAAGCTTCTTTGTTCACCAGTGGGAGTGGGGAGCACTGAGCAGCCTATTTGTCCCTAAAGGAGTGGTTCCAGCCCAGCAACTTGTAGTTTATTAGCCGTTTTGGGCCATTTCCTAGCTCTTTTCAACCCCCTGCTAGAAAGCCCTCTTTAGCGCGCTTTTGCACGAATTTGCTCATAGAGCAGCATCGGGCAGCGCTGGTTAATCAAGTTTAAACTATTTCTGGCTCCGCAAAGTCTGCTGTTCAATTTTTTCCCATAGAACTGCTCTACTTGCAATCTAAACAGTCTATTCTCTATCTGAAAAGCCCAGAACTTGCTCCTAAAGCATTTTTATACAGATAAAGCACTCTTAAACAAAAAGGAAGTACTTCATTTCCCTAAATCCCCTTGAGTACCCATTTCCCTATAGGTCCTTTCTGACTCAGTTACACAGCAATCCTATACACTATTCTAGCATGTCGAAGGGTCCATTGCTGGCGTCCTCTCCTGTTCAGCTGGTGAATCTGGGAATCTTGAGGCAATGTTACAACTGCCTCATGTACACAGACAACCCTCTCCTCCTCCCAACAAATACAAATATATGTGAGAGATGCAACTATATAGCCAAACTGGAGGCTGAGCTCTCTCAACTCAGTACTGGCAAAACCAGTCAGGAGGAGAAGGTAACCACGCACACCACAATCCCAGTCTCACATAGACCTATTACAACTGCAAACCAAACACATAAACACACAAAAACATACTCGGAGGCTCTAATTAAAAATCTACCAAAACAACAGAGTCCTCCAAAGCAGACACCCAAGCGACCACTACCTCAAGACAGAGCACATGCAACACATAATTCACAAAGTCAATGTGCTAAACCGTCACAGCCCTTAAGGCTAAACAACATGCCAGATACACTTGTAATAGGTGACTCCATAGTCAGACACACTGACGTCCCGCTCACCAGACTGAACAAGGAAAAGGTTACAGTAAGCTGCCTGTCGGGCGCTAGAATCTGCCACATAACACAAGCACTCAGGTCACTCCAAAGCAAGTACAAATATGACTCAGTCATTGTCCATGCCGGTGTGAATGACCTGAGACGTACCTCCCTGGACTATTTGAAAAGAGACATAGAGGAGCTCTCTAATTATGTAGCCCAGGCCGGTATGACCCTGACCCTGAGCAGCATCTTACCCTCACCAAGAATGATGCCACAGTACAGAGACAAAATTATCAGCTTTAACAATTGGCTTAATTACTGGTGTCATTCTAAGGGGATCCAATATCTGTCCGCTTGGGATGACATGCTTGACAATCCGCGCTGCTTCGCAAGGGACGGCTTGCACCTGTCACCCCTGGGCTTCCGGATATTGGCCAAGGCTCTTGCCACCCCCATAGTGCCTTTTTTAGGCAAGGCTCAAAAGACAAACCCACCTCCCTAGAAAACACAAGTGAAAAAAAACTAAGGGTAATGCTGCTCAATGCCAGAAGTCTAAACCTCAAGATGCATGCTCTCGAAGCCCTCCTCAGTATGGAGAGCATCGATGTCTGTGCAGTGACTGAAACCTGGTTCAAGACTCCTGAGAGCACCCCAGCACTACCAGGTTATACCTCATATCATGCTTTCCAGCCCCAAAACTTAGACCGAACCACAAAAGGAGGGGGAGTATCCATATTCATCAAAGATACCCACACCTCCAGGTTAGTGGCAATGCACGAAGCATCGGAGACCATCCAGGTGCAACTAACCATAGGCAAAACTGCCCTACAGTTTGTAGCATGCTACAGACCACCCTCTCAAACTCAGGAACCCCACTCAGCCTTCCTGAAGACACTGGAGAGTATGAATGTCTCTCCAAATACCATCATATTGGGAGACTTCAACTACCCAAACATAGACTGGGAACATTACTCAAGCCCCAACCCCCTAGCCCAAAGGTTCCTACAATTCATAAACTCAAATGCAATGGAACAACTAGTCACCACTCCCACAAGAGGAGATAATATACTAGACCTGATCATCACAAACATGGGGACAAAATGCTCCACACCGGAAGTATACCCTTCATTGGTGAGATCAGATCATAAATTAATCTCACTGGAAATCTACATCCCACCCCCACCCCCTGCACAGAAGACCACAGTGAAGAATTTCTCAAAAGCCAATTTCATACTTCTTAAGACTGGTGGTATCTTTCAAGGCCCCTGGGCCAGTGGAAACCACAACCCACACCGCTGAATCCTTTAAAAATGCCTTCTATGGACACCTTCAAGAATGCATGGATCATGCAATCCCTAATAAAACCAAGACCCATTCCCACAAAGGCAGGCATCCTGTCTGGTGGTCCCCAGCCATTAACAAACTTTACAACAGGAGGAGGAAGCTACTACATGACAGAGCAAAATCCCCAAAAGGGAAGGCATCTCTGATCAGTACTAGCAAAAATCTTTGATCACTCATAAAATCATCCAAGGCCAACTTTGAGAGAAAAATCGCAAAAGACACAAAAGGCAATCACAAGGCCTTTTTCAGCTATGTTAGAAACCTGGGTGGAAACTCCCAGATATGCTCAGAGTTAGTCCAAAATGACACAAAATACACTGAACCCACAGATATTGCCAACATTCTGGCAGGCAGGTTCAGTGCAAATTTCTCCGCCCCCTCCCCCCCAAAAGGAGAAATATCTATCCCAGCAGAGTGTAGCCTCCCTAACATCTCAGATGCCCAGGTGAGAGCCGCCCTCTCCAAAGCTAAAAACACAGCATCAATGGGACCGGACGGTGTCCTGGGCTGCATGCTACATGAACTCCAACAGGAACTAAACCCGCACATAAGGCTGCTGTTTAATCTTAGCCTTACTACAGGATACGTACCCAAAGAGTGGCGTACAGCAACAGTGGTCCCACTCCACAAAGGAGGTGCTTCTACGGACCCTGGAAATTACCGCCCCATAAGCTTGATGAGCCTGGTCTGCAAAGCTATGGAAAGGATCATTATGGAACTCATAAACAAAGACATTGGGGACCTACAGACATTGGATCCTACCCAATTCGGCTTTGTCAAAGGCAGATCCTGCCTTTTGAACCTAGTCGACTTTTTTGAAACAGTCACTAAGGCCATTGATGAGGGTAAGGCAGTTCACACGGCCTACCTTGACCTTGCAAAAGCCTTCGACACAATACCCCACTCGGGCATCATTGACAAACTCACCAGCTTAAATGTAAACCCATATGTCACAAGATGGGTTGCAAACTGGCTCAAGGACAGAACCCACAAGGTCAGAATTGCTGGAGCCATGTCAGACTCTAAGCCAGTCACAAGCGGTGTCCCACAGGGCTCAGTCCTGGGACCCCTCTTGTTCGGCATTTATTTTTCCTAGGTGCAAGCAAACATAGGAGGATTGTGGCTGACAAAGTTCGCAGATGACTGCAAACTGGGTGCCATAATTGATACTCCAGCGGACACAAGCATCCTTCAGAAAGGCCTCATAGAAATGGATAATTGGTGCCAGAGCCATGGCCTTAAACTGAATGCCAAAAAATGTATAGTTATACCCTTTGGGAAAAACAAGGTACCCACAAATTACCACATAGGTGGTAATCCATTAAGTACAGAAGAGGTAATCAGGGACCTAGGGGCCCAAGTCGACAGTAACCTCTCATTTGGCACTCACATTACCAAGGTGGTTAGGAAGACCTTCTATATTGCCCACCTTATCATGAAGGGATTCACATCTAGATCAAGAGAGGTCATTGTGCCCCTGTACTCTTCTCTTATCAGCCCATGATTGAGTACAATGCCCCATTTGGGATGTATCTTACCCGACACCTGCAGCAGTTAGAAAGACCCCAAAAGTTCCTCACCAAGAGGATAAAGGGTCTCAAACATATGTCATATGCTGCCCGGCTGAAGAAACTCCAGCTCTATTGAGTCGCATAGCACCTACTCAGAGGTGATCTATGCCTGACGTACAAGGCCATGTCCAATCTGGAATTAATGGACATGCTCCACCTCAGAAAATCCAAATCCATCAGAGCCACGAGAGCAAGAGATTTGAACCTCAACACAGAAATAAATAGGACGTGCTGGAGGGACAGATTCATAACCCAGAGGCTCCCTACACTCTGGAACAGAATCCCAGTCCATGTTAGGCAGAGCCCCTCACTAACTCTCTTCAAGAGAAATCTTGACGAGTGGATGGGAGATCGTAGGTTTACCCCGGGGGTCATCTCTGTGTCACTACTAGACAGAGGCACAGTAAACTAAACCCTAAATGGGCGTAGTATTCTCATCCCAAGGGGTGGCGAAAGCCACACACACTCTGGCTAGGCTTATAAATGCCCTAGGGCAGATAGCCTAGTATGAACCTATGAACCTATAAATTGTTCCACCAGGCATTAGGACTATCACAGCTGTTCTACTTGCCATTTGACAATTCTATCACCCTCATCTTAAACATTTTTATATTTACCCTTGCAGAGCCTCACTCTTTGACTCTTGTATTTGCATGGTTTTAAGTAAGCTTTTATCTGGGAATAGTCTCAGCATGGTGATAAATCAGGTTTATTCTGTCAGATAACACCATAATTATTTCCTCATGGCTTAACAAAAACTCCCCTTTCTCCCTTGTCATTTTTTACTGTGGCTTAGTCTGCCATCTACCCGCCATCTAATGCATTGCAAGCACAAATGTCAGTTTCTGCCATTTAGCTAAATTCAGAATTCTTTTCCATGGTTACAGAACATTGAAAAGGTGTTATGTTTTCTGACCTTCTCTTATCAGTCTCTGTAACCCTGCAGTTTACATAATTCAGTTTTTCACTATTTCAAATGGACCCTACCATTTAGCTACAAACTTGCTTTCTGTGGAGAGGTCCAAAACTAACCCCATCTCCAGCTTTAAATTCCCTGGTCCTTGCATTTATATTATGCACCTCTTATTGCGTGGCCTGGGCTTCACCACTTTCAGCCTATTGTAAGTTTATATACATAAATACACACACAGGAAACAGTGGGACTTAGAAACTAACTTAAAAGGGTTGGAAATTAAGCTTATGAGCAGTTCATAGAAAGTGTGACAGGTTTCATAGGAATGTATCTGATCAAAGGTTGGTCTCTTCAAAAGTATTAAAATACACACTTTCATCTATTCCTGACAGGCCTGATTTTGCCTCAGCATTTTGGTGTGTGCCTCATAAAATACATGATTTTGTGACAAAACAGTGATAAGTCATTTGACCAGACTTTTAGTTACAGACTTCTTATTCTTCAGGAAATACACGTAAAGAATGTTCCAACTTAACAGTGCTAATATTTAAAACTGTCCCTTTTGTGAGATATTTCCCCTTGATTTTGAGGGGGGAAAAAAAGGCTGAAGCCTGTGTTCGGATAAAGTGAGGAATGGACATTGCTAATGTTTATGTCACCAATCCTTCTTAAATAAAAAAAAAATAAAAGAAAAAATGTCTTTCCTTTTGAGTCTAATCTTAACATTCTATAGGCATCCTAATTCATTTCATTTGGAATCTTGAGTAATTGTGTAAATATGGCGTTTTACTATTCTTTCAATCCTCCCCTGCTGCAGGAAAACAATGAATAAATAATGAGTCCAGTGTTCCTTGCTGCAGGGGCTCATTTCAAAGACGGACAGGAAATATAGCTTAATTTTCCAAAATCTGTAGACAGGAATTTGTCGCTGGATATAGGAGATCACAGATGAAACTTGTTTTCAATGCTCTATTGTTCTCTTACCTTGAGTTTGACAGATGGTATAACATTTTTTTTAAACTGTAGCTGTTTGTTTCTGAAAATAAGTATTTTAGGATTCTGAGAAAATCAAGCAGATCATAATGTTGCAGGTAAGAGTGGCTAAGCATTACAAACTGCATTTTGTTTTTCCTTTTTTCTTTCAAACGGCCAAATGGTTTATGAGTGTAAATGCCTGTTTTAAGCATAAGGCAGTGGTAGCCATGTTATTTTTGAAATGAAAGGAGTTCCCTTTGATAATGTATTGTGGAGTGAATAACTTACTTCTCTAACAGCAGGAATAGACTTTATTTGTGATATAAAACTGGCAGATCCCACTTGCTTTCTTTGCAATGTTGTATATTCATATTCCAGATGACTGGAGTGCAGAAATAGTTTCAACTTGCCTTGCAGTACAGCTGCAAGTATTACACAAAAAATGCCTTATTACATTGTTTGCTGAAAATTGAGTATTATGCGAGTACACTAAAAATGTCTGTAAACCTGCAGAATTTGACCCTGCTTTTAATGTATTGTCTAACCATATAAAATGATTAAGACTTTTGAGATCTCTGGGGAAAAATAGCTGGGTCATACTGCATCTAGTGTTTACATAACAAATAACATAAGCCATAATTTATATGTAGCATCCCTTTCCAGTCTGCTGTGCTTTATCACAGGCTTAGCAGAGCATATTGGCTTAGTGATTGTGTGTATGTGTTTTTTTTTTTTTTTTTAATACATCCGCAGGATTCAGAGTACATGTTCTCACAATTGCTCCGTGGGTTTTCTCTGAGTATTTCAATTTCTTCCCACCTTCCCAAAATATGCTGGTTGATAGACTTCCTAAAAAAAGTGCTCATATGTTGTGAATGTATTCTTATGTTGTGAGGTATTTGGGTGCTGATGTGTCCAAAATGCATTAATTAATATGTCCTAGATAACCTTTGTCTAGGGTGACCTTGGATTGTCCCTGCCTCCTTGTTGGATGACTCTATATAAGTTTTGTGAAGAAAACAAACTTTGCAAGGTAGTCTCAAAAACAATCCATATTGCAGAGTTATTTTTTCCTCATCATCCATTGACTACTGTACTAGCTGCCAGCTCCCTCCTGTTCCTAGAGATTGGATGATCTCTGAGTGGTCTTCTGCCTTTCCCTTGGAAGACAGTAGCAGTATGTGAGATTTTGAGTTCTCCTGCACCTGGAAATCTAATGCTATGACTTTCATTCAAAGCAATATATATGTTGGTTTAGCAAATGTCATGCTGTTATAGGGCTGGCAGACTAGTTCTGGTTGCTAACCAGCTAGATGGAGGTGGAACCACAATGCATGCCACAGTTATTATTAATTTTCTGCAGTGCATTCTGAGTAGTGACCTAGGTCTGCACAGTATTCGTTGTATTTATTTATCCCTGCTAAGTGATGTTGGGATACTTTGATAGTGACCCTAGAATTTATTAGTGTACAGGTTATATCATGCTTGTACTCAGACCTGCATTTATTTACAGCATACAAGTTTGATTTCTCTGTATCATGCATGCCTAATGACCATCTGCATCTCTGGATGGAAACGTGATGTAATGTGGCCATTCGGGCTCAATTCTATGCATTTTAATGACATCACTTCTTACATGTAGCATTTATAGATTGTTACTATTCATTTAGTACATTTTTATATATGATTGCTACTGCCCATTCTGATGAACATCTGACTGCCCATCTATGGTATCGAGATGAATCTGCTAAAAGAAGTGGATCTGTAGCATGTGCAAGATTTCTTGAATCATCTTCCCATGTACTGTACATATCTCTGCACTCTGATGTAATCCATGTCTTCCAGCATCCATCCCATATACTGTCATGTTATATGTTGCATAGCCTAAACTTCTTATAAACAAAACCAGCCCTCCTTTTTAAAAGTATACTGATACCCTTCATTCACCCCCCCCAACTCTAAAAGGTTTCATCATTAAAAAATGTTGTAACTACATTTTTTTGCTGCTTCTACAGCCTTTCCAGGTCTGCTAGGAAGGTGACATGTTTTAAGTGCTGGTTACTTTTTGTAATTTTTAAAAATTGCACGTATTTATTCATTTCTATCTTTTAAACTGTTTTAACAACATATATTCTTACCCTTATCCAAAAACTGAAACCATCCTCTCCTTCAGCAGACTAACTACCTGCTGAATATCTACAAAAAGCAGCCAAATCCATCGCCTATCCCATTTCCATCCTGATCAATAGAACCATCAGTGAAGGACAAATCCCTAGTATCTGGAAAGTCTTCCATATTATCCCCATACATAAAGGTGGAAGCTCTACTGAATTCTCCATCTACCGTCCCATAGTACTACTTTCTCCTTTGGCAAAGATCATGGAAAAATGTATCCACAGGCAAATGCTAGACCACCTAATCCAAAATAATTTACTGTTCAGCTGTCAACGTGGTTTCAGACATTCCCACAGCACTACTACTGCCCTTCTTTCCTCTACTGACTGTATTAACAAAAATTGTAACCACAATATGCTTTCTTCTGCATTGTTTATTGAGCTGTCTAAGGCAATCGATATGGTAAATCGCCAGATACTTATAAATATCCTTAAATCCCTGTCTGTAGATGAACTTGCAAGAAAATGGTTCAAGTCATACTTAGATAACAGACAACAGGCTGTGCTTTGGCACAACATTCTATCTATCCACCTGCCTGTTAACCTTGGTATCATCAAGGGTTCATATTAGGACCCCTACTTTTTTCTGTATTTATCAATGACCTTCACCTAGCAATCCCCCAAGCTACATGCATCTAGTACGCAGGCGATTCCACTCTTATATGCTCATCCACATCCAGATCAGAACTTCACTCCCTTACCCAAAAGGTGTTTAACACAGTTGAACAATGGTTTACACAGCGCTGTCTCCACCTGAACGCCAAAAAAACAAAACTCCTACTCGTAAGTCCTCCCCAATAGATTTCACAGTAACATCCAATAACGGTACTCTCATATGCCTAGAACCTACAACCAAACTACTAGGTGTCACCATAGACAACAACCTCAACTTCGACACCCATATCAATAATACTCTAAAAACTGTTAACAGAAAACTAGGCTCTCTCTACAGGATCAAACTCTTCTTTTCTCCTTCAGCTAGAATAACTATTGCTCACACTCATCTAATCTCTACTCTCCTCTATGCCTCACCCATATATACGAATCTATCTAAAAACAACCTCAATAAAATGGAAAATTCCTACAATAACATAGCCGGATTTGCTACAGGAAACCCAAACCCACCACTGTTAGATTCTAAAGCGGCTAGGATGGCTTGAACTGCAAAATCAGCTTAAGTTTCATCAACTGACCATTGCCCATAAGACCCTTTACCAGCCTACCAATACTCCTGTACTATCTACCCTCATCATCCCGTATAATAATCTGAAGACCTTACGATCATCACATAAACTTCTTGTACATATTTCTAAATCAAACAACAGAGCTGGGGACTCTCTTTTCTCTAATACTGTGGGAAAACCCTGGAACCTTCTACCCAGTGAACTTTCCTCACTTCCCTGTATATCACTTTTCAAAAGCAAACTAAAACTTTTCCTCAGAACACACTGGTTGTGCCCCTGTACTAAACCTGACTAAGCAACTAGCTCTTCTAATCTTTCTTCTGCCTACCCACTTCTTCTTATTAATCAAGTTCTATTTTCCTTAAATTACAACATAACCTTGTCCTACTATATATTGTTACTTGCATCTTCTGGAAACTTATTATTGTGACAACATTTTTTTTACTAACATAATTATATTATAACCTGCCTTCTTTTTTATATTATGTATTAACCTGCATTTTTTGTATTGTACCTGCATTTTTTTGCACTATGTTATGAATGTCTGCCCTCTTTGATTATCTCTGTATTGTACCTGCAACGTGCATTGTACATATTCATTTTTGTATATGACATTTTGTTTTTGTTTTCACAGAGCTTATCTCCCTGGTCCTCTACTGAAAATGAATATGTATCCAGTTAGACTAGCCCGGTCAACAAGTAATAAATAAATAAAATAAATAAATAACACCATTTTAATAATATGTTCGATACCATGCTGCTTTATTGTACAATGTCTAGGATTAGGCATCTGGAATACAAGGAGCAATATTTTTTTTAATATGATAAAGTGCTTGTATGTATGTGTGTGTGTGTATGTGTGTGTGTGTGTGTGTGTGTGTGTGTGTGTGTGTGTATATATATATATATATATATATATATATATATATCCCATTTCACTGAAACCCATTTGGTTGACAGCCCCATTTCATAGACAAAAGTAATCAGGGCAAAAACCTGGGATTTGCCCCCCTCCCCACTGTTGTGCGACTGTGGAGTTGTAATATATAGTTGGGGGGGTGTGGGGGCACAGCCCCCCACCCACCTAGAAAGTTTGTCTATGAAATGAGCTGTCGACCAAATGGGTTTCAGTGAAATGGGATGTCAATATATATATATATATATATAGTTACACTTCATAATCTCGAATTACTGAAAGCTCACAGTTCAGTAACCCGAGACCATGAAGCTGAAAACCAGAATGCCGAAAGTACATAAGAGCGAATTCGAATATCTCAAATTCACACTTATGCATTTCCGGTACTTCGCGTGTAGTGTTATGGTGCCTGAAATGGCAGGTAAGTGAGTGTTTGTGTGTGTTTTTGTACATTGTAAGTGTGAGTGTGAGTGTTGGATTTGTCTGTGTTTGTGTATGTGTGATGTTTATTTGTGTGCGAGTGAGGGAGTGGAGGATGGAGTGGTGTGAGCGTTTTTTTTTTTTATGTTATGTGTGACCTCGGAGTTGGTATATATAAGTAGGCGGGTGTGGGGGGCAGAGCCCCCCACCTGCTTATATGTAGTGTAGGGCTGTGTGGTTTGTGTGCTGTGGGTGGAATGGTGTGTATGTTAAGTGGTGTATGTATGTTCGTGATTGTGCGATTCTGGATTGTGGTTTCGGTGTTGTGAATGGTTCGAATTCATAGTCTCAGGTTACTGAATTTCGAGCTTTCAGTAATTCGAGATTATGAAGTGAAACTATATATATATATATATATATATATATATATATATATATGTGTGTGTGTGTGTGTGTTACGATTCTCCTTCAGAAGGTCAAACGGCTGAAATCTCGCAATGCATATGGCCAAAGCCATATGCTCGAATTTCAGAAGCTCGACCTTCTGAAAGGAAACAACAAAAAATGGACAGCAAAACAATGTTTCTGCAGGGAGGGAAGTCATCCTGCACCCCCCACACCCCCCGCTACTTATGTATACCAACTCCGAGATCGCACTACAGCGAAGAAAGGGAAATCTCCTGTTTTGAACTGTATGCCGATCCCCATTCAGGTCGAGCTTCTGAAATTTCGAGCATATGGTCTCGACCATATGCATTTCGAGATTTCAGCTGTTCGATCTTCTGAAGGGGAACCATCTGTACACACACAAATAAATATATATATAAACAAACTGCCATAAACAAACTGTACAACAGAAGGAAGAAACTGTTGCAAAAGAGTGTAAAATCCCATGAGTGGAGGAGCTCCCTGGTCAGCCTCAGTAAGAAGCTGAGATCCCATATAAGATCCTCCAAAGCTAGCTACGAAAACAAAATTGCCACTAATTCCAAGGATAACCACAAAACATTCTATAGCTATGTCAAGAATATCGATGGCAACACCCAGATCTGCTCTGAGTTACAGCACAAAGGCAAGAAAATTACAGAACCAACTGATATTGCCAATATCCTGGTAGATAGGTTCAGTGCTAACTTTACCCCCCTGTTAGCCCCTAAAGGGCCCATATCTATACAGGAAGAATGCTGAGTCCCTGTAATCACAACTACACAGGTAAAAGCTGCACTCTCTAAAGCCACAAACACAGCATCCATGGGACCGGACAACATCCCAGTCTGCGTTTTACACAAACTTCAGAACAAACTGGCTCCCCACTTAAGCACCGTGTTCAATAATAGCCTCGCATCAGGCTTTGTGCCCACTGAATGGCGCACAGCAACAGTTATCCCACTCCACAAAGGGGGAGCCACCACTGATCCCGGGAACTATCAACCTATTAGCTTGACAAGCCTGGTCTGCAAGGCCATTGAACGTATCATCATGGAACTCATAAACAAAGACATTGGTAACCTCCAAACTCTGGATCCCACCCAGTTTGGGTTTGTGAAAGGCAGATCATGCCTCCTGAACCTGCTCGACTTCTTTGAGGCAGTTACCAAAGCCGTAGAGGAGGGTATGGTGGTTCACACAAACTATCTTGACCTCGCCAAGGCTTTCGACACCATCCCCCACTGGAATTATTCAACACAAAATCACAAACGGAAAAACACCAAACAGCAAAATAAATCCTCCGATTAAGAATAAAAGCAAGTTGTATTTATTGTATTCAAAGGTTTAGCGCTTTCACTTCAGAGACAGCAGCTCATCATCAGAATTGAAAAAAAAAAAAATACACCATTTTTATTTGAAATTGGTGCCAAAAAGAGCTTAGCTTAAAGTGAAATTAAAATATAATTTAAAATTTTACATATTTTTTTTGTTTTTGATTTTGTTGTTGAGTGGTCTCTTGTTGTCCATTCTGGAATTATAGCTAAACTTACTAAACTAGGTATAAATCCCTACGTCACAAGATGGGTTGCCAACTGGCTCACTGACAGAACCTACACTGTAAAAGTTGCAGACTCCATATCTGACCTCAAAGCAGTGACAAGTGGAGTACCACAGGGTTCTGTCCTGGGACCTCTCTTGTTTGGTATCTACTTCTCTGAAGTACAGGCTAACACAGAAGGCCTCTGGCTAACGAAGTTCGCAGATGACTGCAAACTAGGAGCCATAGTCAAGTCCCTAAATGATGTGGACATCCTACAGAAGGGCCTCACTGAGACAGATGCCTGGTATCAGAGCCATGGCCTCAAGCTCAATGCCAAAAAGTGCAGTGTTATCCTCTTTGGCAAAAACTCTGTACCCATGAACTACCACATAGGCAGCAATCTACTTAACACTGAATGTGTGATAAGAGACCTTGGGAACCAGGTGGACAGTAGTCTCTCCTTTGATAGTCTCATCGCCACAGTAGTCAGGAAGTCCTTCTACGTGGCACACCTCATCATAAACGGGTTCTCATCCAGGAAAAAAGAGGTCATTGTTCCCCTCTACTCGACACTCATTAGACCCATTATAGAGTGCAATGCCCCTTTTGGAATGTACCTCACAAGACATCTGCAGCAGCTGGAAAGGCCACAGAAGTACCTCACAAAGAGGATTACTGGCCTCACACAAATGCCCTACACTGACCGTCTCAAAAAACTCCAGCTTTACTCCGTAACATATCACCTACTCCGAGGTGATCTCTGCCTAACATATAAAGCTATGTCAAACTCAGAGCTGTTGGACATGCTACACCTAAAGAAATCCCAATCCCTCCAAGCTACACACTCTAGGGACCTAAACCTTGTCACCACAATAAACAGGACATGCTGGAGGAATAGATTCCTGTCCCAGAGACTTCCCATACTCTAGAACAGGCTACACATCTATGTCAAGCAAAGTTCTTCATTAGCACTCTTCAAGAAAAATCTTAATGAGTGGATGGGAAATAGGAAATACACCCTGGGGATCACTTCTGTGTCTCTGCTGGACAGTGACACAGGAAAATAAATTTCTTGGGTGGCGTAAGCCAGGGAACCTTGTTGGCTAGGCTTACATAGGCCCTTGGGCCGATAGCCTAATACCTACCTATGAACATATATATATATATATATATATATATATATATATATATATATAATGTGTGTGTGTGTTTGTGTACGTGTTTAAAAAAAAATATTTTGAGGTGCAGTAGCTTCCATTAAACCATAGGAAAAACTGGTAATTCTTTTGATTATTTAAATTGCTGGATGAGCTTCCTTAAAACCGGGAAAAAAGTAGCAAGAATTGTAGCCAATCTTATTTCAGATTTCACAGTAATCAAGCACTTATAGCTTGTTTAGAAATCCATACCTCTTTACTGAAATAAAAAATCTATTAGCTAGATAAGCACTTTTGCCCTTCATCAGATCTCATTCCTGTTTACATGACATGCATTATTTATGTATGCTTTAACACATAATTCGTAGTCATTACACTCAAGATACACTTGAGATTACACTTGAGATGGTAGACGCATGATATAGACTGGCCAGTTTAAAGTAGGATAGATAGGTCTCATCTTTCATTCCTGCTCTGCATATCCTCTACTATTATGTAATGCTGTATCCGCTTACCCTTGGAGCTTTTCTCCCCAGGCCTCCGCTGAAAATGGACATGCATCCAGTCGGACTGTCCCGGTCAACAAATGTAAAATAAAATAAATAAAAATAAAATACTACTGATAGCTAATAGGTTATAGCTTATGTGATGTATTCCCATCCCATATTGCTAGTGCTTAATTGATAAAGACACTTTATATATCTGTTGTCACTGGATATAGACATCCATTTGTACATCATCCTATCTGTGACACAATAATTAGATGTCATTTGCCATATTAAAATTAGCAACAAGTACTAACAAGTACTTGACAGCCAGTCAGGTTAATGCTGTTGTAATCATAATTGCAGCTAGTCAGGACCATGCTCCGAACTGTCTAGTTGTCCAAGTGACTAGATGCATCTACCTTGTGTCATTTATGTCAGATAATGTGCCACCCTTTTCATGAAAGAATGACTAAAACTGTTTTGTGATATCAGTTATAAATAGTGTGCCAAGAGCCGTGCAAGGGCTCCCTACATGCTTGGTCTAAGGTATCTGGGACAGACAGTAAGAAGGTAAGAGGAAACAAGGGCATCCAGCAAAGATGTGGATGGATTATGTAAGGAGGATCTGAGTCAAGCATGAGCGTTGAAGAAGGCAGGAGTATGGCATTGAATCGAGAGAGATGGCGACAGTTAACATGACACCCCAACCCCGTGTAGAAATTAGGAATAAGGGTATTGATGATGATTATGATTATAGCAGCAGTGGACTGAACAGGGTTAAATACAACTGCGCCACATAATGAAAAAAAGATGTAATCTGCCTATAACTGAGGCAAGTATGTATAAATTCATAGATTGTTATTATAGTACTAGGAAGATTTTAGGTATCTTACAAAGATATGGCATGTCCACTGCCAATATTCATACATACCATAACTATGCAGATGTTGTAGGCTGTAAAATTAGCATATGCTCAACCTGTGGTAGGAGAGTAAACATATATGTGTGAATCTTTGTTGAAAAGAGACTTAATCTCAACGTGTGAAACTAGAGCTAAATTATTGGAAGTGTTGAATCTGTATATAGGTGTGTGTTTGTGTGTGTGTGTGTGTGTGTGTGTGTGTATGTATGTATGTATATGTGCTGTACAATATCTGCCTTACAGTATGTCAAACTGCATATGGTCGAGATTGTATGATTGATGTTCTGAAACACTGAAAAATACAGAACTACTAAAAACAACCCTGATAATTCTAAATACCAGCTCCGAGATCATACTATGGTGAGGAAAATGGCAAATTCCCTTAGCCTCCCTGTAACGTGATCTCAGTACAAACAAACGTTTCAATAACTTCGATCATATGGCCTTGACCATTTGCAGTTTGATGTTCTGAAACATTGATAATTTGAAGGGGACGTGTGTGTGTGTGTGTGTGTGTGTGTGTGTGTGTGTGTGTGTGTGTGTGTGTGTGTGTGTGTGTGTAATAGACACACACACACAGACACACATTCCACTTTAGACAAACAAGCAGCATGTTTTTGTGTAGTGGGAGGAAACTGGAATACCCATTGGAAAACCTACAAACTGTACACAAGCAGTGACTAGAAAACAGGACTGAACCCCAGAGCCTGGAGTTCTGAGGTGAAGGTCTTAAATGAGCAATCATACTGTTTAAACAGTATGGGCACTTTGCCACTGAGTCTCTAAAATTTAATCTGTACTTTTGTCGTGTTCATAGATTCATAGGTGGTTACTAGACTAATGGCTCAGGAACCCTTACATGCCTAGCCATGTTTATCCTGAGTTGATCCAATCACCAATAGTTAGATGAGCAAAGTTCACAGATGTATGAGTTTATGGTAATGAATACTAACTGCTTCTGTCCATGAGGACATGGACTCCACCCCAGGAGTGAATTTATAGTCACCCATCCCTTGATCTAGGTTGCGTTCGAAGAGGGTCAGGGAAGGGCTGTACTTCACATGAATGGGAAGCTTGTTCCAGAGAAGAGGTAGTCTCTGGGAGATGTATCTATCTCTTCACCATGATTTGTTCATGTCAGAGATTAGGTTAAGATCCCTAGAGTGAGTGATCCTCGTACAGTTTGAGTTACGAATGTGTAGCATTTTCATCAGCCTGGGTCAGAGAATAACCTGTAAGCCATGCATTGGTCACCCCACACCAGCCTGCAGGAGGCAGAATACAGTGACATGACGTTTAGTCTTTTATCATAAGACTTGTTTTGTGAACTCTGTATTTTCTTGGTGAGAAACCTCTGTGGTTTCTCCAGCTGTTGCAGGTGTGTGGTGAGATACATGCAAAGGGAAGCATTGTACTCAATTATTGGTCTAACGAGGGCCAAGTGTAATAGAATTGTAATATCCATAGATTTAGATGTAATGTCTTGACTTATGAGGTGAGCCACACAGAGGGGTTTTCTTAGCACTGTTGATACATGGTGGTTGAAGTTCAGATTGTTATCAACCTGAGAACCTAAGTCACGTATTACTGGATCTGCACTTAGGGAGGGTGCTTTATATAATGTATTTAGCAGGAATGTTAGCTCTCTCAAAGGGAATACCAGCCACTGTTTTTTTGCTAGAGGTGAAGTCACCCACTTTGACAGTATTTGTCGTGTTGATGAGCTAATCTGCTACCCTTTTGATGATGTAGGGGTTAATTCCCAATTTGGAGAGTTTCTGTATAATACCTGCTTGGGGGATTGTGTCAGATGCCTTGACTAGGTCAAGGAAGGTGGTATGCACTGTCTTTCCCTCGTCCATGGCCTTGGTGACTTTCTTGAAGTCGGCAAGGTTTAACAGACATGATCCACCCTTAACAAATCTGAACTGGGTTGGGTCCAAAGTTTGGAGATTACATATGTCCTTGTTGATAAGGTCCATAATAGTCCATAATGATTATTTCCATGACCTTGCAGAAGAGGCTAGTCAAGCTTATGAATTCATAATTCCCAAGTTCGGTTGTGGAGCCCCCTTTGTGCAGAGGGATTGCTGTTGCTGTCCTCCATTCTGCAGGAACATAGACAGTGTGCAAGCTGTGAATAAACAGGGATCCAAGTGGGTCTGCTAGGCCATGTTTTAAGTTGTTTAAACTGCAACCTGGGATGTTTTCTGGTCTCATTGATGCCATATTTTTGGCCTTGGAGAGCACAGAGATGACCTGTTCTCGTGAGATAATATAGGCTGAGGAAAGATGGCAGGTTTACTTTGGGGGATTACTGGTGGGGACAGGGGGATAAAGTTTGCTCCAAATCTGTCAGCTAGCAGGTTGACTTTTACCTCCAGTTGAGTATGGGTGGTACCCTCCAACCAGTTCGGAGCATAACTGAATATTCCCCTTTAGATTTTGGAAGTAGTTAAAGAACGGCTCGTGATTATCCTTAGCTAGGGAAGCTATTTTTGGTTCATAATTAGTTTTGTAGGACTTGACAAGATCTCTAATTTGTTTGTTTAGGCTAGGGGGGATGTCTTCCTCTGCTGAGACAGTTCCCTCTTGTTTTTGGACATTAGTTTCTTTCTTTTGTTATATAGCCTGTTTATAGTAGAGGTCCACCACGGTGGCTTGTTTTTCTGGCAAGACCTGGTTTTAATCTGGCCAGATACTGCTGATACTATACAACTGTGTAAGTGGTTATACATAGTGTTGGTGTACACCTCTGCAAATGAGTCTGTGTTATTTGTGTTCGATGGTCCTTTGAAACTTCTTATGCCATCACTTAGTAGGAGGTAATTTGTCTTGGAGATATTCTTAAGTGTTTTTGAGCTTGATGGAGTATCTAGCCTTATAATTGCATCAAGAAAGACTGATTTGTGGTCTGATCTTATCAGGGAGGACATCACACGGGGTGGTGCAATACTCTCCCATGTTAATAAGTATTATGTACAGGACATTTGAGCCCTTCATGGGTGTGCTGAGAAGCTGTTCTGTAGCATTTGCATTGACAAAGTCCAAAAACCTCTGAGCCAGCATGTTTGGGCCGTTTTGTTTCTCAGTTAATGGTAGGATAATTCAAATCACCCATGAGTAAGGTGTTGGGTTGTATGGTAAGTGACTCCATTAAGTCCAGCTATGCGGTTTGCTTTTCCTGTTTCATAGTGGGAGACCTATAGCTATCTATGATGTGGTAGGGGATTTTGCATATGGTTAATTGAACATGGAATAACTCAAGAGAGTCTTACTGTTTGACCAGTCTTGGATACACCTCCTTCTTTAGTAATTTCATGCTCAGTTTTTGGTATGAACGTATGGAAGGCATTGTAACCCTGTATTGCCAGGTGCTTTCTGCAGCTTTGAATCACGTCTCAGTGACTGCACAGATGTCAGCATCTTCCAAGGTGAGGAGTGCTTCGAGGGAGCACAGTTTCTCATTTAGACTCCTAACATTTATCAACCGTACCTTGAGTTTATGTAGAGAGGATTTTATTACCTTGGAATGTTGGTTATTTTGACACTGCCTGAAAAAGGCACAATAGGATCTTTGCCTAGAGGAGACAGGTGCAGACCATCTCTGGCAAAGCAGTGTGACCTGTCAGCCATGTCTTCCCAGGCTGACAGATGTTGGATCACTTTAGACTGACACCAGAAGCTAAGCCAGTTGTTAAAGTCAGTTATTTTTTGTTTGTATTGTGGCATCATCCATGGAGAAGGTAGCATGCTGCTTAAGGCTAGGCTTATACCTGCCTGTGACACATAATCTGAGAGCTCAGTCATGTCTCTCTTCATATAATCCAGAGAGGTGCATCTCAAGTCATTCACCCCTACATGGATTACGGCGGAGTCATACTAGTACCTGTGGCTGAGTGACTTGGGTGCTTGAGTGACTTGACATATCCTGGCATCTGACAGGCAGCTAACAGTAACCAGCTCCTTATCGAGCCTGGTGAGGGGAACATCTGTGTGTCTCACTATGGAGTCTCCTGTGAACAGTGGATTGGGTTTTATGGTGTTATGCCTTGTTAGTTTATTTGTTGAGACACTGGTGTGTGTGGTGCTGTGTTGTGGTTGTTTTTTTGCATTGCTGTGTGTGTAAGTGCTTTCTGAAGGCACCATTTGGGAGGCCTCTGGTCTTTTGGCAAGTTTATTGGTGAGTATCTCTGCAAATGTGGATTTATGTCCATTCATCCATCCACAACCCCTTTTTCCCATTTTTACATATGGGGTTGGGCTGTCCTTTCAATAGTGACAATCATCTGGAGCCAAGGTTTACACCACTGCATGGCTAGCCCTGTTGCGGTAGTTCATCCACACCACAAACTCATACATAGTCACACCTATGGCCAATTAAGAGTGTGAAATCCACCTACTGCATGTCTTTGGAATGTGGGAAGAAACCAGAGCACACAGAGAAAACCCACGCCTTGGGGAACCTCTTGCTGTGAGGTGACAATTCTATCCATCTTCTGCACCACTGTGCCGCCCATATGTGGGTTTATATGTTGTCATTATTTAGTGTGGGAAGTGATATCTGTGTGCTGACAACTTGTTTGATTTGTCTGTATGTAAGAGTCTTGTGTCCATTTTCATAGTGTAACTATATCTCTCACATAAAGTATTTGTTTCAGGAGTAAGTGGTTGTCAGTATACATGAGACAGTTGCTACATTGCCTCAGGATGCCCATGTCCAAAAGGCTGGCCACAGAGATGTTAGGAAACTGCCAATCCATGATCCTTACTGTGGATTTTGTCAGGGAAGGGAATGGGATAAATTAGACTAGATTGTGCTGGTGGCACAGAGAGTATAAGTGGGCCTATGCTTTGTGTAGTCAAAAGCAACCACACAAAGTGACACTGCTTGACACTCAACTTATTTGCTCCTAGAGCACGAAGAGGCTGGGTGTGGTGTTAGTGACCCATCTTCTCTTTCTCTCCTCAGTAGCAAACACATTAACATCCTTTGGTAGGATCAGTTCATGTAGCATAAACATTCTGCTTATTACTTCACTTTATGCACCACTAATAGAAGAAGCTGTATCTTCAGAACTACTTGATATAATTCTTGGCAATCAGCTAAAATCTGACCATTCTACAAGGAAAGATGTAGTAAAAAACAGTCTCACACTAAGTAAATTGTACAGGGCAAAGGCATTCCTTAATGACAGCCAGGTCATATTCATGCAGGTCTTTCCCATATTCCAACTGTACTGTTCTCTTCATTACTCAAAAAGTGGAATTCTCAGGTGGGCACTGGGGCAAAACCTTCGAACCCATCACTGCCACTCTTTATGTGATTCTTATAGCTCAGATTTAATCAACTTGCTATTAATCACCTCTCCCTTCCTGATAAACTTTACAATCATATTTGTGTCTCATTGTCTAATGGCACCACACATAAAGTCTTCAGGTATGTTCTTGGAGATTCAACACTGGAAATGGAATTACAGTGTCAGGTAGAAAGACATGTCTGAGCTTTTCTCCCCTGGCCTCCACTGAAAATTGGCTCTTTCCAAGTTGGACTTTCCCAGTAAGCAAATGTAAAATAAATAAACAGTCACTCAGCTTCACCTACTGTCAGTCACCTGATCTGCAGCTTGACTCTGTTGTATTTGAGATGAATATTTAAACTAATTTCTCTTATACATGTGCATTTTTGGATATGCAAAAGTTGATGTTTTTGCAGACTAGAAATTTAATTTTCTGATAGTATTGGTGAATGCATATTAATAGGTTCATAGGTGTGTACTAGGCTAATGGCCCTAATTATCCTGGCATTGTGCCACCTGACCTTAGTTCCCAGTGCCTCTATGGAGTAGAGCCACTGGAGTGATCCCCGCCCGGGTGACAATTATTCTTGTGTGTGCAAACTAATGTCTCTTGTATGTCTCTCTTGTTTTAAAGGCATCACAAAATTCCTGGTTAACAAATGCAAATAAATAAGTAAATATATTTGTAGTTAGTCCTTGCCTATATAAACACTGGAGAGTAGTGTTAGTAAGTCTAGTCAGATGTTTTCATTTCATTACTTTATTTCTTTTTTGTGAATGTGTATACTTGTTTAGCTCCTAATATTTGCCTTCTTCAAACAGGACATTGCATGGTACCATATGCAGTATGGCTGTGCTTTCCTTAAACCCTTTTAATTTATTTACTGATTGAATTAATTTGTTAACTATTAACTATGGTAGAGCACTGAGGAGTTCTGACCGATTTCCATTTCAGCCCAGGGTCCATAATATGAACGCTATAAATGTTTTTGTAATCAATGACTGCATGATTAAATATGTTCATTAAAAATTATATCCAACAAATTTTATTTTATTTTACTGTTGAATCCTGGAATGCATAGCAACCTCTCTGGAGTTTAAGAAAATTCTGCATTGGATCCAAAGGTTCAGGAATAGAAGTCAGACATTAGGGTTAGTTAACTGGACTCCCTATTGAAATGTTGGCATTTAAAATACTAAGCTCCAAAAAGCCAAAAAATAAATAAAAAGGACCAAAAACACAGGAGAAGAGCAAATCTTTTAAATTGCTGTTCTCCTTTAAACTTCTGTTTTGCAGGGGGCAGCAAACTCCCCACATCTCCAAACATATATATATATATATACCAACTCCAAGATCGCCATACCATGGAGAAAAGGGAATATTCTGAGAAATGACATTTTGGACTTACTAAATTTAAGTTCAGTCTTTCGGACATTTAGTCTCTGGATTTCCAGACTCACTCTAGCAGGTACCAGCATTTCACTTGGTTACCAGATTAACTCAGTTTTTCATGACTGTAGCCTTAATCTTAAGTATCTATAGTGAAACAGTAGTTAGAGTTGCTGTACATAGGGATTAAGCCTATTAGTCACAATATACTCATTTTTTTGTGATGTTGACTTGTGGCTCACCAAAGACAGTGTGATGAAGTGAACTGTCATATGCTATTAGACAGAAGGGAGGTGTCCAAAACTGTATTCCATGAGAAATGAAAGGTGTTGTGGGAAAAGCTTCAACATTCCTTTTATGTTAATGCAGACTGTAAATCATAACCTCATTATTTTTCTTTCTTTCCTTATTCATTCATTCATTCATTCATTCATTCATTCATTCATTTATTTTAGTTTGTTAAGCGCGTAAGTGAAATAGTTTTAGGAATCTTTTCCAGACAGAAGGAAGCATGCACATTTCCATGCACATTTTATAGTTAGAAATAAATGTTGGAAAACGGGATAAAGGAAATATACAGAAATATATAATTATAGACCAGATTAATGGCAGAGCACAAATTATAAAATCTTGGCAGTATAACCCTATTGAAGTAAGTAAATATTGATAAAGGAGGTCCTGGCAAATCGTAGTTAAAGGATGTTCTGTCAGGGTAAGCAAGAGAGTAGAATTAACAGTTGGTAGGAGAGTGAGGTCAAGTCAGATAATAAAGAAGAGAATCTGACATAAGGGAGGGGGTAAGGAGAGCAAGTGAAAGAAGGTGAAATTATTTAAGATTGTAGTTAGGATGAGGGAGGGAAGGGGAATGCATATATCAATGTCTTGTTAATTAATGTTTATGTAAAGTAAAGCCACAGACCATTAAATGGTGTGCCATACATGCATTCTGTTCCTTTTTCAGGGTCCAGAGAGCTTTGATGATGTTGCTGTCACATTTTCAGAAGAGGAATGGATGATTCTAAGCCCTCAGCAGAAAGAACTACACAGGAAAGTGATGGTGCAGAATTACGAAACAATGATCTCACTGGGTAAACTTACACACAGTATATTTAATGCCATTTATTTTAATAATACTTTTAATTTTTTACCAGGATTGGTGCATAAAATGGAATTGGACTACTTTCCAAACTAAGAAATACTTGCTGCTGGAAGTCAAACAGTCCAAAACCAAGCCGTAAAAACTTCAGGTGTTGCTCAAAAAGTGCAGTACAATCCTGTAAAATTGTAAAACACAGGTTTAATCCAAGAAATACAATACAATCCAGTACAATTCAGTAAAATTGTAAAACACAGGTTTAATCCAAGAAATACAATTGTATTGTTTTTCTTGGATTAAACCTGTGTTTTACAATTGTACAGGATTGTACTGCACTTCTTGAGCAACACCTGACGTTTTTACGGCTTGGTTTTGGACTGTTTGACTTCCAGCAGCAAGTATTTCTTAGTTTGTGATATTGGAACATTTTATTAGACTACTTTCCACTGTCTTACTTTTTGAGTTATTTGAAGCTCCAGGTGGACGCAGCTTGAAATCATATTTTATCTATAGTGAGAACTTTGGATTTTTAGTAAATATTCATAGCTGTTAAAGATATGTAATTCTATACACGGTAAAACAAATGATAGTGAAAACGTAGGTGAAGATGTTTTTTTTTCTGAATGAATCCATCGTTTACTAGAGCAAATAGTATTACAGACTTTTTACCTAGACAACACAGATTTCTTCTGTGTAATATTTCTAGTCCCAGTACCTTCTGAAAATCTAGCGTTTGCCCTTACTCAGCCATTCACTCCCCTTTACCAGGGAGACAGCCATATGTAACACAGGTGATGAGGAGTTTTGTGCCTTAGACATGGCCAAAAAAAGTTGGAAATCTGCATGTGACAGAGGCTTTTCTTCTGTTGTTTTATTAATTACAGTCCATCTATTAATTATGTATGTTCTGGTTTAGCCTTCTGAGAGTTCAGAATAGCATTGAGAAGGGGGGACCATTTACTGGCATGATTCTTTATTGTAGTTGCGTACATACACTTCAGCATAACTCAAAATGTCCATCAAATCCCCAAAGCCAAACATATGGCTGCAGTAAATCCAAAAGGACACTGTGTATACATGATGTTCATCGTGTTTCACTATTGCAGTCATTACACTTGGGTTATCCTGCTGGCAGGTTACCCGCAGTTGGCCTGAATTCCAAAGTCTTGGTCCGGTGTCGGTTGCTGTCGCCTCTTCCCTGACGTCAGTGCACCAGGGGTATAAAAGATGCAGCTGACGCCATTTTCTTCAGTCTTTCTTGCCGCACGGTGCCCGAAGCAAAAGCAGTTCGCAAGTGCCGGTCGGCCGACTCCTGAGATTTTCAAAATCATATTTCAGATCCGAAGTCTTCATTAAAGCTAAGTACCCCATTAGGGAAACTTTTTTCTTGCTCCAGACCGATGTCAGAAAAAGTTAACAATTGTATTTCTTGTGGGAAGCAAATACCTCATAAGGATTTTCATTCTTACTTTATTCCTTGCCTACGCCCTGATCACAGCGTTGCTAGCTGTCGGTTTTGCACTAGATTTAACCAACGCACTATTAAGCGTTGGTACGATTTTGCCTTTCATTACTTTGGCCGAAGATTCAATTATATAATGCCGTCAGAACAACCGACGACCGGAGTTTATAAAAAGCGCAAGGAAAAGGAAAAGGACAGGCATCTGAGGTCCAAAACCGACAACGAGGTTTCCGCTAAGCCAGTCGCCGGTTCGCCGATTCACAGTGAGGCGCTTTCGCAGCCCCTGATGCCCGCAACCTCAGAGCCACAGGCTGCTGCCGATTCCCACATGCAGCCAACTAGGCCTCTGGATACTCAAGGTATTGGACACTCAGAAACTATTCCCTCAGATGGGTCCGGAGCGCTGAGCAGGCAACGGCTTCTGAGGGTGTTTTCAGACCTACACAGTTATATGTAAAGCCTACCTCAGCTCCCAAAGCAAATACTAAAGCAGCTCTAAAGACAAAGAAACAAGTACAGCATTCTCCTGGACAGACTTCCATGCCTAAAAAACAGATGCTCAAAATGGCCGAAGACCTAATTACCTTGATCACGGGGTCCCATCTCCCTCCTGATAAGAGGCCTAGGCAAGAGACAGAATATGAATCTTCAGATCAGGTTTCCATTTCCTCTGACTCCTCTTCTGAGCAGGAATACTCTCTTCCTCCCTATGAGGATTCTGATGCTGAAGAATCTATTCCTTCAGCCTCTCCTCCTGAGGATTTTTCTTTTGGGGAAACCCTGCATACCATGAGGGAGCACTTCCACTGGGAGAGCCAAGACTACTCAGAATCAAAGAAAAGGCTTATAGATTTTCTTTTACTACCTCAGCACAGGCCGCTTGCTATTCCCCCTGTGTTAGACATTGTAGATGATGTATTTTCTGAGTCCGCCCTTTCTCCTGACTCTTTACCCCCTGCCCCTGTAAAACCTGACAAATACTACAGGGTTCCAGACTCACATAAATTTCTTTATAAAAACCCTGCTGCTAATCCAGAAACTATTTCTCAGGGTCCCAAAGGAGTCAAGGCTTCTACTGCAAAAACCCTATCCCCTCTGACAGGGATTCTAGGGCACTAGACATATGGGGGAAAAAAGTTTACACTTCTGCTACTTTGGCTGTGAGGGCTTTAAATTGTCAATTTCATATACTTAAATATCAGCAATACTTAATGTCACTGCTAAAACAGAAAATGTTGTCAAATTCTGATTGTGCAGAAAATAAGGAAATGCAGGATTTATTGCATGCAACTGAACAAGTGGGAATGCATACATTGCAATGTGGTTTTGATTCTCTAGAGGCCTCTTGCAGGGCCGCAGTTACGGGTTCTGTCATTAGGAGGCATGCTTGGTTAAAGGAACAGATTCTACCTGATCATGTTAAGGCAAAATTACTAGATGCTCCATTACAGCATGATACTTTATTTGGTGTTAAAGCAGAGGAGGTGTTGAAGAAAATGGAGGACAAAGCAAAATCTATGCAAACAGTAAAGGATTTCTTACAGGTACAGCCACCCAGATTTAGCAGGAACTGGCCTACAAAGAATTGGTCCTTTCCAGTGTCAGACAAACCACAAAGAGGCAGATACAGATGCCCTAGAGGCAGATCCCAGCCCTAGGGCTCATATAGGCCTAAACACTGGGGCGCTTCTACCTCCAAAAGCGGAGAAGACAAATCACAGCCATACAGGAAACGGTCCCAATGACTTCTCTCTGCCAGCACCAAGCACTTATCTTTTGGCAGCCCCCTTAGGGGGAAAACTAGCATTTTATTTTCTCAAAACTGGCACATGATCACCCAGGACAAATGGGTCTTGAATATAGTGTCCCAGGGCTACTGGTTCCACTTTCACACCCTGCCAAGGGCAAAAGGTATGCCAGACTTGCCACACAATCAATGGGCAGAGGCACAAAAACAAGTTTCATCTTCATGGACATGAGGGCCATTCAGCGAGTACCACAGCAAGAGCAGGGACAAGGATTTTACTCAAGACTTTTCTTGGTACCCCGAAAGGACAAAGCCTGGAGACCAATACTGGACCTGTCTATTCTGAATACATTTCCGGATGTTCCAAAATTCAAAATGTTGACTTTGCAGCAGCTTCTGCCCATGCTGGGCAAGAAGGCTTGGCTTGTAACTTTGGACCTAAAAGAGGCATACCTGCATGTACCAATCAGACAATCTTGCAGACGATACCTCAGATTCATAGCTGGCTCAACGCACTACCAATTCTCTGCACTGCCCTTTGGCTTATCTACTGCGCCCAGGGTCTTCACAAAATGCCTGGCACCAGTAACTGCATATTGCAGACAAAGAGGAATTCAAATATATCCTTACTTAGATGATTGCCTTATTCAAGCAGCGAACAAGGACATTCTACTAGAGCACCTGGCGTTTGTAAAAAGATTATTGATTTGCCTAGGGTACACAGTAAACGAAAATAAATCAAAATTAGTACCCTCTCAAGAGATAATATTCCTGAGTGCAAGCTTAAATACAACTGCCCAGATGGCTTATTTCACGCCAGACAAACAAAGGCAACTGACTTCTTACTTCACAATGTTGGCAACAAAGACCCAGTTATCTGCAAGAAAAATTCTGCAGGCTTTGAGCTTCATGGCATCCTGCATTCTGCTAATTCCATATGCCAGGCTGCATATGAGGAAGCTACAGTGGTATCTAAAAAGTGTTTGGACTCAACATTGCCACAGCCTGGAAACATTGATTACCCTCATTCCTTGCCTTCAACAAGAGTTTTGATGGTGGGCACAGTCCTGTCACCTCAACAAGGGACAGCCATTCAACCTACCCACAGCCAGGCAGTCAATAACAACAGATGCTTCAAATTATGCCTGGGGGGGCCCACATGGCAGGAAAATGTATTCAGGGCACATGGCCCTCAAGCCAAATGCATCTTCATATCAATCAAAAAGAGATGCTAGCTGTTCAGAATGCCCTTACAGCTTTCAAGGACCTTCTTCATCCAGGACAACTACTGATAAGGACGGACAATACCACAGTCATGTGGTACATAAACAAGCAGGGAGGCACACATTCCTACCCCCTCTGCAGACCAGCCATGACTTTGTGGGACACAGCATTGACTTATAAAGTACATTTGCCAGCACAATTCCTGCCAGGAAAGAAAAATACTCTGGCAGACGAACTAAGCAGAAATGTTACGGATCCCCACGAGTGGAAACTGGATCCACAAGTCTTCAGCATGATAACAAAGAAATGGGGATGCCCAGACATAGATTGTTTTGCCTCCCCTCACAACTGCCAACTACAGAGATTCTGCACAAGGACTTTTCACAAGCAAGCATGGAAAGTGGATGCTCTATCATCCAGCTGGAAAACCCTAACAGTATATGCCTTTCTTCATCTGCCTCTCCTTCCCAAGGTACTTCTAAAGGTCAGACAAGAGAAGACAAAAATTATTCTGATTGCCCCAGACTGGCCCCGCTAGCACTGGTACCCAATCCAAAAGAGCTTGTCTCAAGGCCCAGCCTGGACATTGCCTCTAATTCCTCACTTACTGACCCAACGAAACAATCAGATCCTGCACAGCCAAATCAGGACCCTAAATCCGGCAGCATGGTGAATAATGTAGCCATTCAGAACACAACTCTCTCTAAAGCAGTGATGGATGTTATTTTGGAGGCCAGGAGGCCAAGTACCAGAAAATCTTATGCAGAAAAATGGAAGAGATTCTGTGCTTGGAACCAGGCATGTGGGATTGACACGCTTGTACCAAATATTCCTCAGATTTTACAATACCTAACTGAGATGCTGGACAAAGGCCTATCCTTCTCATCAATTAAAATCCATTCCACTGCCATTTCAGCTCATTACAATACGGAACCACCTATTTTTTCTCATCCATTGCTAAGGCAGTACCTCAGAGGGGCCAAAAACATAAGACCTCCAAGGAGAGCACCAATACCTGCATGGGACCTCAATTATGTCCTGGAGAAACTCATACTGCCACCTTTTGAGCCAGCCAATACAACTGAAATAAAGTTCTTATCTTGGAAAACAGCTCTGCTCCTAGCAATAACCTCTGCAAGACGAGTCTCAGAGTTACAGGCTGTCATGGCTGTGGAACCTTTTATCATTTTCCATCCAGACAGGGTTTCTCTGAGGACTAACCTGACATTTATGCCTAAAGTAGTTTCCACTGTGGCCCTTAACCAAGCCATTCATTTACCTACTTTTTATCCAAACCCACAGAATAAGGGTGAGAGACTCCTGCATTCTTTGGACATACACAGACAGCTACTCTTCTACTTGGACAGAACTAAAGCTTTCAGAAAGACTGAGCAACTTTTAGTGGCATATGCTGCAGGATCACAAGGAAAGCCTATCTCTAAGCAGACTATTTCGAAATGGATAGGCCACTGCATTCTATTCTGTTATTCACAACATGGCAAATCATTTCCTAAGGGCATTAGGCCACATTCTACCAGAGCAGCAGCCACTTCAGCAGCCTTCCTCAGAGGGGTACCAACCAAAGATATTTTAGAGGCTGCAACTTGGAGTTCAGTGCACGCTTTCACCAAGCACTACCATTTACCTCTCTACTCTAAATCCAGAGCAGGCTTTGCCACTGCGGTTTTGCAGGGCCTTATAGCCTCTCCTAATCCTATTTAGACCCAGCCACCCTACCTCAGCTTTGGGATTCAACCCAAGTGTAATGACTGCAACAGTGAAACATGATGAACATAGTACAGCTGTGTACCTACCATAAATGTAATTGTTCGAGTGTATTCACTGTTGCAGTCCAGGTTACCCACCCACCATTCCCCTTTTCTTTGCTGGGACTTATCTGTACTTCTCTATCCTATACAACCTATGTGGTGTATTTGCTTGTAGATGAAGGAAATGTTTATGTTATTGCATGCATACTTATTGGCATACATTCTTAGCCTACCAGTTTGGGGGCACCTGACATCTGGGGCAAGAAAAACTGAAGAAAATGGCGTTGGCTGCATCTTTTATACCCCTGGCGCACTGACGTCAGGGAAGAGGCAACAGCAACCGACGCCAGACCAAGACTTTGGAATTCAGGCCTACTGTGGGTAGCCTGCCAGCAGGATAACCCAAGTGTAATGACTGCAACAGTGAATACACTCGAACATCTACATTTATGGTAGGTACACAACTGTACTTTCCTCCCCCTTAATTAGAATATCCATTTTATTTAAGTCTGTGAGCCAGTTACAGGGATTATTTTTGCGAAGAAGCAGAGTTTTTGCTACTATAAATCTCAACTTTTATGAAGTCTTCTTTACTGAAGATAGTTGTAGTCAGTGTCAGGAACTCATCCCCTGACAGGTTGTATAGCAGGAGTCATGTAAGATGAAGTGGTAACAGACTCAGAAACCATGGTTGAAACAGCTGAAAATGTATCATTAGAGGTGGGGTTTTAAGGCAGAGATAAGCCAGAGACAGAAGCCTCATAACGCTGGATATTTCAGACTACTGATAGTATCGGGTACTTTGGCGCCGACAGCGCCCTCGAGTTTGTTGGGTCCCTTTTCGGCGGATCCGAGCTCACTGAGCCGAGAGCTGAGCTTCGGATCTGAGGGTGTCAGTGTGCCTTCGGCTCCGTCCAGGTCGGAGAATACTGGCCCGTCGGATCCGATAGCATCGGCGCCGACCCCGATCCGCTCGTCGGATCCGAGGAAGGGTTTACTCTCGGATCCCAGAGAAAGCAACTCTCCTTTTAGCTTTCGACGTGGTGGAGAGGGCTCTGTCGAGGGATTCCAGGCCCCCGGCCACAGCTACGGCTCCACCCCGCACTCCCTCTCAGTTGGCTCTGACTTCTATCACCTGGCCCCAGGGACAGCCTGCTCTAACGTCCCAGGCAGTTCCCTTGTTGGGACATGATGAGCCTGGTGAGGCCTTCTCGGACAGCCCCCCCGAGAAGGTCCCTCACAAGCGCAAGTGCAAAAGGAGGCACTTGGACTCCCCTGAGCCCTTGACCGAGGACACAGATTTGGAGGAAGAGGAAGGCTCCCCAAGATCACCCCCGAAGATGTCTCCTTTGGAGACATTATTGAGATGCTCAGAATAAGGGGAGGGTGGTCCACCCCAAAGCCTACCTCAGACGAGTCTGTGTTCCTAGAGGCATTTGAAGCAGGCCTGTCTACCTCTTAGGTGTCCCCTCCAGCCGACCCCCTGGTAGACCTGATCACTACCAGGGCATGGAATGAGCTGGACACTGTGGAGCCCATCCCAAAGAGACCTGATAGGATACTTAGTCTCCCCTCCGACAGAGTGCACTGGAGTAAGGGATCCCCGGTAGATGCCATGTTGGTGGCGGCAGCCACCAAGAGGGAACTGGCCCAAGAAAGTCCCTCGGTCCATCCTCCTAGCAAGGAGTCTCGGGCGATGGACCACCTTGGGAAGCGAGTCTTCAGTTCAGCTACCTTCTCGGTAAGGTCACTGAACTACATGGCACATGTCATACGGCTCCAGCGAGACCTTATTAAAGAGTACGCTGGGTCGCCCCCGGAGTCCATGTCGGCGGAGGACAAGCAGGTGTACTCTACCCGAATGGCCACTCTTAGGTCTATTTCTAATACCTCTATGTGGCTACCATCCCATGCTATGGAGGAAGCTGCTAGAGCTAGCAGAGTAGGCATCGTCATGAGGCGACAGGCGTGGCTCCGCCACTGTGATTTCGCGGAACCCTTTAAGGCATTGTTCGCTAATGCCCCATTCGATGGTTCTGCCCTCTTTGGCAAAACCGTACGTGAAACGTTAGTCCAGAGTGAGAAGGATGGGAAGATGTCTGCCATCGGAGTCTGCTTCTCTGCTCCCCAGAGGTCTTTCTTCAAGAACCAAAAGGGACAGAAGAAGATGTGGTTCTGGAAGTCGCAACAGTCCCGTGACGCTCCGGACAGCCAGTCCTTCTGAGGCAGAGGAGAACAGGGTGGACGCCGCCCTGGGGGCAGAGGGGGTCCGAGGAGTTTTGGGTCCAGAGAATCGTTTTCTGATCGGCCCACGTAGCAACCCTGAGGGGTTACCCGACTGCTCCATTCTGGAGGCAGTCGGGGGGGGGGCATTTTTCAAGGCACCTGGCAGCTTGGGAGTCCATCACGACAGATCGCTGGGTGCTTCGTATCATATCCAGAGGTTACCAAATCCCGTTTCTTCATCCCCCTCGCAATCCCAGATGCCTCCTTGATGCCCCCCCCCCCCGATCAGAGGGAGGCCATGGCTGCAGAAATCCAGCAGCTGCTAGAAAAAAGAGCCATTCAGTACGTCCCCCCAGACCAGTTCGGATCGGGCTTTTACTCCAGGTTCTTCTTGGTGCCAAAAAAGATGGGGGACTTAAGGCCAATCCTCGATCTATCCCTCTTGAACCTGTCAGTAACCAAAGAAAAGTTCCGGATGGCCACACTTCAATCCATTCTCCCCCTCTTGCAGGAGAATGACTGGATGTGCTCTATAGACCTCAAGGATGCGTACTACCACATCTTGATGGACAGACGCTCCAGGAGGTTCCTTCGCTTCCGGCTAGGAGCCAGTCATTACCAATTCAGGGTCCTCCCCTTTGGTCTCACCACAGCCCCCAGGGTGTTTACCAAGGTTTTGTCAGTGATAGCGGCCCACCTGAGACTCCAGGGAATTCAGGTCTTCCCCTACCTGGATGACTGGCTCCTGACCGCCCCCACAAGGCATCTACTCTGCGCGGCCAGGGACTCTTTCCTCCATCTAGCTCCCCGGCTGGGGATCACAGTCAATGTAGAGAAATCTTCCCTCCTGCCAACCCAAATCATAGACTTCATCGGGGCCAGATTGGATACATGCTGGCTCCTAGCCTTCTTGACATCGGACAGGCTTCGAACCCTGAGACTACATGTGCGGGCCATTCTTCAATCCCCATCTCCTTCAGCAGCTTTGGTCCTGAGGGCCCTAGGGTCGATGGCAGCTGTCATCAACCTGCTGCCCATGGCGCGTTTGAACATGAGGGTCCTGCAGTGGACCCTCCAAGTCCAATGGTCCTTCCTGCATTACCCTCTAAACCATCCCATTAACCTCAGCAGGCTTTGCAGGAAGGCCCTCCTGTGGTGGCTCCAGTCCCCGGACCTCCTCAAAGCTCGGCCCTTTGCTATGCCCCATCCCCTAACCACGGTGACCACGGACGCCTCTCGCCTTGGTTGGGGGGGTCATTGTCTAGGCAGGGCAGTCCAAGGCACGTGGGACCACACGGAGACCTCACTGCATATCAATGTCCTAGAGATGAGGGTGGTGCTGTTGGCGTTGCAAGCACTCCAGAGCCTTCTTCATTGGATGAAATTTGTTCGGCAGCCACTTGGGCTTCATCTCATACCTTTATAAATCATTATAAGTTGGACCTGGTCTCCAGAGGGAGATCTTCCTTTGGCTCTGCATTGCTCCGGAACATCCTTCCATGAGGACCTCCCAAGATTTAGGTAGCTGGGGACTGTGTAACATAGGTTGATGCACAAATGAAGTTAACTACTTCAGATTAAGAAGTTATGTACTCACCATAACGTTCCATCTGAGTAGGTAAACTTCATTTGGCAGCAACTGTCCCCCCCTCCTTCCCCCTGACCATCGGATGTTTATATTACTCTTATTGTCATCTGATTGTATCGAGGTCAGACCGTAGACTGGCTATTTGGTGCAGGTCCTGCATCAGGCAAACTCGATCTGAGGTCAGGTAGGGATGGCAGGGGATTATGGGTAGGGGGAGGAGCTTGGAGCTCAGATCTCAGCTGTTGGAAACTGCCGGCTCAGATCCGATATGGATCAGAAGACCCATAGGTTGCTGCCAAATGAAGTTTACCTACTCATTTGGAACGTTATGGTGAGTACATAACTTCTTATTATCCATTGATATTCCTTCATCTCAAGCTTATTGTTTAGATCTCCCCTCGTATATTCTTACATACTCTATCACTCTAAAAGAGAATTTATGTGCATTTCCATATGTACTGATCTGCTTAGCCAAGGAATTAGTGTTAGTATTTCTTTTTATTTCTGAATGGTGCTCAATTATTCTTTCCTTCAGTTTTCTGGTAAATTTCCCAACATAAAATGCCTGACACCTATTACAGGTGGTCAGGTATATTATATTCATTGTAACATGTTGCTATGCCAAAAAATATATAATTCTTCCTAGTTATTGGGTGTTGAAAAGTATTATTTTTATTAATGACTTCACAACAGCTAAGTTGTAGCAAGGAAAGATACCTGATTTAGCTGCTGTTACCCCCCCCCCATTCTTGACACACATCTTTGTAACATAACTTCTGCTTTAAACTCTGACAGTTTCTGTATGAGAAACTGGGTTTCATGCCAACTATGGGACATAATTCAGGTAGAGATGTTAATATACACCAGTTATTGTTAATAATTCTTCTTACCTCAGACGCAGCTGTTAAAAGCTTTAACAAAATGTAGCTTACCTATATCTAAGTTGGTCTCCTTAGTTATAAAGGGTACTTCCACTGTGTTCATAGAGAAATAAGATTTAGTACTACCATCCCTACAGCTCAAGACATATTCAATTTCCATGTCTAGGGACTCCCTATTATAGGCCCTCTCCATAAATTCATCTTTCATTTCCTGCATTTGTTTCTTACATTCTTCTATAGAAGTATTACGTTTACTAATTCTAACAAATTGAGCTTTTGTGACACTTTTAAACACATGTGGTGCATGCATACTGTTTCGATGGAGAAATGTATTCCTATGTGTAGGTGTTTTATAAACAGTAGTTTGAATTTCAGTACCATCAAACAAAATTCTCACATCCAAAAAGTTAATGCTAATATCAGAACATGTCATAGACAAATGTAAAAATTCAGTGCTGTTGTTTAAATAGTTTAAAAACACATCTAGTTCATCCCTACTACCATGCCAAAAAAAAAAACAAATCATCCACATATCTTTTAAAGCAACTAATATTCTATGCCAGATAAAAAAAAACAAATGTCTTTCGGCTTTTCCCGGTTAGGGGTCGCCACAGTGGAACTCAGGTCCCCTAATGATTGGCAGTTGATTTTTACGGTGACGAGGTGCCAGTGCGACACCCAACCTTCAAAGAAGGCACACCCATTCAGGCACGCACCTACCTGCATGTCTTTAAATGTCACTAGACCTTGGGAAGGACATGCAGACTCCATACAGAAGGCGCTCCAGTCGAGAATCGAACCGGAGAACCTCTTGCTGGTGACAATGCTAACCACTGCACCACCGCAGTAAATTCTTTCACTGAAAACAAAATAATTATTATCTAGCAGTAACTGGAGTAGTTCACATATAGTTTCACTGAATCTACCAGAGTCATATATTATTGTGTTAATAACACTCACAGACTTATAAACATCATTACTACTTACACATTTAAAAGTACTAGCATCAGCTAAAATAAAGACATGCTGTTAAAATACATTTGCTTGTCCATAATAATAACAGAGCCACCTTTATCAGCTTCTTTTATAACTATACTATCATCCTGTATCAGTTTCTTTAAGGAAGTACATTCATCAATAGTTAAGTTGAACAATGATATATGACTTACAGCTGATGAATGACATTAGCATAGAGCTTTATCAATATTTTACTGTAGCACATCCCAAACTACCTGTTTTATATGGGATACTGAAGGTCTACAAAAACTTAGAAACCCCCCATGAGACCAATTGTATCTGGGAGAGGTTGGGCCACCGAGCCCATTTCAATTTTTTACAGAGTGCATTGTCTAAACAACCTTTGTATGTAAAAAGCTATATACAGGATACTGCTGAGTTTTTGAGAAGTTTCACTGATTGGTTTAACACCATATAAATCTTTTGGTACTACAAATATGTTTCCAGTGGTGACTCTTGACATTCAGTCACTTTTACTGTTATACCTAATAGCTATGGCATTGATGCCATAAGGGAACTGCTGGTCAAAAATGATCAATACTCTGGTAGATTCAGTGAAAATATATGTGAACTACTCCAGTTAGTACTAGATAATAATTGTTTTGTTTTCAATGAAAGAATTTACCATCAAATATCTGGCATAGCAATGGGTACTCCCATTGCTAATACATATGACAACCTAGTACTGGATAAATGGGAGACTGAATTTATATATCATGGCTCACAGTAATAGTCTCAGAATATTAGTTGCTTTAAAAGATATGTGGATGTTTTGTTTTTTGTTTGGCATGGTAGTAGGGATGAACTAGATGTGTTTTTAAACCATTTAAACAACAGCACTGCATTTTTACATTTTTCTATGACGTTCTGATACTAGCATTAACTTTTTGGTTGTGAGGATTTTGTTTGATGGTACTGAAATTCAAACTACTGTTTATAAAAAACCTCCACATAGGAATAAATTTCTCCATCGAAACAGTATGCATGCACCACATGTGTTTAAAAATGTCACAAAAGCTCAGTTTGTTAGAATTAGTAGACTTAATACTTCTATAGAAGATGCAGACCATCTCAAAAAACTCCAGCTTTACTCCGTTGCATATCGCCTACTCAGAGGCAATCTCTACCTAACATACAAAGCTATGTCAAACCCAGATCTGTTGGACATGCTCCACTTAAAGAAATCCCAATCCCTCCGAGCTACACGCTCTAGGGACCTAAACCTTGTCACCACAGTAAACAGAACATGCTGGAGGGATAGATTCCTGTCCCAGAGACTTTTCATACTCTGGAACAGACTACGTATCTATGTCAAACAGAGTTCTTCATTAGCACTCTTCAAGAAAAATCTTGATGATTGGATGGGAAATAGGAAATTCACCCCAAGGATCACTTCTGTGGCTCTGCTCGACAGGGGCACAGGAAAATAATTTTCTTGGGTGGCGAAAGCCAGGGTACCTTTTTGGCTAGGCTTATATAGGCCCTAGGGCTAATAGCCTAGTACCTACCTATGAATGTAAGAAACAAATGCAGGAACTGAAAGATGAATTTATGGAGAGGGGCTATAATAGGGAGTCTCTAGATATGGAAATTGAATATGTCTTGAGCTGTAGGGATGATAGTACTAAACCTTATTTCTCTATGAACACAATGGAAGTACCCTTTATAACTAAGGAGACCAACTTAGATGCAGGTAAACTATGTTTTGCTACAGCTTTTAACAGAGCTACTTCTGCGGTAAGAAGAATTATTAATAACAACTGGTGTATATTAACATCTCTAGCTGAATTATGTCCCATAGTTGGCATGAAAACCAGTTTCTCATACAGAAACAGTCAGAATTTAAAGCAGAAGTTATATTATAAAGATGTGTGTCAAGATGGGGGGGGGGGGGTAACAGCAGCTAAATCAGGTATCGTTCCTTGCTACAATTGTAGCTGTTGTGAAGTCATTAATAAAAATAATACTTTTCAACACCCAATAACTAGGAAGAATTATATATTTTTTGGCTTAGCAACATGTGTTACAATGAATATAATATACCTGGCTACCTGTAATAGATGTCAGGCATTTGGTTACATATTAGAAGCATGAAAGATCTAAAATGAGAATGTATGTACATCGACACATAAAGGTCGATGTATATACACAGCAAAACATGTAATTGGCAAAAATCAAAACACCGAACGTATTTCATAGCCAGCAGCGTGGTGGTGGGGATAAGGAAATATATCCTTTTCCCCACTGTAGTGCGGTCTCGGAGTTGGTATATTTAAGAAGGGGGGTGGCAGGGGGGGTGCTTGCCCCCTGCATAAGCATGTTAATGTATTTTTGTTTTTTTTATTTTGTACTTACCAGTGTGGCTCGTTTTGCTGAAGAAACACTTTCGACATTTTGATTTTTGCCGTTTACATGTTTCGCTGTGTATGTACATTGACCTTTATGTGTCAATGTACATACTTTTGCATTTTAGATCTTTCGGGGTTTTAATATAGACCCCAGGCATTTTATGTTGGGAAATCTACCAGAAAACTGAAGGAAAGATTAATTGAGAACCATTCAGAAATAAGAAGAATATTGACACTAATTCCTTGGCTAAGCATATCAGTACATATGGAAATGCACATAAATTCTCTTTTAGGGTTTTAGAGTATGTAAGGATATACAAGGGGGGGATCTTAACAATAAGCTTGAGATGAAGGAATATCAATGGATAATACGCTTTTGTGCTGATGTATTACCAGGTTTAAACCAGACTGTTTCTTTAAAACCTGTACTAAGGTATAAACAAATGTGTTTGAAACAGAGTTCTGTGCTTCTGCAACTATTGTTTTAACTAGGATTGATTGTTTAATTGAATAATTAATGGCTGTGTAATTTTTGATAATATATAAAAATATTTAGTATGTGTTCGTATTTTATACACTGATGAAGGGTTTGTTTGACCTGAAAGCTTTGTTTTATTAAACACTTGTTCAGTATCAGCATTGTTTGGTTTGTTTCATACTGCATCTAGGCTTGTAAAGGCCTCAGGGCCATTAGCCTAGTACACACCTATGAACATGCATACACACTTCACATAGTTGAACATTTCTTTGGCTGACAAAGTGTATGTTTATGGAGATGAGTGGGATTTGTTTGTTTAATCCAAAACTTTCAGATATACTGAAAGTTTCGGCATTAAATGTTAGGTTGTATGTGTGTGTGTGTGTGTGTGTGTGTGTGTGTGTGTGTGTGTGTGTGTGTGTGTGTGTGCGCGCGTGCGTGTGTGTGTGTGTGTGTGTGTGTGTGTGTGTGTGTGTGTGTGTGTGTGTGTGTGTGTGTGTGTGTGTGTGTGTGTGTGTGTGTGTGGTAGAGATTGTATGCTGGATTGCACTACAGTGGGGAAAAGGGCATTTACCTTTTACTTGCCTTACAGTACAATACACAGTGCCAGTACCTCACTTCAGTGAAATGAGATTCGGTGAAATGCGTTTTCAGTAATTTGATCTTTCAGCAATTTGGTCAGGGTGAATTCAAATTCAGTGAAATGTGCTTTCAATGAAACAAAGTAGACCCATAAATATCTATCTATATATATATATATATATCTATATATATCTATATATATATATCTATATATATATATATATATATATATATATATGTATGTGTGTGTGTGTGTATGTATGTATATATATATATATATATATATATATATATATATATTTATATATATATATATATATATATATATATATATATATATATATATATATATAGATAGATACATGGATAAATAGATAGATATAGATAGATAAAGACAAACACATTTTTTTTACTACTGTGAAAATCTGCTTCGGTTTGAAAATAAATATCCTGAGCTTCATGACAATGCAAACCTCCACAGTGCAAACGAAATGCTTCTTAAAAAGGTGTTGCACTACTTCACATAACAGTGATGCCTTATTTGGACAATAGTTTTCTAGAACTCTGTTTACATTAGTATGTAACTATGGAAGCATGAAAACGTCTTGTCAAATTCAGAATGTAGTCACAGGCTATCCTATCTTTGATTCATATAAATTGTGTGGAGCGGGGGGGGACTCTTAATTCAGTTTTGATTCAGTAGTTTAAACAGCGGGAAGACAAAAAGTATAGCAACCCTTTGAACTTGAAGCCAGTATGCTATTTTGAGAACTGAGCAGTGATGTTCAATTCTCAGAGCTAGGGCAGTGAAGTGACGGATCTCGTTGGGAATTTTTTGAAGTATGGAAAAAAGTGTTTTTTTATGTAGAGGCTATTACTGGGAGGCTTTACTTTACCTGAGCCACGAGGATTCTCTTTCCAATGTCTTTCCTGTCTGATTTACATAAGAAGTGAGAAATCTGTACTCAGAAGAGTTTTATTGATTTTGTAGTTCAAGTTTTCTTGATGTGAATTTGAAAGTTTGTGTTTAGATCTAATCAAAGACATGGACATTTAAAGGATGTGATGCTTGCTAGTGGATTTTGATGGTTGTGATTAGGACCTGTCCAGTCAGAGGCACTGAATATAGTTTTTCATATTTTATAACGAGCATGACTTTGATATTGGTTGTGATTCACCTAAATGTCCCCATTGCACACCCACCTTCAGACACAACCATGTCACTTCGAGGCGGGGGGGGGGGCAGTGGGTAGGGTGTACATAAAAAAAATCTCAGATGAATGCTTAGACAGTTGAGCCCCTAGGATGTCCTTAGGATCCACGACTGGCCACAGCACAAACCAGAATAAATCTGGGGGATTATGGAGATTGGCTGGTAGACCCTGCGTGAATATGGGGCTGTGAGGTGCCGGGCCATTATGGTAACAGAAGAGGACCTGAAGAAAATAAGAATTTTCAATCTTACTCCCGTTATGATGTCTATAGCTGTTTTATCTGAAAATAAAACAGAACCTAATGATTTCATAGCTAATTACTGACATTAATTAATTCTTCTTTCCAGTGTTTATTATCTGAATTACCAGTATGTTTGTATTTCTGTAGTAATCTTTAATTTTACCTTGTGTGATTGAACTGTTTGGCCCATCTCTTTATCTAATCTCCTATATTCTCCTTCTAATTATTTTTTTTTTATTTATATAATGCACATTGTACATTGAATTGGGCATGCTCATAGATTCATTTATTTATTTCCAGGATCTGCTTTATTCTATTCAGGGAGATGGCTACTAATTGCATGCAACTACTGTGTGTGCAGAAGTATTGTAGGCATGAGATATGTCAAAGAAGTGAACAGTGTGCCACTTATCAGGTAAAGTTGGAAGTGCACATTGTAGATAAATGCTTGAATGTGCTGTGTTTTGAAGTAAATATTTTGGGTTCAGGTTAGACTTTTAAGGTTAGTCACTGGGTTTTAGCATTAGGGACAGCATTTTAGGGTTAGAAATAGGGCCGTGGTGTTAGAGTTGGAGTGCTAGGATTAGGGGTGGAGTTTTAGAGTTAGAATATTTAAATGGGGCTGGTTACAGAAAGTGAGTGGATCTAGTTCACATTTGCATTCCAGAAAGTAAGAAATGCAAATAAGTTTTGTCTGCATGTTATAAATAAGCAACACCCCTATGCAGAGTCATTAACTGTTTAAAAACTAACTTTGTTTAATGTTTATTATGCATATGTCTGTCTAATAAATTTTCCTGAGGTTTTTCTCCCAGGATATCACTGTAAACAGGAAGTACTAAGTTGGAAATGCATGGTCATCAAATGTGAATGATTGAAGGAACAGATTTGTTTTTATTTTATTTATTTAAATATGTTCTCTGAAGTAGACCATTGACCCACTATTTTCAGGCCAGCCCAGTAAGCTCAAGTAATTGAAAGGTGATTGGCAATTGAGGTTATATATACAAAGAATTAAGACATGCATAAATATTTACCATTCGTACATTTGATAAGAAAGAATGTAAACTCATATGAGAGAGAGAGAGAAATCATGTAAGCGGTGCCACAGAACAGTGTAATCATTCTATATAATTACAGAGTTGAAGAAGTTTTTTAATGATTTCAACCATACATTCTTTTCACAAAACAGTTTTCTCACAGTACAAATGTCAAGAATCAATCTTGGTAGTATAGCGATGAATGAAGCAGGACAAAAAAAGATTCCCCCAAATTCTAATACTTTCTAACCTCCTCCAAATATGTCAGTGATGCCAAACCAGGCAGATGATCAGGTGGAGACTCTCTAATTATGTACAGAAATAACCTAAACCCAAAAGTTATTGCCCAGGGAAACCAGAGGATAGGCCCACCTTTCACTCTGCTCAGACTCCAGTACAAATGGGATTCTCCTAAAATTTCCATCTCACAAAGGCAAACCACTGCTGATCACTACAGCCTATATCTACAACCCCCCTACTTCCTTAAATAAATTCAAATAATTCATTACTAACATCCTTAATATTGGTCTCAAAAATAATAACATAATCATTCCATGTGACTTCAATCTTAATTATTTTGGCTCTCTTTCATCTAACATGAGTACTTTCCTAGCAGACCTAGGTCTCCTTCAGCTCATAAAAGAATAATCAAAGCTTAAGTTAAAGTCCTCCATACACACCGCACTTGACCTAATAATTATGAACATACCAAATTCCATATCCTATATAAACATTCTACCATCACCATTAAGCAACCACTGCCAAATCACCTTTACAGTTGTCAACCATCCTGTAAAAAAACTGCAATATTAAAAGCTTTCAGAAACCAAATTGGCACAAATATATTCAAACTCAGAACCTTTCTCACAGTCCACAACTGCAACCATATACTCTCCTTTTGTGACCCTAATACAGTAAATGTAAGTCTAACCAACTTTTTACTCCAGCTGCAAGACAAATTCTTTCCACTTATCCACAGACTTTATAAACCCACCAAAGGTGAATAGCTATCCAGTGAACTCAAACATCTTTTACCTCAAAGAGATGAAGCATGGCAAAAATGTAAACAGACCCTCACAACTGACAGTCACTCCTCCCTTTTGTAGTCTTGTGTAACAGCCAAGAAGACCATCAGAAGGCACAAAAGAAATTTCCAAACAAAGAAACAAATTACCATCTTACATTCCCCCAAACACTTTTGGAAAGAGGTTAACATACTTGCAGAAAGAAGACCTCCTTATGGTACCCTGTGTACAAATGACATTGAGTGTGATGCAACAAAACTGTTTCCAGAAAATTTCCTTAAAGAATAAACTCTACACCTCCCACAGATCATGCATTGCCCACCCCACTGCCATTCATCTCCCGTGTTCACTTCAAATGCATATATCCCAAAGAAGTCTCTACTAAACCTGAAAATGTTTCTACTGACACCTTTCCAGGATCTGCCAACATAAACTTCTGGTTTAAAAATCACTGCAGAAAGAAACTGTGTCTTCCTCTCACACAAAACATCATGCCACATATTTAGAAAACTGCTCTAATTAAACCCCTTCCAAAGCGATCCAACCCAAAAGACACTCCTCACTTCCGTCCAATATACATCCTCAAAATTCTAGGCAACCTTCTTGAAAAGATAGTCTACACCCAACTCTCTGTCTGTATCAAGCAATACTAGCTGCTCTTCTGCATACAACATGGATTCTGGTTTGGATGAAGTATTATGATAGCACTTTGGTCTCTAACTGACAGCATCCTGCTAAACTCTGATAGTGACTTCCTTAGGATATCCTATTTATTGACCTGGCAAAGTCATTTGATCTCATTGACCACTATTGTCTCCAAAACAAACAAATTGAAATAGGTATCAGTCCATATCCCTTTCCCTGGTTTAAAAACTTTCTCAGTGACGGACACTTCAGAATTAAAATGCGATCCTCCCAATCAGAATCTGCACCCGTTACCAAAGGTGTACTACAAGGTTCCATTCTTGCCCTCTTCCTGTTCTTCATATTCATTAACAAACTTCCTTGTGAACTCCCCCATCTCCCACTTATCCTCTATGCTGATGACATGATCATTTACTGATCAGATCACTGTCATACCAATATTTGGTGCCAACTCCAGCCAGACTTACATGAGCTCCACTAACGACTCATAAACCATAAACTACTTTTTAGCCCCACTAAGACCAAAACTGTGCTTTTTGGGACTTCACAGACAATTCACCAAACACCTAACTCTTTAACTGACTTTGACCTAGACAACTATTTCATAGAGATAACCTCCACCTTATAAGTAAAGATCTTGTTTTTACTCCTGTGGGAGTATCTTGCACCATCCCTTGCATATCTTCATCACTTGTTAAGTCTGACCATAAAACAGTCTCTTTCAAAATAAAACTGAAACCAGAGATTCTTTCCTCCCAAGCTGCCTTTAGAAGTTCTTCTAAGTGGTACATTGGCAAGCTTTAAATCCTCACCAAACCTAGTTAACTCCACTGAATACACAGAAATGTACAGCACCACACTCTACCATCATGTAAACAGCTGCATAGATGCAGCTGTACTCTACAGAAAAAAAGTGCAGGGCAAACCTCAGAAACAAACCCACATGGTAGAACCATAAGATCAACAATCTTTGTAATAAAAGGAAAAGAAGTTTGACTAAAAGTAAGAAAAATACTTCCCAGAATGTTAGAGCCTTTGTCACTGAAATAAACAACTCAGTAGTGTAATAACATCCAAAGCCAAGTTTGAAGCTAAAATAGCTATCCAAACCAAAGACAATCACAAGGTATTTTTTAGTTATGTTCGTAATCTCAAAAGCACAATGCAACAGTGTGCTGAACTGGTTGTAAATGATGTTACCTGCACTGAGACTGAAGATATAACTAACCTACTGGCTGACAAATGTAGCTGTAATTTTACTCCCCCTCTCCCCTCCATTTGTTCCTCATGATATACCTGAAACTGGCTTGACTTCAGCTGTCACATAAGACCAAGTCATAAAAGTACTATCAAAAGCAAAAACTAATGCCTCAATGGGTCCTGACAATACCTGGATGCATCTTAAATGGCATAAAGCACAATTTAGCCACACCCCTAACAATACTGTTCAATCTCAGCCTCCCTACAGTTTCGTACCAAGAAAATGGAGAATAGCTACAGTCATTCCCATGGATAAGGGAGGAGTTTCTACAGACCAGGCAATTACAGAGCCATAAGTTTGACCAGCCTCCTAAGCAAAGCTATGGAAAGAATTGTAATGATATTAATCAATGAGGACATAGGGAACCTCCAAACACTAGACCCATCTCAGTATGGATTCGTCAAGGGCAGGTCATAGGAAGTTACTAGGCTAAGGCCCTGGGACCCTTACAAGCCTAGCCAAGAATTTATCGCCAAAAAGAAACTTCAGTCAGCACCTGTCGGTAAGGGACACGGGTGGAACCCTGGGACAAATTTGTGGTTGAATGTTTAGTCAACTTGGTGAATTTTTTGAAAATTCACCAAAGCAATGGATGAAGGCAAAACATTACATGCCTACATGCAGCATACTGCAACCTGGCCAAAGATTTTGACACAATTCCCGAGTTAGACATAGAAGAAAAGATAAATAAACTGGGAATAAACACTTATGTCACCCACTTGATTACCAGCTGACTCATAGATAGGATGTAGGTAATCAAAATAGGAGAAGTTACCACTATAAAGAGGCCAGTCACCAGTGGAGTTGCCCAGGGTTCTCTGGTGGGACCTCTTCTGCTTGGCATCTACTTTTCTGAAGTAAAAGCAAGTACCAAAGGGCTCTGGATGACTAAGTTTGCAGATGACAGTCACTGAATCTCCAAATGACTTGGGCATCCTGCAGGATGTCAAAGTCATGGTCTGAAATTAAATGCCAAAAAACACATTATTGTATCCTTTAGGAAGTCATCTACAACAGAAACTACCATGTTGACAAAACATTCCTAAGAGTTGACCCAGTTGTTAAGGATTTAGGAACTTATGTGGACAGTGACCTAACGTTTGAGTAACATGTGCCAACTATTGTAAGAAAGTCCTTCCATATTGCCCAGCTTATAAACAAGGAATTGTTTCTTGATTTAGGGATGTCATTGTCCCTGTTTTTGAATGTAATATCCGCTTTGGCATGTGTCTGTCCAGGCACATACAACTGGAATGCCCACAAAGATACCTTACTAAAAGGATACAAGGCCTAAACAGCATGTTCTACATGGACCGACTCAGCGGCCTGTCACTATACTCAGTATCCTACAGACTGCTAAGAGGTGACCTGTGACTGACTTACAAGGCATCCAACAACCTATTACTTATGTATTTACTGCATATCAGCAATCCAAATGCCATCAGAAATACTCAGTCTAGGGATATAAATCTCTTGTCTAAAATCAACAGAACGGTTTAGAGAGACAGGTATATTTCACAGAGGATTCCGCTGTTTTGGAACAGACTCCCCATGCACATAAAACAAAGTTCATCCCTATCCATTTTTAAGCAGAACTTAGATCTAAGGTTGAGAAACAGAAAATTTACCCCAGGACTGCCCTCTGTACTACTAATGGCCATAGGCAGCTCTTAAATCCTTTATCCCATGCATGGATCCCCTCAGATTTTCTATCGTATGATCTCAGTTGTATTCATTAGACATAGTATATAGTTATCGACCATGGGATGGGTAAGGCAAGTCTATAATTAAATGGGATAGGTTATTTTGAGCACAAAAAGGGAAACTGGCTGAGCTTAAAATGGCTTGATTAATCACTAAATTTCCATTTTCACATAGACAAAGTGAGAACCAAAATAAACTCCCTTATCTTCTGGGCTAAAGATCTACACTTTTCTATTCCAACCAGCCAGAGCAGCCATTGGAAAGGTGTTCTCCTTGTTCAACTTGAATATGGGCTCCCAAATTTTTGCTACTGCCTCCAGGAAAAATATTGCCACATTCCAGATATCTTTAACAACATCTGCTGATTCATTACAAACTCGCCTCTCTGTGAGCATCAGTGTATCACCCTAGAAAAAGCTGTACGGCTACACATAAAACAAAGATTTAACCTATTTTAGGATCCATACTCTACAAACTACTCAAACTCTACTCAGTTACTCAACTTGCAGTTAGTCTTCATCAAAAAAACTCCCCATACAACCTGAGATACTATTCCCAAGCCACACCAACTCTCATTACCCCTAGAGCAAAACTCCATAGCACTGTGCATGCTTTCTCCTCTTAGGCACATACTCTTTGGCAAGCTCTCCCATTGCCATTAAGGAAATCAGCACTTATTCCAAATTCAGAATGCAACTGAAAAAGCATTTCTTCGTCCAAGCCAAGTGCCCCTGCTTCTACACAAGACATATCACCTAACCTACCTCCTTTCCAAGTCTCTTCTCCTCTGTCTGAAGATTGACCCACATTAGAAACTAGTATATATTGCACATTACAGTCTGCTTGAATGTACAGTTCATTGTGCTTGTCCATTAAATGTACATATTTAGTTTTTTTTTTTATGTAATTAGTCTGAACTACTTTTTTTTGTTTGTGAAATGTTATTTCACCTGGTCTGAGCCTGAAATTGGTCAGTGTTGATGAGTGCATTACTCCAGTAAACAAATATAAATAAAATAAAATAAAAATAGACTTATTTCTGTCCTTCTGCCCAAAAGTAATTTCTGAATAAAACTAGACAATTAGATATAAAGTAATTTTTAAGTATTTTTTACAAGGACTGTGCAAGTTGAAATGGGCCAAAGTTACTCTAGACGAGTTTAAAACCTTTTCAGAAGATTTAACTATGGATTGCTTTATTAAAAGTTGCACTGTTTTTTTTTCTGACTCTCTTTCTCTCACAAGTTGCAGCCGACTCCTAAAGTGACCATACAGGGAGCCACAGTTATCTCTGAAGTTTACAAGATAAAGAGGGGAAATGAAAATATGTCTCCAGGTCTTTTTTCTATATCACACATACATAACAGACTATGTAGATGGAAGGCCATACAAAGAATATTAACAAAATTATTCTGGAATATAACCAGGTTAGAAAATAAATTAGGTCATCAAAATGTAAATTGTTCATACAGTTGTCAGCTTTTCAAGTGACCTGGTATATTGACTAGGATGGTTTGTTCTTTTAAAATTATGCATGTTTTTTGTACCAGAGTAAACCAGATAATGAACTTTTGCAGAGTGAAAGGTGGGCCTATCCTCTAGTTTATATCAACAGAGGATTGCTACCATGAGTGGCAGTGAAAACAGATACCTTAATAAGAATAGCTGATCTTCAGTACAAATAAAAGAAATGTTTAATGATAAAATATGTGCATCTCTCCAGTTTGTGAAAAGTCAAATAATGCTGAGGAAGTAGACATAAACAGATATACTCTTGGGAATTAATTCTGATAAACATATGATCAGAAGCTTACCATGTGTGATGAAATTAATGTTAGAACTGTTTAGTGTGGTGACCATAAAAACCTACTCAGTAGAATCCCATCATTGATTAAAAATTTACAGGATACAAAATTAAATAGGACATGAGATCGTATTGAAACTGACATTCCTTCTAGGCTATGCCTTTTGTTTTCTTTTTAAATATCATGCTTCTAATGTCCCTCCTGTCACATACCTTCTCTGGAGTAAACTCTATTACTGTTATAATTGGAAAGTGGTCACTTTTGGTTGTTCTACAGCAGCTTGAGCCCCAGCTGCTTGAATTCTACTAATCTGCAACCAGGGTCTCGTAAAGCTGTTACCTTGTATGAGCAGCTGCTAGTGCTCGTACTCGAATGTGAGTTCATCCAGGCAGATGACACACCATCTGCTTGTATCCTACGAGACAAACTGAAGGAAGTGCAGGCAGACCAGGTAAGTGGGGAAAGGTAGTGGTAAGGGTGTTGTTAGGTTTAGGGAGGGGAACGGGGAGTGTAGTGTGGACTTTAGGGTAAGTAGATTTTAGGTTTAGGCAGTGATCAGGATTTTAGGGTTAGGGGGTTTTAGGTTTATGGGGTGATTGTGGATGGGAGGATGAAGAGAGGGGATTTTAGGTTTAGGAAGTGATGGGGTACATCAAGCACTTATCTGCCAAGTGCTCATCTGCCTTGCACCAACGAATAAACAGATTTTTACCACCAAGAATATGTTTTTATTTATTTTCGTTTAGCAGCTTAAAAGGTCGTTTCACATAATTCATGGTTCTGTTTTTCTCTTAACCGAGATATATTTTAAGTGTGTTCACGGATGGATAAATATTTTTCTAGATAGCTTTTATTACTCAGGCACTGGTTTTCCTTCTAATTTTCTGCTTTTGAGTTCTGGCATTTATCCTGGTAGAGACATTAAATACTTTGTTACATGTGTGAACAGTGCCCATTTGTACAATATGGTATGTCTGCGTTTATTACTCTTGGTTCTGCAGCATAAATTACAAAACTTGTTATTAGTGCTGGCGTTTATCCTGGTAGAGACATCAAATACTTTGTTACATGTATGAGCAGTGCCCATTTGTACAATATGGTATATCTGCCTTTATTACTTTTGGTCAGCAGCATAAAATACACAACTTGTTAGGAGTCCAAGTTTGCTGTTTATAATATGACATTCTGCACTGTTATCTCCTTCCTATATCTTATCTGGTCCAGCAGTGTAACTGTTCTATTTGATCTGTTTAATTGTCAAATTTCTGATACAATTATAATGTTTTAGTCTCTAACTTTTGTATTTTTAGCTACAGTTTGTTTTATTGTATTGGGTAATTGTGTTTGGATGCAGACTTTTCATCATGTCAACCAGTGTTAAAAATGCAAAATACCTAGGAAGATATAATGCTTTGATAGGGTGATGTATATTGTATTAAAATATATATTGATTTGCATTCCCAACTGTATGCTTATGTTTATATGTAATTGCACAGGGTACCATGTTCCACTGGCACATCTGCTGTCACTGATACAGAGGGAGGAGGAAGAGGAAGTCATTCCTGAAGATGTAAACCAGGAGGAAGAAACTGAACATTTACAACTCAGTCACAATACTCTTAGCTGTAAGTTACAAAAATGCTTGTGTAAGGTTTAATACTAAATTATTTGAATTAGATTCTTGAGATCCTACATATTTCTATCACATAACATCAACCCACATACCAGTCATATGTTGCACGTTATGAGATATGTGTCATGTTAGCTCTCAAACTTTCTGTACTTTTGTCAAAGTGCAGTATTCCTTATACCATTCAATGGACAGATCCAAAATATTTTCTTGCTTTGTTGTCAACAAGCAGTATAAACATTGCGCACGGCTCATTTTCTGTGTTTTGTACTTCTGGTTTTAAATTTGATCAATCAGTTTTGCTTATTTGTTAACCATTTATTGAAAAAAAGTAAACACACACACACACATTCTTACTTGCAGGTTCTTGCAAGGTAGTTTGTACATTTTGAAAATGACATTTGCATTACCAAATTTACCTTATTTCTGTACAAGCCAGACTTTGATCATTTTAATCATAAAATATTGTAGCTTCATATCAGTGGTAACAATGAAGCTTTAAGGGCAGTCTTCTTAGTACATCTTCCTCTTTATCGTGCATTTAAGTTCTAAAACCTTACTGCACTCTTTATTATCAGTACACACGCATTCAGCGTCATGCTTACAGCACTATGTAAAATATTATTAGTCTCAGATGGTAAAGCTATGGTAGGTTTAACAGGGTCTGGTAAATCATTCATACTATTACAGTTAAACCAGTAGTGACAACCCTGACCACACTTCACACACAATATTTCACAAATTTTTGCAGAGTGACTCGGTTCAACACACTGAGCACATTTTTGGGCAGTCATAGATTAAATGTGCCTGAGACATATAAAACAAAACAAGTTTCAGGTTGACCTCCCCAATATTTAACTATAGCTCATTTACTATTAATAGTATTATTTGGAAGATGAACAATCTTGGTACCTGACACTTTAAGAGGAAACCCACACAATTCAAGCACCAGTCCATAAATGTCTTTCCTCAAGCTGTTTTTGTACATGAAAAAAGTATTGCAAATGTTAGCAAAACAGTGCTTTTCTTTATAACGAATAATTCAGATATTCTAAATTGTACGGAATTTTTAAAATATTTAAATATGGACTAGAAAACATTATTTTCATACTGAGAAAAGAAACTAGCCACCAGTTCTGTAGGTACAACCCCACACCCACCACTTATTAAATATCCAGTCACAAACCACATTCACATATCCCCACCCACTCAAAACATTATCTAATATCACTACATTTGCATACCACCTAAATAACTCCTCCTTCCTCCAACTAAGAAACCTTCTACTACATTTCTCCAACCCTTCAACTCTCACCTCACAACACTACTGTCATAAACTCTGTACCTCCAATCCACTTACCTCAACAATTATCCCTCACCCCTTCTAAACTGATGAAAGCTTGCAACCATCCCAAATTACCTCAAAATGTCCTTCACATACATAATTCCACTTATACTCCTTACTCTAGCTGCTCACCTAACATCTTGTCATAGACAGCTACTCACCACCTTCACCTCATCTACCAATTCTGTCCCTTACCCACACTACACAAAACCCATAAACTTTGAGATAACACAGGTCCCTATGTTACTACCTATATAGAGCAGTTCACATTTAGATATGTAAGCCTATCTTCCACATCCCAAAATATCCTTAAGTATAACAAACTACTGACAAAATTGTTAGACTCGTTCTTTACGTATAGTATCTCATCTCAGACTTAGCTGTGGCATTCACCTAAATCCTGGCCCCAAAACTGAACAAAACCCCTATAACTTTCCTACATTTCACCCCCATGCTACAGTAAAAACTGCTCCTAAAGGATCTAACCTACTACTCCTCAACATGAATCTCAGGAGCATAGCAAATGAGACACGTGAGTTCCACTCCAGTCTCTTACAATACTCCCTTGACATCACAATACTATCTGAAACCTGGATAAAACCAGAAATAAACAATAATGAAATTCTACCCCCAGGTTATAATATACACAGACTTGACAGAAAAAACAAACGCTGTGGAGGAATAGCCATTTTATATAAAAATAATCTCAACTTAGAACTTCTAGACCTGAGCATCCCAAAATCCAACAACACAGAAATAATATTCAATAAACTCAAAATAAACTCCAACAAATACTTAACCGTTATAGGAATTTATATTCTTCCTGGCAACAACCTTACTGTAATAGAGGATATTATGCACTGGACTTCCTTAATGATTTATCAAGAAACCATCATAACGGATGATTTTAACACTGACTGGTTATCCTGTAACTCAGAAACTTGCACAAATTTCATTAACATGCATGGATGTTCTTCGTTCCACATTGCTGCAGTCCTTACTATTGGGTAGTCCGCTGTCCAGTCGGCCCGAATACCAGATTATAAGGCTGACGTCGGTCAGGGCGCATTAGACTGACGTCAGTACGTCAGGGTACTAATGCGCATGACCGACGTCATATCCTCAGTCTTTTTTGCCGCATGGTCCGATGCAGAAGCAGTTTTGCGAGTGCAGGTTGGCGTTCTGAAATATTTCCGAAGCGGAGTTTCAGACCGAATCAGAGTTGGCTAAGTACCCCGTTGGGGAACATTTTGGTTTTTTCTTGCCTCAGTATTTAACCGGATGTCAGAAAAAGTGAATAATTGTATTTCTTGTGGGAAACAGATACCTCATAGGGATTACCATACCTTGTGTATACCTTGTTTAGGGCCTGAGCACGACGTTGTTGGATGCCGCTCTTGTGCTAGGTTTAACAAGCGCACTATTAAGAGATGGTTAGACTGTGCCAGGTTAGTGTTTGGGAAGCGTTGCAATTATAAAATGCCGTCGGATGCTCCGGCCGCTTCGCAAGAAGCGCAAGGACAAAACAAGCCTAGGGTTGATGAACCGCAGTCCCGGACGTCGGTTCTTTAGAAGGCTCAGTGGAGCCAGAGGTTTTGCCAGGAGTTTCTTTGGAGTCTCAGGCAGAGACTTTACTGTTACAGGATGTGCCTTCTCAGGAGGTAGGCCAGGCTGAGGGGGCTTCTCAGGTAACTGTTCTTCCCTCTCTTCCCAAGGTAGTTAGAGCCTCTCCTTCTGTTGCCAAAACTTCTTTGAGGGTAGGCCAAGTTCAGCTTCTGTGGGGCTTCTCCTAGCATTTCAGGTTCTGTGCCTAAGAAACATATGCTTAAAATGGCAGAAGATTTGATTACTATGATTAGAGGTTCTGATAAGAGGCCTAGGGTGGATCAGGAGTTTGATAGTTTTGAACAGTGTTCAGAGGCTTCTGAGTCTTCTGAAGATTTGCAGGAGTATCCTCCTTATTCTGATTCGATGTGGATGATTCCACTCCTACAGCTTCTCCTCCTGAGGATTTCTCATTTTCAGAGACTCTACATTCCATGAGGGAGCACTTTAAATGGGAAGGTCAGGATTACTCTGATTCAGGAAAAGGCTTAGGAATTCTTGTTTTTGCCCCAGCATAGGCCCTTAGCTATACCTCCTGTGTTGAATGTGGTGGAAGATGTTTTTGCAGAGGCTTCCCTGAACCCTGATTCTTTGCCTCCTGCTCCTGTTAAACCTGATAGGTACTATAGGGTGCCTGAAGCTCATAAGTATCTTTTTAAGAGTCCTAGGGCAGACCCGAAACTGTTTCTCAGGGACCTAAAGGTGTTAAGGCCTCTGTGGTTAAAAACCCTGTTCCCACTGATAAAGAGGCAAGGGCTTTGGATAGATGGGGAAAGAAAGTGTATACTTCTTCCACTTTAGCCATGAGGGCGTTGAATGGTCAGTTTCACATGCTTAAATATCAAAATTATCTCCTTTCACAACTGAAATCTAAGGTGGATGCTTTGGCGGAAGGTATTGAGTGTAAAGAGTTGCTGGATTTAGTTCATGTGTCTGAACAAGTGGGTAAGCATTCCTTGCAATGTGGTTTTGATGCTGTACAGGCCTCCTCGAGGGTGGCTGCCACCAGTTCTGTTCTTCGCAGGCATGCCTGGTTGAGGGATCAGAATTTAGCTGAGCATGTTAAGACAAGGATTTTGGATGCTCCTTTACAGTCGGATGTGTTGTTTGGTTCGCCTGTGGAAGCAGTTTTAAAGAAAATGGAGGACAAAGCTAAGTCTATGCAAACTGTTAAAGATTTTTTGCAGGTGCAGCCACCAAAGTTTAGTAGAAATTGGCCTACTAAGGGATGGACATATCCTGCTTATGATTCCCAGTCTAGGGGTAGATCTAGACGTGGTAGGGGCAGAGCTCAAGGTTCTTTTAGGCCTAGGACAGGGAGTTCACCTGCTCAGACTTCTGGTGAGGGCAGGGTCAGTCCTTTCAAACAGACCCAATGACCTGCCTTTTCAGCTGCCAGTAGATTCTCGTCTGGCAGCTCCTTTGGGAGGAAGACTGTCTCTTTTCAAGGAAAATTGGGATTTAATTACTCAAGACAGATGGGTGTTGATATCATTCACCACGGTTACAGGTTTTATTTCCATACATTGCCCCCTTTCAAAGGCATGCCAGACGTTCCTCCTCCACAAAGGAAAGAGGCTCACAAGCAAATTTCTCAGTTACTCCAAATAGGGGCCATTCAGCCAGTCCCTGTATCAGAAAGGGGCCTAGGATTTTATTCTCGCCTGTTCCTAGTACCAAAGAAGGGGAACACGTGGAGACCAATTTTGGATTTGTCTATCCTCAACACTTATCTGGACATTCCCAAGTTCAAGATGTTGACGTTACAACAGCTTTTACCCCTGCTGGGCAAGGATCACTGGATGGTAACTTTAGATCTCAAGGAAGCTTACCTTCATGTGCCTATAAGACTAAGTTGCAGGAAGTATCTGCGTTTTCGAGCTGGAAATTCTCATTATCAGTTTTCTGCATTGCCCTTTGGCTTATCTACTGCGCCCAGAGTATTCACAAAGGTTCTGGCTCCAGTGATAGCTTCCTTCAGGCTAAAAGGAATTCAAATCTATCCTTACTTGGACGACTGCCTGATTCTGGCTCAAGAAAAGGAAGACCTTCTACAGCATCTGGAATATGTTATAGCAGTGCTAAGATGCCTAGGGTATTCTGTGAACGAAATAAAGTCCAGTCTAGTACCCTCTCAAGCCATGTGCTTTCTGGGTGTGAGACTGAATACAGCAGCCCAGATGGCCTTTTTAACCCCGGACAAACAAAAGAGTCTATCACTTTACTTCCATCAACTATCTCATCAGTCCGTGCTGACTGCAAGGACAGTCCTTCAAGCATTAGGGTTCATGGCATCTTGTATTCTGGTGCTTCCCAATGCCAAACTGCATATGAGGAAGCTACAATGGTATCTCAAAAATGTATGGACACAGCACTGCCAGGATTTGGACACTGTCATTCAAATAATACCTTGCCTTCAAAAAGAATTTTGTGGTGAGCTCAGGAATGTCACCTAAACAAGGGCCTCTCTGTGTCCCGCTCAGTGGCGAGTCAGATTTTAATGACAGATGCCTCGGACATTGCTTGGGGAGCTCATCTGAATGGAAAGTGGATACAAGACAAGTGGCCTGCCAGACTACAGCATCTACATATCAACATGAAGGAGATGTTAGCAGTCCAGTTTGCATTAATGGCTTTCAAGGAGTTACTTCTGCCAGGGCAGGTGTTGATTCTAACAGACAACACAACTGTCATGTGGTACATCAACAAGCAAGGGGAACACATTCTTATCCTCTATGCAGGCAAGCAATGATTTTATGGGGAAAAAAACTGGGGGCCCGCTTTTTAAAACTTGGCCCCAAAAACTTAACTTCTTCAGGGGGCAAAGGTTTTCACGGATGGATAAATATTTTTCTAGATAGCTTTTATTACTCAGGCACTGGTTTTCCTTCTAATTTTCTGCTTTTGAGTTCTGGCGTTTATCCTGGTAGAGACATCAAATACTTTGTTACATGTGTGAACAGTGCCCATTTGTACAATATGGTATGTCTGCCTTTATTACTCTTGGTTCTGCAGCATAAATTACAAAACTTGTTAGGAGTGCTGGCGTTTATCCTGGTAGAGACATCAAATACTTTGTTACATGTATGAGCAGTGCCCATTTGTACAATATGGTATGTCTGCCTTTATTACTTTTGGTTCAGCAGCATAAAATACACAACTTGTTAGGAGTCCAAGTTTGCTGTTTATAATATGACATTCTGCACTGTTATCTCCTTCCTATACCTTATCTGGTCCAGCAGTGTAACTGTTCTATTTGATCTGGTTAATTGTCAAATTTCTGATACAATTATAATGTTTTAGTCTCTAACTTTTGTATTTTTAGCTACAGTTTGTTTTATTTTATTGGGTAATTGTGTTTGGATGCAGACTTTTCATCATGTCAACCAGTGTTAAAAATGCAAAATACCTAGGAAGATATAATGCTTTGATAGGGTGATGTATATTGTATTAAAATATATATTGATTTGCATTCCCAACTGTATGCTTATGTTTATATGTAATTGCACAGGGTACCATGTTCCACTGGCACATCTGCTGTCACTGATACAGAGGGAGGAGGAAGAGGAAGTCATTCCTGAAGATGTAAACCAGGAGGAAGAAACTGAACATTTACAACTCAGTAACAATACTCTTAGCTGTAAGTTACAAAAATGCTTGTGTAAGGTTTAATACTAAATTATTTGAATTAGATTCTTGAGATCCTACATATTTCTATCACATAACATCAACCCACATACCAGTCATATGTTGCACGTTATGAGATATGTGTCATGTTAGCTCTCAAACTTTCTGTACTTTTGTCAAAGTGCAGTATTCCTTATACCATTCAATGGACAGATCCAAAATATTTTCTTGCTTTGTTGTCAACAAGCAGTATAAGCATTGCGCACAGCTCATTTTCTGTGTTTTGTACTTCTGGTTTTAAATTTGATCAATCAGTTTTGCTTATTTGTTAACCATTTATTGAAAAAAAGTAAACACACACACACACACACACACACACACACACACACACACACACACACACACACACACACACACACACACACACACACACACACACACACACACACATTCCTACTTGCAGGTTCTTGCAAGGTAGTTTGTACATTTTGAAAATGACATTTGCATTACCAAATATACCTTATTTCTGTACAAGCCAGACTTTGATCATTTTAATCATAAAATATTGTAGCTTCATATCAGTGGTAACAATGAAGCTTTAAGGGCAGTCTTCTTAGTACATCTTCCTCTTTATCATGCATTTAAGTTCTAAAACCTTACTGCACTCTTTATTATCAGTACACACACATTCAGTGTCATACTTACAGCACTATGTAAAATATTATTAGTCTCAGATGGTAAAGCTATGGTAGGTTTAACAGGGTCTGGTAAATCATTCATACTATTACAGTTAAACCAGTAGTGACAACCCTGACCACACTTCACACACAATATTTCACAAATTTTTGCAGAGTGACTCGGTTCAACACACTGAGCACATTTTTGGGCAGTCATAGATTAAATGTGCCTGAGACATAGAAATCAAAACAAAACAAGTTTCAGGTTAACCTCCCCAATATTTAACTATAGCTCATTTACTATTAATAATATTATTTGGAAGATGAACAATCTTGGTACCTGACACTTTAAGAGGAAACCCACACAATTCAAGCACCAGTCCATAAATGTCTTTCCTCAAGCTGTCTTTGTACATGAAAAAAGTATTGCAAATGTTAGCAAAACAGTGCTTTTCTTTATAACGAATAATTCAGATATTCTAAATTGTACAGAATTTTTTAAATATTTAAATATGGACTAGAAAACATTATTTTCATACTGAGAAAAGAAACTAGCCACCAGTTCTGTAGGTACAACCCCACACCCACCACTTATTAAATATCCAGTCACAAACCACATTCACATATCCCCACCCACTCAAAACATTATCTAATATCACTACATTTACATACCACCTAAATAACACCTTCTTCCTCCTTTCTCTAACTAAGAAACCTTCTACTACATTTCTCCAACCCCTCAACTCTCACCTCACAGCACTACTGTCATAAACTCTGTACCTCCAATCCACTTACCTCAACAATTATCCCTCACCCCTTCTAAACTGATGAAAGCTTGCAACCATCCCAAATTACCTCAAAATGTCCTTCACATACATAATTCCACTTATACTCCTTACTCTAGCTGCTCACCTAACATCTTGTCATAGACAGCTACTCACCACCTTCTCCTCATCTACCAATTCTGTCCCTTACCCACACTACACAAAACCTATAAACTTTGAGATAACACAGGTCCCTATGCTACTACCTATAGAGAGCAGTTCACATTTAGATATGTAAGCCTATCTTCCACATCCCAAAATATCCTTAAGTATAACAAACTACTGACAAAATTGTCAGACTCGTTCTTACGTATAGTATCTCATCTCAGACTTAGCTGTGGCATTCACCTAAATCCTGGCCCCAAAACTGAACAAAACCCCTATAACCTTCCTACATTTCACCCCCATGCTACAATAAAAACTGATCCTAAAGGATCTAACCTACTACTCCTCAACATGAATCTCAGGAGCATAGCAAATGAGACACGTGAGTTCCACTCCAGTCTCTTACAATACTCCCTTGACATCACAATACTATCTGAAACCTGGCTAAAACCAGAAATAAACAATAATGAAATTCTACCCCCAGGTTATAATATACACAGACTTGACAGAAAAAACAAATGCTGTGGAGGAATAGCCATTTTATATAAAAATAATCTCAACTTAGAACTTCTAGACCTGAGCATCCCAAAATTCAACAACACAGAAATAATATTCAATAAACTCAAAATAAACTCCAACAAATACTTAACCATTATAGGAATTTATATTCCTCCTGGCAACAACCTTACTGTAATAGAGGATATTATGCACTGGACTTCCTTAATGATTTATCAAGAAACCATCATAACGGGTGATTTTAACACTGACTGGTTATCCTGTAACTCAGAAACTTGCACAAATTTCATTAACCTGCATGGTTTCATCCATGTAATGCAATCTACAACCAGAGTAGACAAATCCACTAAAAGACAATCAATTCTAGATTGTATCTTAGCAAACCATTAAACACTTATCTGTCAAGATGCCTCCCAGACATCATCGGTGACCACCTCCCAACCTACCTACTGAGACGTTTTTAACCCCATAGAAATGTTGCATATTGACAAATCTTCAACTTGAAAGACTAACACAGAAATTTCATCTCCGTGCTTCGCCTCTGTAACTGGACCCAACTAAAAACATTACCCTAGATACTGTCATAGATTACTTTAATGCCACTTTCCTAAGCATTCTAAACAAATTAGCACCATACACAACCATAACAGTAAAATCAATTTCTGCTCCTTGGCGAACAAAAGACACTAAGCAACTACTTAAACTAGGAGATAAAGCTGTAAACAATGGCATACTAATAAAAGTCAAGCTTACCTAAAATATTACCGACAACTTAGAAAGAAAACTAAAATCAAGATCAAACAAGAGAAACAATCCTGTTATAGTGAAATTCAACAGAAACAGCAAAATAACCCCCCAAAATTCTGGTCCTCAGTAAAAAAAAAAAAATATATCCTATAGCCTGGTCCAACTCCCACACCAACCACGAATACTATAGACAATATAGTAACAGAATTTAATACATATTTTACTAATTATCACTTGCTAAGGCCAAAAGCAAGTCTCCAATTATCCCAAAAGTAGCCAATGAAACCAATGACCTTTCTCCTTCAAACCTATCCAAACCTACACCATAAAAAAAACTGCTCAGCAGACTTAAACCTACAACTCTAGCAGACGATAAATTACCTAGAGAATACCTTAAAACTAGCAACTGATACTATCTCCTATCTTATCTCGATTCTGGTTAACTGCTCTATCACAGAACATTACATTCCCAAAATTTGGAAAATATCATACATCATCCCAGTACACAAAGGCAGCAACTCTACTAAACTCTCAAACTACAGACCACTAGCAATATGTCTTCTCTAACCAAAGTACAAGAAAAATGTATTCACACCCAACTCATGAACTACCTCTTTTCTGACAACCATCTAATGAATACACAACACGGTTTCCACCCCAATCATAGTACTACAACTACCCTTCTAAGTTTTATAAATACAATCAACCAATAAGGAAATGAAGGAAAACTAGTGTCATCCATCTTCCCGGATCTTTCCAAAGCATTTGACACTATCTCCCATCAGAAATTCATAACTGAACTCTCCTCCCTTAGACTCAGTCACTCATCACTTTCTTGGTTCCATAAATATAAACTGGCTGACAACAAGCAATTAAATGGCACCAAGATTTCTACCCTCTCTTGCCAGTCACCATGGGAGTCCCTCACAGCTCAATTCTAGGACCCCTTCTTTTCAGTATCTTTACCAATAAACTTCACACTGCAACCCACCTGCCTCAGTAGTTCAGTATGCAGATGACAATGCACTCATCTGCTGTGCACCAACCCTGCCACAACTTCAAGAAATGACACAACTGTCTTTCTCAGCTGTGGAAACCTGGCTAAAAAAACTCACAACTGATCATTAATCCAAACAAAACTAAACTAATGCTCTTTGGACCTAAACAATCTATAAATTGTACATCCTCATTTCATATCTATTCCTCCAACAAAACCATAATAGCAACAGTATCTCAAACAAAACTGCTCAGTGTTCTAAATGATGATAAAATAAAGTTTGACCAACATCTGTCTTAAATTATCAAAAAGACACACATGAAACTAGTATCCCTATATAGAATCAAACCATACCTTACCAATATTGCAAGACTGTCATTTGCCAGAACTCATCTACTCTCTACTCTGTTGTATGCCTTCTCAATTTTTACCAACTTGAAGAAAACAGATGCAGCAAAACTAGAAGCCTGCTACAATAAAACAGCCAAATTTGCAACAACCCCCCCACACAAATCCCATTACTACTCTGCAATTTAACTAGTTAGAATTATCTCATTACTTAACCTATACCCATCTTATCACTGCCTACAGTCTTATATACCAGACAGATAAATTCCCTGCTCTCCAAAATCTACTGTAACTCTACATCAATGTGTGGGTCCTTCATTCCTCTAATAAATCTCTAGTACAAGTTACCAAATCCAGCAACAGCTCCAGCGACACTCTGTACTCCAGCTATATCTTCATGCTTGATGTCAAAGTCATGGCCTAAAACTCAATGCCAAGAAGTGCAGTGTCATCCCCTTTGGGAAAAATACCATACCCATGAACTACGACTTAGGCGGTAGCCTACTAAATACCGAATATGTGATGAGACCTTGGGACAGAGGTGGATAGTAGTCTCACCTTTGATAATCACGTTGCCACAGTAGTCAAGAAATACTTCTACGTGGCACACCTCATCACAAAGGGGTTCACCTCCAGAAAAAGAGAGGTCATCGTTCCTCTCTACTCATCCCTTATTAGAGCCATCATAGAGTACAACACCCCATTTGGCATGTACCTTGCAAGACATCTGCAACAGCCGGAAAGGCCACAGAAATACCTCACTAAGAGGATTAACGGCCTCAAACAGATGCCATATGCCGACTGTCTCAAAAAACTCCAGCTCTACTCTGTCGCATATCACCTACTCCGAGGTGACCTCTGCCTAATGTACAAAGCCATGTCAAACCCAGACCTGTTGGACATGCTACACTTAAAGAAATCCCAATCTCTCTGAGCCACATGCTCCAGCGACCTAAACCTTTTCTCCACAATAAACAGAACATGCTGGAGGGATAGATTCCTGTCCCAAAGGCTTCCCTTGCTCTGGAATAGGCTGCCCATTCATGTCAAGCAGAGCTCCTCATTAGCCCTCTTTAAGAAAAATCTTGATGATTGAATGGGAAATAGGAAATTCACCCCGGGGAACACTACTCTGGCTCTGCTCGACAGGGGCACAGGGAATTAGTTTTCCTGGGCAGCGAAAGCCAGGGAGCTCATTTGGCTAGGCTTGTATGGGCCCTAGGGTCAATAGCCTAGCACCTACCTATGAATAACAAGTAGTGCAGAGGATAGCATTGTTGCCTCACAGCAAGAGATTCTCTGGTTCAGATGTTCATCGTGCATACAGCTGCAGTCATAACAGATGGGTTCTCCTGTCGTCAGGCGGGTCATCGGTCGGCCGAATTCCAAAGTCTAGGTCCGGCGTCGGTTGTCGTCGCTTCTTCCCTGACATCAGTGCAACAGGGGTATAAAGGAACCAGCCGACGCCATTTTCTTCTGTCTTTCTTGCCGCGCGGTGCCCGAAGCAGAAGCAGTTCGCAAGTGCCAGTCGGCCAGCTCCTGAGATTACGAAAATTTGGAAACCGAAGTCTTCTTAAAAGCTAAGTTTCCCTTTGGGGAAACTTTTCTTGCCTCAGACCGATGTCAGACAAAGTTAATAATTGTATTTCTTGTGGGAAGCAAATGCCGCATAAGGATTTCCATTCCCTCTGTATACCTTGTTTAGGCCCAGACCACGACGTCTCGGTCTGTCGCTTTTGTGCTACATTCAACAAACGCACTATTAAGCGTCGGGCGGAGTTCGCCCAGCATTATTTTGGGAAAGCATTTAACTATACTATGTCGTCGGATACTCCGACTCCGGTTTTGTCTAAAAAACGCAAAGACAAGGACCGACACACGAGGTCCGCGGTCTCTACCGACACCACGCCAAAGCCGACTACATGTGGTCCGGTTCTCAGCGAGGCGCCTATGCAGCCCCTGACTACCGACGACACTTCTTTGACGGTGTCTCCTGTGCCAGTCGCAGGCTCCTCGGCCCACACCCGACTACAGATACCGAAGCCACTCTTGGCGTTGAAACTCAGAATGTGGACAGGTCCACCTCCACTCAAGGTGTCTTCAGACCTTCCTCTTCTTTCTCCATCAAGGCTTTCACAAAGTCTAAAGCAACCATGCACCCTAAGAGACCAGCTACACAGGGCCCATCTCCAGGCCCCATGCCTAAGAAACAGATGCTTAAAATGGCTGAGGATTTAATTACTCTTATCAGAGGTTCTCCGCCCCCACCGGACAAAAGGCCCAGAGTGGAGGAAGATTCCCCCTCCTCTGATCAGGGCTCCATTATTTCAGAGCATTCTGATGATCAGGAACATTCTTACTCCCCTTTTGAAGACTCTGATGTGGAGGAGTCCATCCCTTCTGTCTCACCCCCAGAGGATTACTCATTTGGGGAAACTTTGCATACCTTAAGGGAACACTTCCACTGGGAAGGCCAAGATTATTCAGATTCCAAGAAAAGGCTCAGGGAATTTCTCTTGCTACCTCAGCACAGGCCTCTGGCTATACCCCCTGTCTTGGACATCCTAGATGATGTTTACTCGGAGGCTTGCCTTAACCTGGACTCTCTACCTCCAGCTCCAGTTAAGCCTGACAGGTACTACAGGGTTCCTGATTCACACCAATTTCTATACAAAAGCCATACTGCTGACCCAGAAACCATCTCACAGGGCCCCAAGGGAGTTAAGGCCTCCATTGCTAAAAATCCATTACCTTCTGAGAGAGACTCCAGATTTTTAGAAAGGTGGGGGGAAAAGGTATATACCTCGGCTACCTTATCCATGAGGGCCTTAAACTGTCAGTTTCATATGCTAAAATACCAACAGTTTTTGTTATCACAATTGAAAAGTAAAATGTCACAACCTGAACAACCAGACTTGAAGGGGTTGCAGGATTTGATGCATAGTGCAGAGCAAGTGGGTAAGCTTACCTTACAATGTGGTTTTGATGCTCTAGAGGCCTCATGTAGAGCTGCTGTTACAGGATCAGTCATGAGAGGCATGCCCAACCTGCCACACAATCAAAGGGCAGAGGCACAAAGGCAAATTACAGATCTCATAAACATGAAAGCTATTCAAGAGGTACCTACGCACGAACAAGGTCAAGGTTTTTATTCCAGGCTATTTCTGATGCCAAGGTAGGGAAAAGATTGGAGACCTATTTTGGACCTATCCATCCTAAACACATTTCTACTCGTATCAAAATTCAAGATGCTCACTCTACAGCAACTTCTTCCCATGCTGGGCAGGGAGTCTTGGCTGGTAACATTGGACCTCAAGGAGGCATACCTGCATGTCCCAATCAGACAAAATTGCAGAAGGTACCTCAGATTTCTTGCAGGTTCAACCCATTATCAATTCTCTGCATTGCCCTTTGGCTTATCTACTGCGCCCAGAGTATTCACGAAATGCCTGGCATCAGTAATTGCCCACTGCAGACTTCAAGGGATACAAATATACCCCTATTTGGACGACTGCCTGATCCAAGCGGACAGCAAGCACATTCTTCTGAAATATCTGGCTTATGTAATAATGTTGTTGAACTCTCTGGGATACACAGTCAACAAAAAGAAATCAAGGCTAATACCCTCTCGGAAGATAATTTTCCTGGGTGTCAGTTTGGACACAAACACACAGATGGCCTACCTCACGACAGAGAAGCAGGGGCAACTAATTCAATACTTCAGAACACTAGCAAATTGCACCAGGCTAACTGCAAAGAAAATCCTGCAGGCTCTGGGATTCATGGCATCTTGCATCTTACTAATCCCATGTGCAAAGCTGCATATGAGGAAACTACAATGGTACCTGAAAAACATATGGTCTCAACACAGCCACAGTTTGGAAACAATAATACCTCTAATTCCATGTCTGCAGAAGGAATTTCTGTGGTGGGCTCAAGCATGTCAAACAAACACAGGTCTTCCATTCAGCAAGCCTCAAGCAAATCAAGTCATCACAACAGATGCCTCGGACTACGCCTGGGGGGCGCACATGACAGATCGGTGCATTCAGGGCAAATGGTCCCAAAAAGAAAAGCACCTTCACATCAATCAAAAAGAAATGCTAGCAGTAATAAACGCTATTATAGCTTTCAAGGACCTTCTACAACCAGGTCAACTATTGATAAGAACGGACAACACCACAGTTATGTGGTACATAAACAAACATGGAGGAACACATTCTTACCCTCTATACAGACTGGCCATGTCACTTTGGAACATGACCATGGACTTACAAATGGAACTACAAGCACAGTACTTGCCAGGCAAGGAAAACACGCTGGCAGACAACCTAAGCAGGAGTATGACAGATCCACACGAATGGAAATTGCATCCAAAAGTTTTTACAGAAATAATCCAAGAATGGGGAAGGCCAGACATAGATCTCTTTGTCTCCCACAAAAATCATCAATTGACAAAATTCTGCTCAAGGATCTTCCATCCAAAGGCCGGGAGAGTGGACGCTCTCTCTTTCAGTTGGACATCAATGACAGTTTATGCCTTCCCACCTCTTCCTCTGCTGCCCAAAGTTCTATTGAAAACCAGAGCAGACAGACCAAAGATGATTCTCATTGCTCCGGACTGGCCAAGGCAACACTGGTACCCACTCCTGAGGAGCCTGACGCATTCCCCACCATGGACCCTGCCTCTAATGCCTCTTCTTCTGACTCAGCACAGCTTCAAAACTCTTCACAGCCAGCTAAAAACACTCAATCTAGCCGCATGGAAGATTCCTTAGCATCACAACAGGCCCTATTGTCCAAGGAGGTGCAGGATGTCATTTTGGAGGCCAGAAGGCCATCAACTAGAAAAGCTTACTCCGCAAAATGGAAACGTTTTTGTGTCTGGAATGAGAAAAAGGGCCAGGATCCTGGAAAACTGAATTTACCTCAAATACTACAATATTTGGCTGAACTGCTAAGCAGTGGACTTTCTTTCTCCTCCATCAAAATCCATGCCTCAGCCATTTCTGCAGAATACAACACTGATCCACCTTTATTCTCTCACCCTCTCTTAAGACAGTTCCTCAGAGGGGATAAGAATTTAAGAACTCCAAGGAAACAGCCAAATACCTGCTTGGGATCTTAATTTCATTCTGGAAAAACTGACCTTGCCTCCCTTTGAGCCAGCTGCCTCATCAGATTTGCAATATTTGTCCTGGAAAACAGCTTTCCTTCTGGCTATCACCTCAGCTCGTAGAGTTTCAGAACTACAGGCTCTCATGGCTGTCCAGCCTTTTATCATCTTCCATCAGGACAGAGTTTCCTTAAGAATCAACCCGTCCTTTATGCCTAAAGTGGTATCCAGGGTAGCTTTAAATCAGGCCATACATTTACCTACTTTTTATCCTAATCCTCAAAACAAAGGGGAGAGATTACTACATTCCTTGGACATCCACAGACAACTGCGTTATTACTTGGACAGAACAAAGCCTTTCAGAAAATCAGAGCAGCTCTTTGTGGCCTATGCGGTAGGAACTCAAGGAAAGCCAATTTCCAAACAGACAATCTCAAAATGGATAGCCCACTGCATACGCTTTTGCTATTCTTTTCATGGCAAAACTGTACCTACAGGCATTAGAACTCATTCCACCAGGGCCACAGCCACCTCTGCAGCCTTCCTCAGAGGAGTTCCTACCAAGGATATTTTGGAAGCAGCCACTTGGAGTTCTGTGCATACCTTCTCCAAGCACTACAACCTACCATTATACTCCAAATCTAGAGCAGGCTTTGCCACTGCAGTCTTGCACGGCATTTTGGCTCCTCCTAGTTCCACCTAGTGCCTACCACCCCTTTCATAGCTTTGGGATTGTACCCATCTGTTATGACTGCAGCTGTATGCACGATGAACATAGTACAGTTTTGTACCTACCATAAATGTAGATGTTCGAGTGCTAATACAGCTGCAGTCCAGGTTTCCCTCCCTCCTTCCCCTCTTGGGACAGGCCTATAGGCTAACACATCCTCATACAACCTGATTGGGGTATTCATTTATGATGTATTTGCTTGCAACTACTGTATTTTGATTATATTGCACTGCATTATTACACAAATTTATGTATTGCCTTCCTTCTGGGGGCACCTGACATCTGGGGCAAGAAAAACTGAAGAAAATGGCGTCTGCTGGTTCCTTTATACCTCTGTCGCAATGACGTCAGGGAAGAAGCGACGACAACCGACGCCGGACCTAGACTTTGGAATTCGGCCGACCGAGGACCCGCCTAACGGCAGGAGAACCCATCTGTTATGACTGCAGCTGTATTAGCACTCAAACATCTACATTTATGGTAGGTACAAAACTGTACTTTCTCAGCTGCGGTACCTTCCTTTGCAGTGTCTGCATGTCCTCCCTGTGTTCACGTGGATTTCCTCTGGGTGCTTTGGTTTCCTCCCACATTCCAAAGACATGTAGTAGGTGGACTGGATACTCTAAACTGGCCATATGTGTGCAATATGGAAGAACAGCCACAGCAGTACTAGCCACCTGGCAGTGTGAACCTTGACTCTAGATGGTTGCCAAGTTGAAGTGACACCCAACCCAATGTGTAAAAATGAGACAAGGGGGTTGTGGATGGGTGGAATAATAATGTTGTATAGCATCAGTAGCAGAGTGTTTGGTACTGTGGTGTGTGAAAAGAAAATGGTCTTACTTATTAAAGTGGCTTACACTCAGGGTACACATCTGTAGCAGCCTTATTGGACACTTGTATACATCATTCAGCCAGCCCCCTTCAAGGCTGAATGGTGTGATGCGGACATGAAAGGTTCAAAGTAACTTGGCTTTGTAAATCTTTCATCTTCTGATAATGTGAACTTTGGATTGTTATCACTAAGAATTTGTTCAGGTAAGCCATTTTTACAGTCATTTTCCTTAATACTGATATTATCATTTTAATGTCTCTGAATCTGTGCAGATGACAATAGGGTGCTTTAAGTGGAAAATAGAATGCTGGTCCAACTTTTATATTTTTGACTCATTGCTGCATTACACATGCCTTTCTTTTTCCTGTCAGATTGTGGAATGAGTTGCCTGATCATATTAGATTATCTGGTAGTGTGACTGAATGAATGCAGCACTTGACCGGTATACAGGATGTTATAACTGTAGAAGGGTACTAGTCTCTAATGATGTAAGCCATGTGACTAGTTTCAGAAACTATGAAAATGAGTGTGCATGCACTGCATTTAGGAATGGTGAGTCCATAAAGGGCTTCGCGAAGTCCGTATAAGCATGCTCCCATGCTGCAGATGGTCATTCGCAAGGATATAGATGTGTGGATGTTGGAGCATTTTGGTTCAGTTGAGCTCCAGTATAGCCATCAGCTAGATTAAGGCCAAGTCACCAAAAGATGTTGGATAAGGGCCTTTACTTCCACTTTCTCCAAATGCCACAAGCCCTTCATGTGTTATTTTCAGCATTGTGGAATGTAACTAGGATGCAATTGCCTCTTTTGAGCTACATAATACATTTTCTTGACTCTCAGTTAGTTGCTATTTGTAGCAGTAGGGGCAGAATATAACAAGTTATCAAATGTAGATCATGTTCTTGCAACTAATGCATTCAGTTTGTGATAGTACTGGATCATTACTGGTTTCTGTCTCTGTGAGCAGTATTTGTCATGGATAGTTGTGCAGACAGTGATGTGAACTGTGTGTAGACTGGATCCAGAGTTTAGATTCCTTAGCTTGTCTTTTGGTATCCATTGCTATTTTGTTTGTTTCTATTTTATATATTTAGTTATGTGAATGCACCCCTAGAAAAAGGAAACAATGTTTTCATTTGTCAGCAGTCATCATAGATACCCCGTTTGGGGATTGAATATAGGTAATTACAGCTGGCGATCCACTGAATTTCTTTACTTTTCAACCCAGGCTGAACATTTCTCTGATTGTTGAGGTACATACTTATATTCAGCTGTTGCATGTGATTTCAAAGTAAGTACAGTGGGTCTGTATATATACCGTTGAGAGTTTTTTGTGATAGAATGGCAGTGATTCTCTAAAATGGATTATCACATGCCACCCTAATAGGTAAAGATGGCTTGACTTGGGTATCCATTTCATCCAATTTTTTTATCAATTTTATTTGTCTGAAGGTGTTTTCATAGCCATCTCTTCATTTCCATTCAGATCCATGATATAACACTCAGTTAAGGGATATAGTACCATTGACAGGTCTGGTAGACACTTGTGGAAGTAGTTTACTAAACTGACTTGGGTAGTTACTTCCTCCATTGTGATCAGTAATGGATGCAGTACCTTTAAGATGTTTGGTAGAAACTTGTAATAATTTACTAGTTTAAAGTACAACATCAATTGTGATGCATTTCTAGGCATGGTTGCATATGCATATAGTGCAGCTTCCAGCTTATGTTGCAACATATGCAATCCATGCTTGTTACTGTAGCACCTGCATTATGATCTTGTGTTACTAAAACTCACTTTTGTCATTTAGATCAGTCTGGGACTCTTCAAATGTTGTTGACGTGCTTTTCATCATTTTTACTTGTCTCTAGTATGTCATCTAGGTAACATTAATAAACTCTACAACAGAAGGAAGAAACTGTTGTAGATAAAGGTGAAATCCCAAGACTGGAAAAACTCATTTATTAGCCTCAACAAAAAGTTGAGTTCCCTCATCAAATCCTCTAAAGCCAGCTATGAAGGCAGAATTGTGGCAGACACTAAAAATCACAAAGTCTTCTATAGCTTATCCAGATTTGCTCTGAGATATTGCACAGTGGTACCTCCTATACCCAGCCAACAGATATTGCCAACATACTGCCTGACAGATTCAGTGGCAACGTTACCCCTCTCTCCCCACTAAAAGACCAATCACAATACCAGAAAAATGCCAGGCACCCAGCATTACTGCAGCACAGGTTAAATCTGCATTGTCCAAGACCAAGAATACAGCTTCCGTGGGACCCGATGGTATCTCTGGCTGTGTTCTACATGAACTACAAAGCAAACTGGCACCACATCTGTATGCCCTTTTCAGTCACAGCCTCACCTCTGGCTTTGTCCCTACCGCATGGCGCATTGCTACAGTCATCCCTCTCCATAAGAGGGGGGTGGGTGACTACAGACCCTGGGAATTATCGCCCCATTAGCCTGATGAGTCTGATATGTAAAGCTATGGAGTACATCATCATCATGGACCTGATTAACAAAGATATAGGAAATCTCCAAACTCTAGACTCCACGCAATTTGGCTTTGTAAGAGGGAGATCATGCCTGCTCAACCTGGTTGACTACTTTGAGTCAGTCACCAGGGCTGTGGATAAAGGTAAGGCAGTGCAAACAGCCTACCTCAATATGCCCAAGGCCTTTAATACCATTCCTCACTCGGGAATTATTGATAAACTCACCAAACTAGGCATCAACCCCTATATCACTAGGTGGGTTGTAAATTGGCTCACAGAACACACAGTGTGAAAGTAGTGGACTCCAAGTCAGACTGCCAACCAGTCATGAGTGGAGTCATACAGAGATTTCCTGTTCAGCATCTACTTCTCAGAAGTCCAGGCCAACACAAAGGGACTTTGGCTGACCAAGTTCACAGATGACTGCAAGCTGGGAATCATTATTAACTCCCCAAGTGATGCAGGCATCCTACAGAAAGGCCAAACTGAGACCAATGACTGATGTCAAAATCGTGGCCTTAAGCTTAATACCAAAAAATCCATCGTCATCCCCTTTGGTAAAAACTCAGTTCCCACTAATTGCCACATCGGTGGGAGCCCACTGAACACTGAAGGCCTTAAAAGAGATTTGGGGATGCAGGTTGACAACAACCTCTCGTTCGACCCCCATATTGCCACTGTGGTCAGAAAGTCCTTCTGTGTGGCACATCTCATTACCAAGGGTTTTGCATCCAGGAAGTAAGAGGTCATCATCTCTCTCAACTCTTCCCTCATTAGACCAATCATCAAGTATAATGCCCCATTTGGCATGTACCTCAGCACACACCTGCAACAACTGGAGAGGCTATAGAAGTACCTCGCGAAGGGGATCATAAGCATTAAACACATGTCCTACACGAACAGACTCAAAAGACTCCAGCTATTCTCTGTCTCATATCGCCTTCATAGAGATGATTTCTGCTTGATTTACAAAGCAATGTCTGACCCAGCTCTGTTAGAAATGCTACATCTAATGAAATCCCAATTCCCTCCACACCACACAAGCCAGATACCTCAACTTCATAATCACAATCAACAGAACATGCTGGGGGGACAGGTTCCTCACCCAGAGACTGCCCATGCTCTAGAGTAGACTTCCCATACATGTCAAGCAGAGCACCTTGCTGACCCCCTTCAAGAGAAATCTTGATGAGTGGATGGGCAATAAAAAGTTCACCCCGGGGATCACTCCAGTGGCTCTACCTGATAGAGGCACTGAGAACTAATGGGCAGCATGATGCCAGGGCACTTCTATGGGCTAGGCTTGTAAAGGGTCCAGGGCCATTAGCCTAGTACACACCTATGACCCTATAAACAGTGTAGATTAGGAATTTCTTGAACTGCCATGTTCACTACAAGCAGGTGCCCTTCTGAAAATCAGTTAATTATAATGGAAAAAGAAAACAATTGTTTGAATTAATGTTTAGGAATTTCTTTAGAAGAATGGCCATTTATAATGATGCAATGGCCAAGTCAGTTTTCTTGCATGCCACCCACTGTCAGGGATACAAAATTGTTCATTTCATGTCAGTGGATATTGTAATTTCCTTACCAATGAGTTAATGATGATTTTGAAATCTCTGCAGCTAAAAATGCTATTCCTTTGCTTTTCTTAAATACCAACAGCTGTGAGTCTACACCATTAATGCCTCTCCCAGCACTTACCAGCTTCTTTGTTACCATCTCCACTTTCAGTATAACGGCATAAGGCATCACCGTAGCCTTATGGAATTTGGCGTTAGCATTTAGTTTTAGCTTAATATTTGCCTTTATGCCCTTCATCTCTCCATCTGTTTGGCAGACACTTATTGTTTGACATTTGACAATAATCTTGACAGCTCTGGCAAATTTGTTACCATCTTTGGCTGCCACCCGCAACTCTTTAAAAGAGTAGCTACTCTGTCTGATTTTCTTGTCCACTTCTTACAAATAATGCTGGCCTGTTGTGTCACATGGATACAAATGAAATTGTATGTTTTGCCTTCATATGCTGTTATTTTGCCCATATCAAGTGCTTGGTTTGCAATTATTATTATTATTTTTTTTGCATATTGTTGGATTAAACTGAACTGAACCACTAGGTCCTTTTTTCAGTAATGCCCTAGTTATAAATACAAAAATATAAAGCAAAACTTAACAGTATCAGGGAATGATTTTTAGGTAAAAATATAACCTAGCTGTAAATATAATACTGCGAATGGATAGAAAACAAGCAGTATATGACTCCACCATGGAAGCTTTAAGCATGAGTCTTTGGACATACCTGCATGCTTTCCAATCCTCAAAACTGTTTCATTAACAGAACATCTCTAAACAAAACTACACAAGAGAAAATGCATTTCATGCAAATAGAAATATGTATTAACAAGTGTTTTTGTAGGGGGGCTTTGCCCCACACCTTTATTTTATTATTCTCATTCAGAGGTTTCTGCTTTTCACAGAAGGAGCTAAAAGCCTAAAACAATATGAAACTGTATTCTGTTTTTCTCTCTGACACCATGATCTTAGAATCTGAAAGAAAATATGTAATAGTTGAATTCAAGCATTTACAAATTGTTGTACCACAATACCACACAGACCGCAATCTAATCTGAGATGAAAGAAAATCAACAGCTATGATTAAGCAAAAAAAAAAGTATTCAGCTTTTATCCTTGTTGTGTATTGCATCCTCTGTATCCAGGAGACAGAAGGGCAGTACAGCAAAGCCACTGGGCATGGGATCCAGAGTCTACTGCTCAGGAGGATAGGCTAGAATGGTGTGGAAATTGTGGTGAGGGAGAGGCTTTACCAAGCAGTGAGAGATGTCATCAGAATTAGGGGTAGACTCTTGGCAATCAGACTCCAGCCGAATGACAGGAGGCAATATTCATAATCTCAGCCAGTGCACTGCAGCAGGGTTGTGATGGTGAGGAAAAGAGTGTATTTAGATAGCAGTTGTAGGACCTACCAGGTAAAGGAGGACAACATGAATTTGTGTTTATAATGGGTGACCTGAATGCACATATTGGGACCGCAAACAGGATGTGAGAACTTCCTGGGTCAACATGGCTGAGGCAACAGGAATAAAGAAGGAGAGGTCTTTCTAGACTTTTGTCTAGCAAATGGCTTAATATTAGCCAACACATGGTTCAGAAAGAGAGATAATCACAAGATCACATACAAGAGTGGCCAACATGCAACTAAGGTAGACTTTCTACTAGTAAGGAAATGGCAGTGGGGCAGTCAGTAATTGCAAAATAATCCCCAGTGAAACAGTGACCCACAGCATAAACCACTGGTTATCACAATCAGCTGCAAACAGTGGTCAGAGAAGGCTGTAAGGTCAATGGAGACCAGGCTCAAGACCTGGAAATTGACTGGAAAGAAAACACTGAAAACACTTCTGACATAGCAAATCAAAACCAAGAAAATATAAAGGTATGACTGCTTAATGCTAGGAGTCTAAACAAAAAAACTCCACTCCCTAGAAGCTCTTTTCACCCTAGAGAATGTTGATGTCTGTGCTGTCACTGAGACATGGTTTAAAGCTGCTGAGAGCACACCAACAGTGCAAGGTTATAATGCCTTCCACACATTTAGACCGGCTACTTCAGACTCAGACAAATAAATTCACTATATTTCTGACTAAATCTAAGAGAATTACTTTACCCTAATTACTTACTTAGTAATAGAGATTATGTGGTAAATGTTTTTTCTTGTTATCAGGCCCAAGACAGAACAGAATGCTCTGTCTCACTAAGAGACTTCTCAAAATAATATCTAAAATGTTACTTTTGAAATAGCTTGCAGAATGACATCACTTCTGGTCATTTGACTTATAGTTCCCATGCAAAACCCCCATTCCTGGAATCTGGCAGGACATAGCACCTACCTTTAAAAATACAGACACAAGGGCTTTTGGTCAGATCTTTGGCAGGTGCTGGAAGTCATAAAACAATTGCATACTTACACACTTCCAGAGTAGTAATTAGTTCACCCCAAACACAATACAGAAAGCTTCCTAGTACAGACTTTGTGTCTCTGGCTGCATTGAAATATGTGAGATCTCATCTTTGTGGCCTAGCCTATAAAGTAATTTAATTTCAGGTATTTTTCTAAAGTTTCCTGGACTGAGGTTATACCTCCAGCTTCCTCTGTTAAAACATATACATTTAAACAGTTACAGTAGTGCATGTACATTTCTGTTTCTATAGTAGGGCACACTGTGGATACATTTCAAACACAAGCACTTTACAAATACCTTTTCAACACAAACTTCTGTACAAATCATTTTGATATACACATGACATACCATTCTAATACATTTGCGCTTTTTTCCCATCTTTCTTGTAACTAGTCTAGTCCAGATACAGATTTGCTATATCCAGGACTGTTTGTAAGCTTCTGAGCTCCGCCAGCCTGTATGTGTTGGAGGGAAGCCCTCTAGCTTATCAGTGGGAATGGTAAGCACTAGGTAGCCTGTCTACCACAAGAGTGGTTTATGGCCCAGAAATTGTAGTTTATTGGCCGTCTGGGCAGTTTTTCCATCTCTTTCAACCTGGTTTAAAAGCCCACATTTGTGCTTGTTTCCACCTTTCCTGCAACTATTCTAGTGTAGTCCAGATACAGATTTGATGTATCCAGGACTGCTTCTAAGCTTCTGAGCCCCCCCCCCCCCAAGCCTTTCTGTGTTGGATGGAGGCCTTCTAGCTTATCAATGGGAGTGGTAAGCACTAGGTACCTATCTACCACAAGAGTGGTTCCTGGCCCAGAAATTGTAGTTTATTGGCCGTTTGGGCAGTTTTTCCATCTCTTTCAACTTTCTGGTTTAAAAGCCCGCTTTTGCATTTGTTTCCCACCTTTCCTGTAATTAGTCTAGTCCAGATACAGATTTGCTGTATCCAGGACTGTCTGTAAGCTTCTGAGCCCCCCAAGCTTTTCTGTGTTGGAGGAAGCATTCTAGCTTATCAGTGGGAGTGGTAAGCACTAGGTAGCCTTTCTACCACAAGATCCAGGTACAGATTCTTAGTTTTAGCACTTGAATTTTCTTATTCATGCTCAGCACTTGTTCAGAACTTGTTGTTAGCAATAAATAAGCTACAAATTACTACAGCACTCAACCTTCCTCTTTACCTAGAGGAAAACAGTTTTTGTACTTACTCTCCTCACTTGCTTAGAGAAAAACAGCTCTTATAGTCACTTTCCTCACTTGTCTAGATGAAACTAGTTTTTTATTCGGGCATGTCCAAGGGTCAGCTCCCAGTGTTTTCTCCCGTCTATCTGATGAATCTGGGCATCTTGGGGCAATGTAGAAATTGCCTCATGTACACAGACAACCCTCTCCTCCTACCACCCAACACCACAACCTGTGACAGATGCACTTATCTAGTCAAACTGGAGGTAAAGCTCTCTCCAACCAAGACTGAACTTGACAGGAGGAGAAGGTAAACACTTGCACCACACCACACTCATCATATAGTCCCACTAAACCTACACCACCAAAATCCACACATAGAAACATAAAAAACATTTGCGGAGGCTGTAAATGCTCAAGCAACAGAGACCTCCAAAGCAGAAATGCAAGCAACCTCCACCCCTCCAACACAACCCAAATGACACATACCCCACAGACTCAGTGTGCCACTGAACCACAGCCCATAAGGCAAAACAACATACCCAACACACTAGTCATAGGTGACTCTGTAGTCAGGCACACTTATGTCCCACTCACCAGGCTAAACAAGGAGATGGTTACTGTCAGCTGCTTGTCGGGTGCCAGGATCCGCCACATAACCCACGCACTCAGGTCACTCCCCAACAAGTACAAATATGACTCTCTCATTGTCCATGTTGGTGTGAATGACCTGAGACATACCTCCCTGGACTACATGAAAAGAGACATGGAAAAGCTCTCCAATCTTGTAGCACAGGCAGGTATGACCCGAGCCCTGAGCAGTATCCTGCTATCGTCCAGAATGATACCGCAGTACAAGGACAAAATGATTGACTTCAACAATTGGCTAAGCTTCTGGTGTCATTCTAAGGGGATCCAGTATCTGTCTGCCTGGGACGACATGGTCGACAGACCACGATGCTTTGCCAAAGATGGCCTGCACCTGTCACCACTGGGATTCCGGATACTGGCTAAGGCTCTTGCTGCCCTATAGTGCCTTTTTTAGGCAAGGTTCAAATGACAAATTCACCACCGTAACAGTAACAGGCAAGCAAAAACTGAGAGTGATGCTACTCAATGCTAGAAGTCTAAATCTCAAAATGCACACCCTCGAGGCACTCCTTAAAATGGAAAACATCGATATCTGTGCAGTGACTGAGACCTGGTTCAAGGCTCTAGAGAGCACCCCTACATTACCAGGCTATAACTCATACCACGAAGAAAACTCACAAGACCGTCCGCAGGGACAATAGTTCAAGTAAATAAATGTAACACCCTTGGTTTTCAAAACGAGTGCAGCAGAATAAGTGCCCAAAAATGAAAAAACTTTGTAGGTAGACGTAGACAGTTTTAATTCCAAAGTAACAGAGCAAAGTTAAAAGCATCCAAACTTTGCTCTGTTACTTTGGAATTAAAACTGTCTACGTCTACCTACAAAGTTTTTTCATTTTTGGGCACTTATTCTGCTGCACTCGTTTTGAAAACCAAGGGTGTTACATTTATTTACTTGAACTATTGTCCCTGCGGACGGTCTTGTGAGTTTTCTTCTTGGTACTTTGTTGCTTTTTCATTTCCTGGTTTGTATAACTCATACCACACTTTTCAGCCACCTAACCTGGACAGGAACACCAAAGCCGGAGTTGTGTCCATATTCATTAAGGATATTCACACCTCCAGGCTAGTTGCTCAGCATAATGCATCCGAGGTTATCCAAGTGCAACTAACTCTGGGAAAAACTGCAATCCAAATTGTAGCTTGCTACAGATCCCCTACCATGCCCCAGGATTCCCACTCCTCTTTTCTTGATATACTGGAAAATATTAGGGTTCAGCCAAACACCCTAATAATGGGCGATTTCAACTACCCCACCATTAACTGGGAAAATTACTCATGTACCAACTCCTTCGCTCAACGCTTTCTGGAATTCATAAATCCAATGCCCTGGATCAGCTTATCCACATCCCCACCAGGGGTAACAATATCCTAGACCTGGTTATTACCAACATGAGTGACCGGTGTTCTACACCTAAAGTCATCTCCTCGTTGGTCAGAGCCGACCATATGCTAATCACCCTAGATAGCCACATCCTGCCCCCACCCCACCCCCATTAAGGAAATCACGGTAAAAACTTTCTCCAAAGCCAACTTCATGCTTCTTAAGACAGAAGTGCCGAACTTCATGACACCCATGCAGGTAGACAATACAGTTACGACTGCTGAATCCTACACAGATGCACTGTATAAGCACTTACATGAGTGTATGGATCATGCTATTCCAAACACAACCAAGATGCTGTCCTCCAAAAAAAAAGGAAGCCAATCTGCCATACACAAACTCTACAACAGAAGGAAGAAACTGTTGCAAAAGAGAGTAAAATCCCATGAGTGGAGGCGTTCCCTGGTCAGCCTCAGTAAGAAGCTGAGATCCCTTATAAGATCCTCCATAGTTAGCTACAAAAACAAAATCGAGACTGATTCTAGGGACAGCCACAAAGCATCCTATAGCTATGCCAAGAATCTCAGTGGCAACACCCAGATCTGCTTTGAGTTGCAGCACAACGGCACAATAATTACAGAACCAACTGATATTGCCAACGTCCTGGCAGATAGGTTCAGTGCTGACTTTACTCCCTCTCACCTCATAAAGGGCCCATATCTATACAGGAAGAATGCAGAGTCCCTGTAATCACAACTACGCAAGTAAAAGCTGCACTGTCTAAAGCCAAAAACACAGCATCCATGGGACCGGACAACATCCCAGGCTGTGTTTTACACAAACGTCAGAATGAACTGGCTCCCCACCTAACCACTATGTTCAATCATAGTCTCACATCAGCCTTTGTGCCCACTGAATGGTGCACAGCAACACTTATCCCACTCCACAAAGGGGGAGCCACCACTGATCCCGGGAACTATCACCCTATTAGCCTGACGAGCCTGGTCTGTAAGGCCATGGAACATATCATCATGGAACTGATCACCAAAGACATTGGTAACCTCCACATTCTGGACCCCACCCAGTTTGGGGTTGTGAAAGGCAGATCATGCCTCCTGAACCTGATCGACTTCTTTGAGGCAGTCACCAAAGCTGTAGAAGAGAGTAAGGTGGTTCACACAGCCTATCTTCACCTCGCCAACGCTTTCAACACCATCCCCCATTCTGGAATTATAGCTAAACTCACTAAACTAGGTATAAATCCCTATGTCACAAGATGAGTTGCCAATGGGCTCACTAACAGAACCCACACTGTAAAAGTTGCAGACTCCAAGTCTGACTTCAAACCAGTGACAAGTGGAGTACCACAGGGTTCAGTCCTGGGTCCTCTCCTGTTTGTTACAGGTTAACACAGAAAGCCTTTGGCTAATGAAGTTCGCAGATGGCTGCAAACTAGGAGCCATAGTCGAGTCCCCAAATGATGTGGACATCCTACAGAAGGGCCTCACTGAGACAGATGCCTGGTGTCAGAGCCATGGCCTCAAGCTCAGTGCCAAAAAGTGCATTGTCATCTCCTTTGGTAAAAATTCTGTACCCATGAACTACCACATAGGCGGCAGTCTACTTAATGCTGAATGTGTGATGAGACCTTGGGACCCAGGTGGGCAGTAGACTCTCCTTTGATAATCACATCACCACAGTAGTCAGGAAATCCTTCTACGTGGCACACCTCATCACAAAAGTGTTCTCATCTAGGAAAAAAGAGGTCAGTGTTCCCCTCTACTCGACACTCATTAGACCCCATTATAGAGTACAAAGCTCCTTTTGGAGTGTACCTCACAAGACATCTGCAGCAGCTGGAAAGGCCACATATTTACCTCACAAAGAGGATTACTGGCCTCAAACAGATGCCCTACTCTGACCATCTCAAAAAATGCCAGATTTACTCTGTAGCATATCACCTACTCTGAGGTGATCTCTGCCTAACATATAAAGCTATGTCAAACCCAGAGCTGTTGGACATGCTACACCTAAAAAAATCCCAATCCCTCTGAGCTACACGCTCTAGGAACCTAAACATTGTCACCACAATAAACAGGACATACTGGAGGGATAGATTCCTATCCCAGAGACTTCCCATACCCTGGAACAAGCTACCCATCTATGTCAAGCAAGGTTCCTCATTAGCACTCTTCAAGAAGAATCTTGATAAGTGGATTGGAAATAGGAAATACACCCTGGGGATCACTTCTGTGGCTCTTCTCGACAGGAGGACAAGAAAATAACTTTCTTGGGTGGCGTAAGCTAGGGAGAACCTTGTTTTCTAGACTTACTTAGGCATTTGGGCTGATAGCCCAGTACCTACCTATGAACCTATTTGTTATACCAGCATCTTGTATGACATACTTTTATAATACATTTGTAACACAAGTATTGTGTATAAATCTGTTTGATATTCATAAATGACATATAATTATTTACAAAGTTCCAACTAGCTGTGTTGGGAGCATCTCCTTTTATCACAGAAATGATCAAACACTGGACCCAGCCCAGTTTGGTTTCGTCAAGGGCAGATCATGCCTACTCAATCTGGTGGACTTCTTTGAGAAGGTCACCAAATCAATGGATGAGGGCAAAATGGTTCACATGGGCTACTTTGACCTGGCCAAGGCATTTGACATAATACCTCACTCGGGCATTGTCGACAAACTCAAGAGATTAGGTACATACTCTTATGTCACCCAATCTGGCCTTTGACCATCACATGTCTACAGCTGTGAAGAAATCATTCTATGTTGTGCAACTGTACTATATATATATATATATATATATATATATATATATATATATATATATATATATATATGTGTGTGTGTGTGTGTGTGTGTGTGTATATATATATATATATATATATATGTGTGTGTGTGTGTGTGTGTGTATATATATATATATATATATATATATATATATGTATATATATATATATATATATATATATATATATATGTGTGTGTATATATATATATATATATATATATATATGTGTGTGTGTGTGTGTATATATATATATATATATATATATATATATATATATATATATGTGTGTGTAGGTATATATATATATATATATATATATATATATATATATATATACGTATGTATATAGGAGCCTAAACAAAAAAACTCTTTTCCTTGGAAGCTGTCTTTACCAAGAGAATGCTGATGTCCCTGTGGTCTCTGAGATGTGGTTTAAAGCCGCGGAGAGCACACCAACAGTGCAAGGTTATAATGTCTTCCACACATTTAGACCAGCTACTTCACAGGCAGGGACTAAAGGTGGAGGTATCTCTATTTACATCAAAAAGAAATATACCTCAAGCTGGTCAAACAGGACAATGCACTTCAACTGCTCCATGTTCAAATCACCATAGGTAAAATCCAATACCACTTTTTTGGAAGCTATAGGTCCCCCTCTATGACCCAGGAAACCTATACCATGTTCATAGGTTGATACTAGGCTATCTGCCCTAGGGCATTTATAAGCCTAGCCAGAGTGTGTTTGACTTTCGCCACCCTTTTAGATTAGTTGACTGTGCCTCTGTACAGTAGGTCACGGAAGGTAGCCCTTTTAAGGTTAGTTTACTGTACCTCTGTCAAGCAGGGACACAGAAGAGATCCCAGGGGTAAACTTACGATCTTCCATCCACTCGTCAAGATTTCTCTTGAAGAGGGTCAGTGAGGGGCTCTGCATAACATGGATTGGGATTTTGTTCCAGAGTGAGGGGAGCCTCTGGGATATGAATCTGTCCCTCCAGCATGTCCTATTTATTTCTGTGCTGAGGTTCAAGTCCCTGGAGCATGTAGCTCTAAGGGATGTGGATTTCCTGAGGTGAAGCATGTCCATTAATTCTGGGTTGGACATGGCTTTATGCGTCAGACACAGATCGCCTAGGGGGTATGCAACTGAGTAGAGCTGGAGTTTCTTTAGCTGAACTGCATATGGCATCTGTTTGAGCCTCTTGATCCTCTTGGTGAGAGTTTTGGGGTCTTTCCAGTTGCTGAAGGTGTCGGGTAAGGTACATCCTAAATGGGGCATTGTACTCAATTATGGGCCTGATAAGAGATGAGTAGAGGGGCACAATGACCTCTCTTGATCTAGATGTGAACCCTTTCATGATAAGGTGAGCTGTATAGAAGGTCTTTCTAACCACTTTGGCAACATGATTGTCAAAAGAGAGATTGCTGTCTACTTGGGTCCCCAAGTCCCTAATTACTTCTTCCATACTTAATGGATTACCACCTATGTGGAAATTTGTGGGCACTTTGTTTTTCCCAAAGGGGATGACTATGCACTTTTTGGCATTTAGCTTTAGGCCATGGCTCTGGCACCAGTTATCCGTCTCTGTGAGACCCTTTTGGAGGATGCTTGTGTCAGCCAGAGAGTCGATTACGACACCCAGTTTGCAGTCATCTGCGAACTTGGTCAGCCATAGTCCACCCGTGTTAGCCTGTACCTCGGAGAAATATATACCGAACAAGAGAGGTCCCAGGACTGAGCCTTGTGGGGCACCACTTACAACTGGTTTAGAGTCTGACATGGCACCTGCTATTCTGACCATGTGGGTTCTATCCCTGAGCCAGTTTGCAACCCATCTTGTGACATAGGGGTTGATATTTAAGCTAGTGAGCTTATTTATGATGCCTGAGTGGGGTATTGTGTCGAAGGCTTTTGCGAGGTCCAGGTAGGCTGTGTGGACTACCTTCCCTTCATCTATGGCTTTGGTAACTGTTTCAAAGAAGTCGACCAGGTTCAAGAGGCAAGATCTGCCCTTAACGAAGCCGAATTGGGTAGGATCCACTGTCTGGAGGTTCCCAATGTCTTTGTTTATGATTTCCATGATGATACACTCCATAGCTTTGCAGACCAGGCTAGTCAGGCTTATAGAGCGATAGTTTCCGGGGTCTGTTGTGGCACCACCTTTGTGGAGTGGGACCACCATTGCTGTACGCCATTCCTTGGGTACATATCCTGTAGTAAGGCTGAGATTGAACAGTGACTTTATATGAGGGTTTAGTTCTTCTTGGAGCTCATGTAAGACGCAGCCCAGGACACCATCTGGTCCCATTGATGCTGTGTTTTTTGCTTTGGGGAGGGCAGCTCTCACCTGTGCATCTGTGATCTGAAGAAGGCTACACTCTGTTGAAATAGACATTTGCTCTTTTGGGGGGGAAGGGGAGGAGAAGTTTGCACTGAACCTTTCTGCCAGGATGTTGGCAATGTCTGTGGGTTCAGTGTATTTTTTGTCATTTTGCATTAACTCAGAGCATATCTGGGAGTTGCCTCCCAGGTTTCTGACATAACTAAAGAAGGCCTTGTGATTATCTTTAGTGTCTTGTGCAATTTTTCTTTCGAAGCTGGCCTTAGATGATTTTATGAGGGATCGTAGTTTCTTGCTAGTACTGATCAGTGACGCCTTCCCTTTTTGGGATTTTGCTCTGTCATGTAGTAGCTTTCTCCTTCTGTTGTATATCTTATTTATGGCCGGGGTCCACCAGACAGGTCTCCTGCCTTTGGAGGAGTGAGTCTTGGTTTTATTTGGGATAGCATGCTCCATGCATTCCTGTAGGTGTCCATAGTATGCTTTTGTAAAGGATTCTGCATTTTGGGCCGTATTCTCCACTGGCCCGGGGGCTTTGAAGGATTCCACCTCATTTTTGAGAAGTGTGAAGTTAGCTTTTGAGAAGTTCTTCACCGTGGTTTCCTTGGCTAGGGGTGTGGACGGAATATGGATGTCCAGTGTGATTTGCTTATGGTCTGATCTTACCAATGAGGGGTATACCTCTGGTGTGGAACACAGAGACCCCATGTTGGTGATGACCAGATCCAATATATTTTCCCCTCTTGTGGGAGTGGTGACCAGTTGTTCTATAGCATTTGAGTTTATAAATTCTAGGAACCGTTGGGCGAGGGTGTTTGGGCTTGAGTAGTTTTCCCAATCAATGTTTGGGTAGTTGAAGTCACCCAATATAATAGTGTTTGGAGAGGCCTTCATATCCTCCAGTGTTTTCAGGAAAGCCAAGTGAGGTTCCTGTGTTTGGGAGGGTGGTCTGTAGCAGGCTACAAAATGAAAGGCAGTTTTACCCACTGTTAGTTGAACATGGATGGTCTCCGATGCTTCGTGCAGTGCCACTAACCTGGAGGTGTGGGTATCTTTGATAAATATGGATACTCCCCCCTCCTTTTGTGGTTCGGTCCAAGTTTTGGGGCCGGAAAGCATGGTATGAAGTATAACCTGTTAGTGCTGGGGTGCTCTCAGGAGCCTTGAACCAGGTTTCTGTTACTGCACAGATGTCGATATTCTCCATACTGAGGAGAGTCTCGAGTGCGTGCATCTTGAGGTTTAGACTTCTGGAGTTGAGCAGCATTACCCTTAGTTTTTTTTTCTTTGTGTTGTCTATGGGGGTGGGTTTGTCTTTTCAGCCTTGCCTAAAAAAGGCACTATGGGGGAGGCAAGAGCCTTTGCCAGTATTCGAAAACCCAGGTGTGACAGGTGCAAGCCGTCCCTAGAGAAGCAACATGGCTTGTCGAGCATGTCATCCCAGGCTGGCAGACACTGGATCCCCTTTGAATGACACCAATACTTTAGCCAATTGTTAAAATTGATAATTTTGTCTTTATACTGCGGCATCATTCTTGGTGAGGGTAAGATGCTACTCAAGGTCAGGGTCATACCGGCCTGGGCTACATGATCAAATAGCTCCTGTACGTCTTTTTCATGTAGTCCAGGGAGGTAAGTCTCAGGTCCTTCACACCAGCATGGACAATGACGGAGTCATATTTGTACTTGCTTTGGAGTGACCTGAGTGCTTGTGTTATGTGGTGGTCCTGGCACCCGACAGGCAGCTTACAGTGACCTTCTCGTTGTTCAGCCTGGTGAGTGGGGACGTCAGTGTGTCTGACAATAGAGTCACCTATTACAAGTGTATAAGGTGTGTTGTTTAGCCTTAAGGGCTGTGACTGTGTGGCACACTGACTTTGTGAGCTATGTGCTACGTGGATATTGTTTCGTGGTAGGTGTTGCTTGGATGTCTGCTTTGGAGGTCTCTGCTGCTTAGGCAGATTTTTATTTTGAACCTCCGAGTATGTTTTTGTGTGTTTATGTATTTGGTTTGCTGATGCGATAGGTTTATGTGAGACTGGATTTGTGGTGTGTGTGGTTACCTTCTCCTTCTGACAGGCTGTGCCAGTACTGGGTTGAGAGATCTTAGCCTCCAGTTTGGCTATATAGTTGCATCTCTCACATATGTTTGAGCTTGTTTGGAGGAGGAGGAGAGGATGCTCTGTATACATAAGGCAGTTGTAACATTGCCTCAAAATTCCCAGATTCACCAGCTGGACCGGAGAGCAAACTCAAAACTGACCTTTGGACATGCCTGAATAATATAGGGAACTACTTATTGACTGATCAGAAAGAACCAATAGGGAGGAAGTACTTGGAAGGAGTATAAGAGGATGTCGTGCTTTAGTTTGTGTTTACCTATGAGATTACTTATACGAGCAAGTGCAGGGCTTTAGAATGAAAATAGAGTGCTTAATTAGAGATTTAGAGCAGTTCTAAGGGAAAAGGTGAAGAGCAGACTTTGTGGAGCCTGGAATAGTTTAAACCTGTTTAAGCGATGCTGCCCAACGCTGCTCTGTACGCAAGACCGCGCAAAAAGAGAGTTGCAGGGTTTTAAGAGAGAGAGATCAAGGAGTTTGGAATTTACCCAAAATGGCCAATAAAACTACAGCTTCTAGGTAGTAACCACTCCTACAGGGACAGGCAGGCTGCTCAGTGTTAACCACTGCCACTGGTGAACACAGAGACTTCCCTTTAGCCCAAGCAAGCACTGACCTCCAAGAAACTTACAAACAGTTCAGAACAGCAAATCTGTAACTGTAGTTTCTTAAATTTCAGAAAGTGGGAAAAAAGCAAGATTTTTTGTTTTTTGTTTTGTTTTAGTTTAAAGGTAGCAGAGATACACAAGTAGCAAAATATTCACAACAGTGCAATAAATGACCCCACACTTGAGTGCTAGGCCAAAGTCAGGTAAAATGCAATTTTAAGAGAAAAAAACTATTTTAAATTAAGTGCAACACAGGAAATGCAGTAAACAGGCTCTAGATGTGTTCTAAATACTGTTTCTAATACAGATATAAACTTTAGCATGCCGGAAAATGCTGAAAAGTAGGTGGCAAAGCAGTAATTCTAAACAAAAAATCAGAAGAAAATACTTAAAATCTCAAAAGTGGCTCCTTTCTTCTCTCAGCGTTTTCTCCCCTTATGGTGCTTCAGCAACAACTAACAAGCCTGGAAAGACCATAAACAGCCATCGCAGGTCTTGAACCCAGGACCCTGTACACTACAGTCACAGCAGTTAACCACTAAGCCATCACACTGTATTTTATTTTTTATTTTATTTATTTAACATTTGTTGACCGGGAATGTCCAACTAGGTTCCACAGAGCCTGTTTTCAGCGGAGGCCCGGGGAGAAATGCTCCAGATGCAGGTCTTTGGAATGTGGGAGGAAACTGGAGTACCCGGAGGAAACCCACGCGAACACAGGGAGAACATACAAACTCCACACAGAAGGTACCCCAGCCGAGAATCGAACCGGAGAACCTCTTGCTGTGAGGCGACAACGTGCTGCCCCGGCTAAACTTATTAGAAACACTAACCATCCAACCCAATACCATATTCATGGGTGACTTTAATTACCTATTAACTGGGAATCCTGTACATCAAGTGTACATGCACAGAGATTTCTGAATTTTGTAAACACAACCTCCCTGGACCAGATAGTCAGTACTCCAACCTGGGTGCAATCATGCTGGATCTGGTCCTCATTAATATGGGAGAGTGCTGCACACCCCTGCTGTAATGCTTTCCCTGATAAGATCAGACTGCAAAATGATCTCCTTTGAAGTAAAAATAAAACGTGAAAACGTGAGAACCCAGACTCAACCGGGAATATTCAGGAACTATTCTAAGGCTAACCTCCTGCTATTAAGTGAGAAGCTGGTAAAATTTCAAGCCCCTGTAAACCATGGGAACACTTCTGCCTATGCAGAACTGTTCACAGAAACCCTGTACAAGCATATTAATAGCTGCATAGAGGCAGCTGTACCCACCAGAAAGAAGTACAGAACTAACTCAAAAAACAAGCCACCCTGGTAGAATCACAAAATCAATCAGATGTATAAAACAAGGAGGAAGATCATGGCAAAAATTAGGAGGTGCAGCACCCAGCAGGATAAAAGCGCTCCCATCAAACTAAACAAACAAGTCAGAGAACAAATAAATTCTACCAAAGCCCAATTTCAGGTAAGTTTGGCCTCCCAGACCAAGGACAACCACAAAGCATTCTTTAGCTATGTCCACAACCTCAAAGGCTATACACAATTGTGTGCAGGGCTCATTGTAAATGGAACCACCTAGACTGAGCCAGAAGATATAGCAAACCTCCTGGCTGATAAATGCAGCTCCAACTTTACTCCTCTCTCCTCCTCCTCAACCTTCCCTCAGGAAATGTCATCAAATATAAATCCCCCTACTATCACTAAGGAACAGATCCTTAATGCTCTGTCTAAGACTAAGAACACTGCATCAGTGGGCCCAGGATACCTTCTAAATAACATGAAACATGACCTATCAGGGCCTCTGGAATTACCATTTAACTGTAGCCTCCAAACAGGCTTTATGCCTCATGAATGGAGAAAGGCAACAGTCACCTTCTGCACAAAAGTGGGCCATCTACAGACACTGTAAACTGAAGACCCATAAGTCTCACTAGTCTTGTAAAGCCATGGAAAGAATTATCATGGAGATCAGCAGAGATATAGTAAACCTCCATACACTGGACACACCCTAGTTTGGTTTCTTCAAGGGTAGATCATGCCTACTCAACCTGGATAACTTCTTTGAGAAGGTCGCCAAAGCAATGGATGAGGCAAGATCATTCACACTGCCTAATTTAACCTGGCCAAGGCATTTGACACAATACCCAACTGGGGCATTGTTGACAAACTCAAGGGGTTAGGTACAAACCCGCATGTCACCTGGTGGATAGACAAATGGCTCACAGACAGGACCCAGGAAGTTAGAATTGGGGAGTCTACCTCTACAAAGAGGCCAGTCACAAGTGGAGTCCCTCAGGGATCAGTCCTTGGACCGCTCCGATTTGGCATTTATTTCTCAAACGTCAAGGCCAATCTAAGTGATCTCTGGCTGACTAAATTTGTAGATGATTGCAAGAGCTGTCATTGACTCTCACACTGACACAAATGCTCTGTAGGAGGGGCTGACAGCCAACTGGTGTCAGAGCCATGGACACTAAATGCCAAGAAATGCATAATAGTATCCTTTGGGAAGTCATCCATCCCTGGTAACTATCATATTGACAGCAAACCCCTTAGAGATGACCCAGTAGTCAGGGATGTAGGGACACAGACAGATAGTAATCTAGCCTTTGATCATCACGTGTCTACAGTAGTGAGGAAATCATTCTATGTTGAGCAACTTATAAACAGAGGTATAGCATCTAAGTCCAAGGAAGTCATTGTTCCACTGTATTCATCATTCATCAGACCTATCATTGAGTACAATGCCCCGTTTGGTATGTACCTAACCAGGCATATCCAACAACTGGAATGTCCACAGAGGTTCCTCACTAAAATAATACAGGGCATAAGTAATATGTCCTGTGCAGACCGCCTCAAGGCCCCATATCTGTGTTCTGTCTCCTACAGGCTTTTGAGGGGAGATTTGTGCCTGGCATACAGGGCATTCTCAGACCCCACTCTGCTGGACCTCCTGTATATCCACAAAACAAACAGGACCAGAATTACCCATTCTAAAAACTTAATCCTTGCCTGTGATATAAATAGGACCTGCTGGAGAGATAGGTATGTATCCCAGAGACTACCCCGTCTATGGAACAGGCTCCCCATCCATGTGAAGCAGAGTTTTTCCTTAACCCGGCAACTTGGATAATTGGATGGGGAACCGGAAATTCATCCCTGATTTGGCATCCATGTCTGTAATGCAAACAGGTAACCTGTAAATCGTTCATTTCCCAGGCCTATGCTTACACTTGTCAAGGGTATCAGAACTTGTCCAAGAGTTGGGATGCATGCTAGGCTTAAAAAGGCTCTTGTGGTTGTTAGCCTAGTAAACACCTATGAACCTATGGACAACAATTCAAGGAATTACTCATGGCTATAGCATCTCAAGAAGAAAAGGAGATAGTTGAAGAAGAATTCCTGCACCTCCAAACAGCATGGGTGAGGACTACAGAACAGATAAGCAGTCGCGCCAGCTATGAAAATAAAGTATATAAAGAAAGCATGCAGAAGTCTAAATGCAAGGAAGTCATTGTTTCACTGTATTTGGTATTCATCAGACCTATCATTGAGTACCGTGCCCCCTTTGGTATGTACCTAACCAGTCATATCCAGCAACTGGATAGTCCACAGAGGTTTCTCACTAAAAGAATAAAGGGCTTAAGTAAAACGTCCTATGAAGATTGCCTCAATGCTGTACCACTGTATTCTGTGTCCTATAGACTGTTGAGGGGAGATCTATGCCTGACATACAGGGCATTGTCAGACCCCACTCTGCTGGACCTCTTGCATATCCACAAAACAAACAGCACCAGAATTACCCATTCTAAAGACCTAAACCTTGCCTGTGATATAAATAGGACCTGCTAGAGATACAGGTATGTATCCCAGAGATTATCCCATCTCTGAAACAGGCTCTCCATCCATGTGAAGCAAAGATCCTCACTAACCCAATTCAAGTGCAACCTGGGCAGTTGGATGGGGAACAGGAAATTCATCTCTGGTTTGGCACCTATGTCTCTAATGGACACAGAAAACCTATAAATGATTAATTTCCCAGGCCATTGCTTACACTTATCAAGGGTATCAGAATTTGTCAGAGATTTAAGATGCATGGCTATGCTTAAAAAGGCCCTTGAGGTTGTTAGCCTAGTAAACACCTATGAACCTATGGACAACAATTCAAGGAATTACTCATGGCTATAGCATCTCAAGAAGAAAAAGAGATAGTTGAAGAAGAATTCCTGCACCTCCAAACAGCATAGGTGAGGACTACAGAACAGATAAGCAGTCGCGCCAGCTATGAAAATAAAGTATATAAAGAAAGCATGCAGAAGTCCAGGAAGTCACCAAAAGAAAGACGGAATGCAAGAAAAAGTGTGAGATAGAAAAGATCGATCAAGCTAGCAAGGAATACTGGTTGGTTACCAAAGAGGCATCAGAGGCAATTCTGCAATCTTTTGGAAAGTGAATCAGTAGATAGCATAAAGAAACTATATTAGGTTGCAAGGTAAAGACAGAAAAGGAAAAAAAGATAGTTAGACACCCTTCACAAGGGATGCCAGCAACAACCTGCTAAGCAGTCCACAGTACATCAAAGGAAGGAGTACTTCCAGCAGCTTCTGAATGAAGAAAACCCCACAGAAGCTGTACTGCCCCAGACACAGCCTACAATGAGAGAAGAGGAGGACTCCACCAAGTAAGAATTAAGAACAGCACTAAAGAAAATTAAGTCAGGGAAAGCAGCTGACTCAGTTAAGGTCACAGCAGATATAATAAAGATGCTGGGTGAGATAGGAATGAAATGGCTCCTAAGGGTACTCATAGTAGTGTGCAGAGAAAGGTGTTTCCAAGATGACTGGAGGATAAGCATATACATATACTCAATTGTATTTAATTATTGCTTGGTGTAACTCATTCTAAGCCTTTTAGTTTAAGCACCTGGGTTTCAGACCAGTTTTACATTAAGAAGATTTGTGGTCTGCACTGTAGTGGCAGAACAGGTAGCTTACATCCTTCTAAGTTGGGAACTGTTGATTGGGGGCTCAGTGTCTGTTATTCTAAAAGTGTATTAATTCTGGTTTAAGCACTTGGGCTTGAGGCCAGTTATTTTACATTAAGAGGGTTCGTGTTCTGCACTCTTGTGGGAGGAGAGGCTGGACTCTGTCCTTCTGAGCTGGGAATATCTGGTTAAAGGCTTATAGTGCCTGCATATTTGAACTGCTTCTTACTGAAATTGGTACACCTTGTTTGCTGTAGTATAGACTAGATCCAGGCCTGCTGAATCTAGCTTTGTTTGTATAACTTGAGCACTAATCCAGGCATTCTTTAAAGTATTCAGTTGTATTTATTACTGCTGGTAGTAACTTGATTAAAGTGTAGCTATCATTTCTAAGTCTTTTGGATTAAGCACTTGGGCTTCAGACCAGTTGTTTTACATTAGGAAGGTTTGTGGCCTGCACTGTGGTGGCAGGACAGGTAGCTTACATCCTTCTAAGTTGGGAACTGCTGATTGAGAGCTCAGTGTCTGTTATTCTAAAAGTGTATTAGTTCTGGTTTAAGCACTTGGGCTTCAGGCCAGTTATTTTACGTTAAGAAGGATTGTGGTCTGCACTCTTGTGGGAGGAGAGGCTGGACTCTGCCCTTCTGAGCAGGGAATTTCTGGTTAAAGGCTTATAGTGCCTGCATATTCTAACTGTTTCTTACTGAAATTGGTACACCTTGTTTGCTGTAACATAGACTAGATCCAGGCCTGCTGAATCTAGCTTTGTTTGTATGCTTGTTGTTTGTTTATTTCCCTGAAACGCTAATTCCACCTAAAACGGCCTTTTAGCACTTCTGTGGATCCCTAGTGATATCTGCATTGCTTACTGTACTTATTTCCTTGTTTCACTTGAAAGAAAGTTACTGTTTCTCGTTTTTGCATTTAAGTTACCTGTAACACATTGCATTTAAGTTACCTGGCACTTGTTCACTAAAGCAATTATATAAGTCAGCTCTAAAAAATTAAAAGCACTACAACCTCACAAACTCCCCTTGAGTACCTTGTTCCCCATTGGCCCTTTTTTCAATTATAAAGGAATTCCCAATACTATTCTAGCATGTCCAAAGGTCAGTTGTCAATCTCCTCTCCGGTCCAGCTGGTAATCTGGGAATCTTGAGGCAATGTTACAACTGCCTCATGTACACAGACAACCCTCTCCTCCTCCCAACAAATTCCAACACATGTGAGAGATGCAACCATATAGCCAAACTGGAGGCTAAGCTCTCTCAACTCAGTACTGGCGTAACCAGTCAGGAGGAGAAGGAAACCACACTCACTACAATTCCAGTCTCACATAGACCTACCACGACAACAAACCAAACACATAAACACACAAAAACATACTCGGAGGCTCTAAATAAAAATCTGCCTAAGCAGCAGAGACCTCCAAAGCAGACACCCAAGCAACCGCTACCCCAAAACAAAACACGTGCAACACATAGCTCACAAAGCCAGTGTGCCGAACAGTCACAGCCCTTAAGGCTAAACAACACACCTGATACACTTGTAATAGGTGACTCTATCGTCAGGCACACTGACGCCCCGCTCACCAGGCTGAACAAGGAGAAGGTCACGGTGAGCTGCCTGTCGGGCGCTAGGATCCGCCACATAACACAAGCACTCAGGTCACTCCAAGGCAAGTACAAATATGACTCAGTCATTGTCCATGCTGGTGTGAATGACCTGAGATGTACCTCCCTGGACTACATGAAAAGAGACATAGAGGAGCTCTCTGAGCTTGTAGCCCAGGCTGGTATGACCCTCACCTTGAGTAGCATCTTACCCTCACCAAGAATGATGCCACAATATGAAGACAAGATGATCAATTTCAACAATTGGCTTAAGTGTTGGTGTCATTCAAAGGGGATCCAATGCCTGTCAGCCTGGGATGACATGCTCGACAAGCCACAATACTTCGCTAGGGACGGCTTGCACCTGTCACCCCTAGGCTTTCGGATATTGGCAAAGGCTCTTGCTACCCCCATAGTGCCTTTTTTAGGCAAGGCTCAAAAGACAAACCCACCACCATAGGTATCACAAGGGATAAGAAACTAAGAGTAATGCTACTCAACGCCAGAAGTCTAAACCTCAAGATGCATGCACTTGAAACTCTCCTTAGCATGGAGAACATCGATATCTGTGCAGTAACAGAAACCTGGTTCAAGGCTCCCGAGAGCACCCCAGCACTACCAGGTTATACCTCATACCATGCTTTTCGGCCCCAAAACTTGGACCGAAACACAAAAGGAGGGGGAGTATCAATATTTGTCAAAGATACCCACACCTCCAGGTTGGTGGCACAGCATGAAGCATCAGAGACTATCCATGTGCAACTAACTGTGGGTAAAACTGCCTTCCAGTTTATAGCCTGCTACAGACCACCCTCCCAAACACAGGAACCCCACTCGGCCTTCCTGAGAATACTGGAAAATATGCAGGTCTCTCCAAACACCATTATATTGGGCGACTTCAGCTACCCAAACATAGACTGGGAGCATTACTCTAGCTCCAACACCCTAGCCCAAAGGTTCCTAGAATTTATAAACTCAAATGCTATGGAACAACTTGTTACCACTCCCACAAGAGGGGAAAACATACTGGACCTGATCATCACCAACACGGGGACACTATGCTCCAGACCAGAAATGTATCCCTCACTGGTAAGATCAGACCATAAACTAATCTCACTGGATATTCACATCTCGACCCCACCCCCTGCCCAGAAAACCACAGTGAAAAACTTCTCTAAAGCAAATTTCACATGCCTCAAAACCGAGGCGAAATCCTTCAAAGCCCTCGGGCCTGTGGAAAATACGGCCCAGACCACAGAATCCTTTATAAAAGCATTCTATGAACACCTTCAGGAATGCATGGATCATGCAATCCCAAATAAAACCAAGACCCAATCCTCCAAAGGCAGACGTCCTGTCTGGTGGACCCCAGCCATAAACAAACTATACAATAGAAGGAGGAAGCTACTACATGATAGAGCAAAATCCCAAAAAGGGAAGGCATCTCTGATCAGTATTAACAAAAAACTACGGGCACTCATAAAATCGTCTAAGGCCAGCTTCGAGAGAAAATTGCACAGGACACTAAGGATAATCACAAGGCTTTCTTTAGTTATGTTAGGAACCTGGGTGGGAATTCCCAGATATGCTCCAAGTTAGTCCAAAATGACAAAAAATACACCAAGCCCACAGACATTGCCAACATCCTAGCTGACAGGTTCAGTGCAAACTTCTCCCCTCCCACCAAAAGGGCAAATATCTATTCCAACAGAGTGCTGCCCCTGACATCTCAGATGCTCAGGTAAGAGCCGCCTCCAAAGCAAAAACACAGCATCAATGGGACCAGATGGTGTCCCGGCTGTGTCCTACATGAACTCCAAGAAGAGCTAAACCCAAACATAAAACTACTGTTCAGTCTTAGCCTTACTACAGGATATGTACCCAAAGAGTGGCGTACAGCAACAGTGGTCCCTCTCCACAAAGGTGGTGCCTCAACGGATCCTGGAAACTATCGCCCCATAAGCATTGACTAGCTTGGTCTGCAAAGCTATGGAAAGGATCATCATGGACCTCATAAATAAAGATATTGGAGACCTACAGACACTGGATCCTACCCAGTTTGGCTTTGTTAAGGGCAGATCCTGCATCTTAAACCTGGTTGATTTCTTTGAAACAGTCACCAAGGCCATTGATGAGGGGAAGGTGGTCCACACAGCCTACCTGGACCTCGCAAAAGCCTTCGATACAATACCCCACTCGGGCATTATAGATAAGCTCACCAGCTTAAATATAAACCCCTACGTCACTAGATGGGTTGCAAACTGGCTCAAGGACAGAACCCACATGGTTAGAATTGCTGGAGCCATGTCAGACTCCAAACCAATTACAAGTGGCATCCCACAAGGCTCAGTCCTGGGACCTCTTGTTCGGTATATATTTCTCGGTACAGGCTAACACGGAAGGACTGTGGCTGACCAAGTTCGCAGATGACTGCAAACTGGGCGCCATAATCAACTCTCCAGCCGACACAAGCATCCTCCAAAAGGGCCTCGTAGAAACAGACAACTGGTGTCAGAGCCATGGCCTCAAGCTAAACGCCAAAAAGTGTATAGTCATCCCCTTTGGCAAAAACAAAGTGCCCACAAATTACCACATAGGTGGTAATCCATTAAGTACAGAAGAAGTCATTAGGGACCTGGGGACCCAAGTTGATAGCAATCTCTCATTTGACAACCACGTGGCCAAAGTGGTTAGAAAAACATTTTATATAGCCCACCTAATCATGAAGGGATTCACATCTAGATCAGGGAGGTCATCGTGCCTCTTTACTCATCCCTCATCAGGCCCATAATTGAGTACAGTGCCCCTTTTGGGATGTACCTTACCAGACACCTGCAGCAACTGGAAAGACCCCAAAAGTACCTCACCAAGAGGATCAAAGGGCTCAAACAGATGCCATATGCTGCCCGGTTAAAGAAACTCCAGCTCTACTCAGTGGCATACCACCTGCTCAGAGGTGATCTGTGCCTGACGTATAAAGCCATGTCCAACCCGGAATTAATGGACATGCTGCACCTCAGGAAATCCAAATCCCATCGAGCTATGCGCTCGAGAGACTTGAACCTCTGCACTGAAATAAATAGGACATGCTGGAGGGACAGATTCATAACCCAGGGGCTGCCTTCACTCTGGAATAAAATCCCAGTCCAGGTTAGGCAGAGTCCCACATTGACTCTCTTCAAGAGGAATCTTGATGAGTGGATGGGAGATCGTAGGTTTACCCTGGCTATCACTTCTGTGTCACTGTTAGACAGAGGCACAGTATACTAACCTCAAAAAAAGGCATAGCAAAATTAATTTAAAATGGGTGGCGAAAGCCAAACACACTCTGGCTAGGCTTATAAATGCCCTAGGGCAGATAGCCTAGTATGAACCTATGAACCTATGAACATGCCAGAATTCAAGAACAAAGGAGACATTCACAACTGTGGGCAGTACAGGGGTATCAAACTCCTGTCACACTGCATGATAGTACTGGAGAGGATGATTAATAAATGAATATGCAGAGGAGTAGAAAGTAAGATGGGAGATGAGCTCGGATTCAGATCAGGATGCAGCACAACTGATGTGACATTTGCTGTGAGGCAGATAGTTGAGATGAAGCTATAGAAGAGGAAAGAGTCCAACTGGGCATTTCTAGACTTGGAGAAAGAATATAGTAAGCTCCCAAGAAAGCTTATTTGGGCAGTCTTGCGATGGCTAAAAGTTCCTGAAACATTAGTAGAATTGGTGCAGGCTGTGTACAACATCCCAATGACTCAAGTACAAACAGTGTTCGGTCTCACAAAGGGATTCCCAGTAGGAGTGGGTGTGCATCAGGGTTCACTCAGAGCCCTCTGCCATTCATATTGGTGATGGACTGTGTTAGCAAACAGGTCGGAGGGGACAGATAAAAAAAAACTGCTGTATGCAGGTAATGTGATAGTACCATCAAACTCTGAGCAAGAACTTCAGCTGATGATAGGGGAATGGAATGCAAAATGGAAGGCACATCAGATGAAACTGAGTACAGATAAAACAGTTGTAATGGCAGCAAATGGGGAACTCAGAAGAAGCTGAGAGTTAAGATAGTATGGAAAATAGTGGAACAGGTTAACTGCTTCAAGAATCTGAGAGGGTTGGTTGAGGAGAAGGGAACTCTGAATGAGGAGGTCAGAGCTAGAATCAGAGGAGCTGCAGCCAACTAACACAGAGTGTTTAGCCCTATGCAGACCGTCTGAAAAAACTCCAGCTTTACTTCATTGTATATCGCCTACTCAGAGGCGATCTCTGCCTAACATACAAAGCTATGTCAAACCCAGAGTTGTTGGACATGCTCCACTTAAAGAAATCCCAATCCCTCCGAGCTACATGCTCTAGGGACTTGAACCTTGTCACCACAATAAACAGAACATGCTGGAGGGATAGATTCCTGTCCCAGAGATTTCCCATACTCTGGAACAAACTACCTATCTATATCAAACAAAGCTCCTCATTAGCACTCTTCAAGAAAAATATTGATGATTGGATGGGAAATAAGAAATTCACCCCAGGGATCACTTCTGTGGCTCTGCTCGACAGGGGCACAGGAAGATAATTTTCTTGGGTGGCGAAAGCCAGGGTACCTTTTTTTGGCTAGGCTTATATAGGCCCCAGGGTCAATAGTCTAGTACTTACCTATGAACCTATGAGTGTCAGGTGTAGTAAAATGCCAAAGAACTGAAAAGGAACATGTACAAAACAGTGGTGTGACCAGTACTGCTAGAGGTAATGGAGATGAAGTGCCTTAGACGGGTGGTAGGATGTACACTGTGGGACAGTTAAAGAAACAAGGACATAAGAGCAGAAGCCAAAGAGACTCCAGTTGCAGAAAAGGTCAAAGAGAACAAATTAAGGTGGTTCAGGCATATGTTCAGAAAAGCCGAAGACAATCTGGTGAGGAACATATGGGACAGACAGGAAGAAGCAAGAGAAAATGAGGGTGTCCAGCAAAGAGGTGGATGGATTGTGTGAGAAAACAGCTGTGACATTCAGGCTTGAGTGTCAAAGAAGGCAGGAGAGTAGCATTGAACAGAGAGGAATGGCAATAGTTGACACAACACCCCAACCCCTTGTAGAAAATGGGGAAAAAAAGGGGGATGATGATAATGCTGATCAAGCTTTTATCCTTAACAACCTCAAGTCCAATCAGCTAGGCAGGATAGCAGAGACAATAATTACTGGATTACAATTTATGTAACAGCACCATCACACTTGCAAGACGCTTTTCAGTAATAAAGGATTTTAGTTGTGTCTTAAATGCTGAGTTCTAAACTTCGGGATGGAGTTTCACAGAATAGGCCGCACAATAGAGAAATATTTGTAGGTGTTTTGTACATTATCTGATCATGACAATGGCTCTTGTAATTTCCTTTCCTGTGAGTGTCATAATCAGTGATGTACAGATATCCTGGTGTAGTAACTTGTATTCTAAAATGACTTTAAGAACTATAGTACGAGGGCAGATACTTCCTTCTTGGGGCATCTGTCATAATCTTGCAGATTTTGATTAGAGTTATATAAAGTTTCTATGTGCTTTTAGTGAAAGTTGGAGTCACTACAGGAAGAACGTATTAATGATTCCAATTTCATATGTGGACCATTTTATCAAAACAGGATCACAAATAAAAATGAGTGAAGTAGGGAGCAAGCCCTCTACGTCCTTATGCAGGGGTTTCAACCCATGCACTTCTTTAATTAATATAATATCCTCCAGATTGCATAACAGCTGAGAAAGCCATAATTTTATAACTAAATGGTCTACTAGTGAGTAATATATTTAAAATAGAGTGAATGTCTTGCTTACTGAGTTAGCCAAGAGTTTACTCACTTATTGTAGCATGGATCATAATTTACATACAGTTTTCTTATAGGTTCATAGGTAAGTACTGGGCTAGCTGCTCTTTTTTATTTATTTTATTTAACGTTTATTTACCGGGAAAGTCCGACTTGGAATGAAGCCAATTTTCAGTGGAGGCCCAGGGAGAAATGCTCCAGATGCATGTCTTTGAAATGTGGGAGGAAACCGGAGCACCCGGGAAAACCCACTTGAACACAGGGAGGACATGCAGACTCCACACAGAAGGCACTTCAGCCAAGAATCGAACCAGAGAACCTCTTGCTATGAGGCAACAACGCTACCGCTGCACCACTGCGCTGTTCATGTGGACCATTTTCAGCCTAGTCAGTTTTCTGTACCTTGTGTCTGTGAGGTAAACAACTTAACCATTATAACAACCCTTCCCTTTTAATACAGAGAGAAAAACTGAATGCAGCATTCAGCCCTACCCCCAGTTACTTAAAATTTGGTACCAATTCAACTGTGTGATGAAATGCTGTCATACTCTTGCATGAAGATATCACAGATAAAGCAGCTCCTGTATACAACTGCAGCTTAAGCCTAACTCTTGTCACTTGTGAAGTAATCCAAATAATTTCCTGGCCATTTAATTCAAAGTTTACATATCTAAGCACATCAGGTCATAAAAATTAATCTTCTGTATCAGCTGTCATTTTTGTCTTAATCCACACCGATTCATCATTGACCATTCACTGGTTTGTACTCATTGAGCCAGGCTTGCTATTTTGTGGTTTGCCTTTATGACAATTTTCCACTTGCTGATTCTGCCAGTATGGACTTTCTTTCGGCAGCTTATACTGATTTTTTATTTGTTTAAACCAATGCATGTTAGCATTTTTTTTTTTAACATTCTGCCACAGGAGTAACACATTTGGTGTTTAGGAGGTTTAGAACACCTTTTGTTAGCTGCACACGTATCCACATTTGGCTTTAATTTTTGCAAAAACTCACCAGCTGTTATTTTTTTTTTTCTATAGATGGTGTGTTTAATTTTTGGTCCATTGTTAAATTTTCCTTAGAGAATAACCTGTTTTACATGTTTTCACAATAAATGTCACAGATAAACCTGCCTCTTCGTTCCTCAACCAGTCATTTAGCCTACTAGTCTATGGGCTCTTCCTTATTCTCCAGAATGCTTTCATGTTTTATGAAACCTCTATCCGTCTGCATTTATTAAACATTTCAGATTCATTGACTGCTGTAAAGTCACTGAAATTCTCCAAGTGATTTTTCAATGTTTAGCTGATGATACCAAATTGACAATAGTTTGTGTTTTAGCAGCACCAGCTCTGTTTTATCATTCAGAATGTCACATACATGTTGCATCTGTCAATATAAATTGTCTAATCTTTGATGGCAACATCAAAAATATGTCCTTCATACTTAGCCATTCCAAAACTGTTTCCTAGTACAGCCAGCTGCATTTCCCTTTCTTTGCAGGTCTTATACTCTAATGAATGCATGAATACTTTCTGACATACTAATGCATTAGAGACCTCATTTTGCAACCTTCACTTAAACAAGTCTGGTTTTGCTTGGAAGCAGCGAGTGTCCTTTATATTAACTTAAGCAGTCATAAATCACTTGAAATGCTTTGAAACAAATGTATGTGCACTAATGTATCAAAGCTGGATTATTTTGCTTTTACAGTTTGTTAGTTCATAGAAGATGACTATTTGCATCTACATTAGATCATTATTTCCCCCCATTTTAATGCAAAAACATATACACTGCCATTAACTTGAGTCCTTGTATTTTTATACAGAAATGACTTAATACTGAACATTTTGAACTACAGTTACATATGAAATTCACCGTGTCAATTGTTGCAGCTGTCATTCATTAATAAGCTTGTTTGATAGGAAAATTTTAGCTGTATCTGAAAATTTCCTGTACGTCTGTCTTAAAAAACTGTACTGGATTGTGTTTACAATCAGTTTCTTGTTCCCCAGAGAGACACTACTTAAGTTGTTTTATAATATGAATTCTTTTGAAAACATTTTTGCTACATCCAGTTACATTTTTTCATTCACTTGGCTTCCCAGTCTTCCAGCTTTATCAGCTCCAGGTCTTCCTGTTGCACTCTGTACAGTAATTTGTTTTTCATCCTTTTAGGATGTCTGCAAATATTTCCTAAACATTTTCTGTGTATTTAGTTTGTTACTGATTCTTCACTGTGGTGAAGTGTTCAGCCAGACAGACCTTGTTAACCATGGGCAGAAGACTGGATGTTAGTGAACTGCTGGAATGAGTATAGTACACATGTAAATAACAACACAAACTGCCTTGTTTGGCTAGACAGCGATAAACCTGCCTCCCCATACCCTGGCACATACTTATTTTCCTCCTCTTCTTCTAACTCTTAGCTTCAGTTTTCTAACCCCAGCTGTGAGTGCTCAGTCCCTTTACTAAAGTCCTCAGTCATATACCACGTTTTCTTTAAAAAAATATATTATTTTCATAAACAGATCTTATTTCATACCTACTCACCTATATTTGGTTACCAGCAAGCAGACCCTAGGAAATGTACCCATTAATGTCAGAAGTATGTTGGTTCCTTGAAGCAGAGTTATAAAGCCTTGACTGACACTTGGATGACCAAGGGCCAGTTAATGACCTGGGTGCACGAGGAGTCAGTGAGGAATGATGGGAGTGATTGTTGGAAGGTGGCTTGTACATTCTCTGGGAGAGATGCAGTCTGGTCTGATGAGATGCTAACTCCATACAGAGGTTTGGGGCTAAAGGAAGTGGCATGTCAGAACCAAGACACGCTCATCTGCCGTGCAGCATTACGATGGTCTGTGGTCAAAATTAATGGAATATGCAGAAGCATGCATAGTCTTCTTGGGCTGCCATTGTGGGAAAGGAGATGCTGGGCTGCCAGCATAGCTTCACAGGCCTAGGAGAAAAATCCATCCTTCATGGCTGTATTGATGAAAGTCCTTAACTATTAGGACAAGACAAGGAGTACTACAGGAAAATGAAGGGGTGTTGTGGACCCAACATCCTAAGAGACCGTCAATGCTTGACAACAGATGGAGGGAGGGTGCAGGCGTTTTACAGACAAGAAAGGAAAAATGACAGAAAAGAATATAAGGTGTGAACAAGAAGTAGACATTTAATGCTTTCCTTCCTTTTGCAGTGTCTTTTCTTCCTTGTCATCATCTGCGATCCAAGAATGACCATTTACTTTATTTAAAAACATACACATTCACCTTACACTTTTTGCAGGGCAATGAAGAAGCAAACTCTTTACTCTATTCTCTCATATGCTGCTTAAGTTATGCAGCTGGTAACCATAATGGTGCTATTTAATTAGTTTCTGAAGTGGCCAAACCATGTAGGTGCTGTTAGTTTCAAAAACCTTCAGGTAGTTTAGTTCATTTAAGAGTTTTGTTGAACCGTTATAATCGCCTTTGTTCCAAATGTTGATCTTTGAAACCAAAATTATAATTTTTTTTGTTAGCATGATTTGGCTTCTTGTTAGAGTTGTGAGACCCAGCACTGTTATGAGTCACTTAAATGCACAAGTAAGTGTACAATTTCCAAAACAATGCAGCAACACTCAAAACTCATAGAAATGCCATTAAAGTGTTTTTGGAGAAGCTTTAATCCCCATGTACCACCGACATCCCTACGTTTATCATAAGATAAACATGTAAAATAGATGTCCCTCCAGTAGAGGGAATACACCCAAGTATCTTAACCTTTGACTTAATATTACTATTCCTTTGCATTTTGGCCAGTATAAACTGGACAAGATTTAAACTTGCCAGTTTCATTTCTCCAGTGTTCTACACCATGACTGTGATATCACATAGGGAATCAATGTCTGCACTGTTTCTATTTGCTCATTGGTAGTCATTTATCATTGTAGGTATTTTTTCTCTTGCCTCTGCAGTTCTGTGACTGTGGAATTATTATATTTAAGAATGTGAGAGTTTGCAAGAGCTTGTCCTCTGAGGTTTTTTTTTTTTACAGGCTATGAGTATCAACTTGTTGAAGCTTTGACTGATTCATTTCATCCAGCTGAAGCTTCTTCCAGATGACACATTTGAAAAAATAAGTGAACCATTAACATATATTTCGCACTTTCAGTCTCACTGTTCTGGTGATCACAGGAATGATCCCTAAAATTATAAAAGGACACCTTTGATATTCCTGTCATTTTTTTTTCCTTTTCAGGCAGTTGTATTCTTTTTTATAGTATCTCTCTTACTATATGTGTTTCCCAGAAATTTGAGCCTATCTGTCTTATATGGCAGCAGAGGCTGAGTGGCTCAACTTCAAAAACAAAGAGAAGATGCACTGTTTTAGCATGTTTATATCTTGCTAATATCTGCTGTCTAACTCCCAGCTCTTTTGGACTCCTTTATTTTCTGGTTAATGTAGGGAACACCTACTTGTTTAGGAATACCATTGCCAATAGGCGATGAGTTCTCTGAAGTTTGCATTACATGATTTTTCTTAATTCTTCTGCAGCCACAGCTCAGACCTACAGTTGAACATTGTACTTTTGCCATGCTCGGTGACTAGATGGTAGAGACCACATTCATCTGGAATTTTGTGTGATGATGAAGATGATGTTAGAATAAAGACTTGTAGTGATTCATTCATTCATGTTCTGATACCAACTTTATCTTGTTCAGCATCCCAGGACAGCCAGAGACTATTCTGGAAAACAGTGAGTGTGTGGCAGAGAACCACTTCTAGAAGAGCCCAACTTCGTTAAAGAATGCACTCTCACACTCACACTGAAAATATAGATCAGTGGGCAGTTAAGAGATTCATCAGTTCACCAGTCTGCTTGTCTTTGAAATGTGGGAGGAAACCAGAATTCAATGAAAAAGATATTTGTACACAGGGAGAACATAAAGCCTTCACACAGAAAGCCTTCTAGCCAGGAATGGAACAAAAGTGCCTTGTGGACTGAGTCAAAAATGCTGGTCATAGTTGTATACAGGCTAACGACCACAAGGACTTTTTTAAGTCTAGCTGTGCATCCCAAATCTCTGACAAGTTCTGCTACCCTTGATAAGTGTAAGCAGGGGCTTGAGAAATGAAACATTTACAAGCAGGGGCCTGGGAGATGAACCATTTACAGTCTGCCTATTCCATTAGAGACATAGGTGCCAAAGCAGTGATGAATTTCCTGTCCCCATCCAATTGTTCAAGTTACACTTGATTTGGATTAGGAAGGACCTCTGTTTCACATGGGTAAGGAGCCTGTTTTAGAGAAACGGTAGTCTCTGGTATACATATCTGTCCCTTCAGCAGGTTCTATTTATATTCACAAACAAGGTTTAAGTATTTAGAATGGGTGATTCTGTTGCTTTTTGTTTAGTCTTTATACAGGAGGTCTATCAGGATAGGGTCTGACAGTGCCTTGTATGCCAGTCATAGATCTCCCCTCAACAGCCTGTAAGGGACAGAATACAGGGATAGTGCCTTGAGGCGGTCTGCTTATGACATGTTATTTACGCCCTGTATTCTTTTAGTGAGGAATCTCTGTGGACATTCCAATGTTTGGATGTGCCTGGTTAGGTACATACCAAAGGGAACATTGTACTCAATAACAGGTCTGATGTACACTGAATACAATGAAACAATGACCTCCTTGGACTTAGATGCCATACCTTTGTTTACAAGTTGTACAGTATAGAATGATTTCCTCACTACTGTAGACACATGATGGTTAAAGGCTAGATTACTATCTGTGTGTGTGTCCCCAAGTCCCCGACTACTGGGTCAGCTCTTAGGGGTGTGTTGTCAATATGATAGTTACCAGGGATGGATGACTTCCTGAAGGATACTATTCTGCATCTCCTGGCATTTAGTTTTAGTCCATAACTCTGGCACCAGGTATTTGTCTGTGTCAGCCCTTCCTGGAGAACATTAGTGTTGGTGGAGGATTCTATGACTGCTCCTAATTTCCAATCATCTGCAATTTTAGTCAGCCAGAGGCATTTGACATTGGCCTTGACTTCAGAAAAGTAACTGACAAAAAGGAGAGGTCCCAGGACTGATCCTTGAGTGACTCCTTTGCCTCTTTGACGAGGTGGACTCCTCAGTTCTAACTTCCTACGTCTTGTCTGTAAGCCAGCTGGCTATCCACTGGATGACATAAGGCTTTATAGGTAACCTCTTGAGTCTGTCAACAATGCCCAAGTTGGGTATTGTGTCAGATGCCTTGGCCAGGTCAAGGTAGGCAGCATGAACCATTTTGCCCTCATCCATTGCTTTGGTGACCTTCTCAAAGATGTCCACCATAGGTTCACAGGTTGGTACTAGGCTATCGGCCCTAGAGCCTATACAAGCCTAGCCATAACAATTCCCTGGATATTTCTTCCCACAATATTTACTTCTCTGGACCCCTGTCTAGCAGGGTGACTAACATGATCCCTGGGGTGAATTTCCTATCACCCATTCAATCGTCAAGGTTCCTTTTTAAGAGGGCCAAGGAGGCGCTCTGCTTGACATGTATAGGAAGGTCTATTACAGAGTAAGAGGGAGCAGATCAGAGAACCTCCAGCATGTTTTGTTCATTTTGATGACAAGGTTTAGATCCGTGGAGCGTCTGGCTCTGAGGGATTGGGATTTCTTTAAGTGGAGCATGTCCAACAGCTCAGGGTTTGACATGGCCTTGTATGAGCAGAGATCACCTCTGAGTAAATGATATGCCACAGAGTATAGCTGGAGTTATTTTAGACAGTCAGAACAGGGCATCTGCTTTAGGCCTGTGTTTTTTTAGTGAGGTATGTCTGCGGCCTTTCCAGCTGTTGCAGATGTCTTGTGAGGCACATACCAAATGGGGCTTTATACTCTATAAGGGATCTAATGAGGGATTAGTACAGTGGGACAATGACCTCCTTTTTTCTGGATGAAAAGCCCTTAGTGATGAGGTGTGCCACATAGAAGGATTTCCTGACTGTTGTAGCGATGTGGTTATCGAAGGTGAGACCACAAGTCTTTCATCACACTTTCGGTGTTTAGTGTACTGCCACCTATGTGGTAATTCATGGGTACATAGTTTTTCCCAAAGGGGATAACTATACATTTCTTGGCATTAAGCTTGTGCCAATGGCTCTGGCACCAAGCATCTGTTTCTGTAAGGCTCTTTTGTAGAATATCTACATCATTTGGGGATTCAGTAATGGCTCCCAGTTTGCAGTCATCAGTGAACTTTGTTAGCCAGAGTCCCTTAGTGTTGGCCTGTACTTCAGAGAAGTAGATGCCAAACAAGAGCAGTCCCAGGACTAAACCCTGAGGTACTCCACTTGTCACTTGTCTGGAGCTGGATTTGGAGTTAGCTAATTTTATATTCTGGGTCGGTCAGTAAGCCAGTTGGCAACCCATCGAGTGATGTAGGGATTTATGCCCAGCTTAGTAAGTTTATCTATGATTCCAGAGTGAGGGATGGTGTCGCAGGCCTTGGCGAGGTCCAGATAGGCTGTGTGGAACGCCTTACCATTGTCCACAGCTCTGGAGACTGATTTGAAAAAGTCAGTCAGGTTCAGGAGACAAGATCGGCCCTTCACGAACCCAAACTGGGTGGGGTCCAGTGTTTGATGGTTGCCCATGTCTTTGTTTATAAGTTCCATGATAATGCATTCCATGCCCTTGCAGATCAGGCTCATCAGACTGATGGGACGGTAGTTCCAAGGATCCAAGGTGGATCTCCCCTTGTGGAGTGGGATAACTGTAGCTGTGCACCACTCAGTGGCCATGAAGCCTGAGGTGAGGCTATGATTAAATATGACACTAATGTGAGGTGCCAGTTCATTTTGTAGTTCATGTAGTACACAGCCCGGGATGTCATCTGGTCCCATGGATGCTGTATTCTTAGCTTTGGAGAGTGCAGTTTCTACCTGGGTGGCCGTGATTACTGGAATTTGGCAATCTTTTGGCATTGAGATGGGCCCTTTAGGGGGTGATAGGTGGGTGAAGTTGGCACTAAATCAATCTGCCAGGATATTGGCAATATCCTTGGGATCAGTATATTTAATGCCATTCTGTTGTAGCTCAGAGCAGATCTGAGCATTGCCATTTAGATTCTTGACATAACTATAGAATGCCTTGTAGCTGTCTTTGGAATCTTTGGCAATTTTATTTTCGTAACTAACTTTGGAGGATTTTATAAGGAAATCTCAGCTTCTTATTGAGGCTGGTAAGGGAGTTTTTTGCATCCTGGGATTTTCCTCTTTTCTGCAGCAGTTTCTTCCTTCTGTTGTATAGTTTGTTTATATCAGGGGACCACCAGATTGGCTTCCTTTTTTTGGAGGATACCGTCTTGGTTCTATTTGGGATAGCACAATTCATGCATGAGTGGATGTGCTCGTACAGTGCCTTAGTTTAGGATTCAGCAGTCGAATTTTCAGCTCCCATCTGCATGGGTGTCATGAAGTTTGTCACTTCTGACATGAGTAGCATGAAGGCTTTGGAGACGTTTTTTTACAGAGTTTTCCTTACTGGGAGGTGGGAGTGGGATGTGGATGTCAAAGGTGATTTGCTTATGGTCAGACCTGACCAATGAGGGGGTGACCACTGGTGTGGAGCATCTATCTCCCATGTTGGTAATAACCAGGTCTAGGATATTGGAGCCCCTGGTGGGACAATGGATTAGTTGATCCAGGGCATTGGAATTTATGAATTGCAAGAACCGTTGGGAAAATGTATTGGTACCCGTGTAGCTTTCCCATTTAATGGCAGGGTAGTTGAAATCACCCAGTATTAGGGTGTTTGGTTGTATCTTAATATTTTCCAGTATGTTTAGAAAGGTGTAGTGAGAATCGTGGGGCATGGTGGGGGATCTGTAGCAAGCAGAATTTGGATTGCAGTCTTACCTAGTGTTAGATGGACCTGGAGATTTTCAGATGCATTGTGTTTTGCAACTAGTCTGGAGGTGTGAATATCCTTGTAAATATGGGCACTCCTCCACCTTTAGTGTTTCGGTCTTGATTTGGTGGCCGAAAAGTGTGGAAAGAGTTGTAGCCTGGTATTGCAGGGGTGCTCTCTGGAGCCTTGAACCAGGTCTCAGTTACTGCACAGATGTCGATGTCCTCCATTTTTAGTTGTGCCTCGAGAGAGTGCATTTTGAAGTTTAGACTTCTAGCATTGAGTAGCATTACCTTCAGATTTTGCATGCTTGTATCTGTTACGGTGGTAGTTTTGTCTTTTGAACCTTCCTAAAAAAGGCACTATAGGAGTGGCAAGAGCTTTAGCCAGTAACCTGAATCCCAGGGGTGACAGGTGCAGACCATCTCTGGCAAAGCATTGTGGTTTGTCGATCATGTCTTCCCAGGCAGACAGATACTGGATCCCCTTTGAATGACACCAGAAGCTTAGCCAGTTGTTGAAGTCAATCATTTTGTCCTTATACTGTGGTATCATTCTGGGCGAAGGCAGGATGCTACTCAGGGCTAGGGTCATACCTGCCTGGGCCACATGATCCGAGAGCTCTTCCATGTCTCTTTTCATGTAGTCCAGGGAGGTACATCTCAAGTCATTCACTCCAACATGGACAATGGCAGAGTCATATTTGTACTTGTGGAATGACTTGAGTGCATGCGTTATGTGGCAGATCCTGGCACCCGACAGGCAGCTGACTGTAATTTTCTCCTTGTTCAGCCTGGTGAGCGGGACTTCAGTGTGCCTAACTATGGAGTCACCTATGACTAAAGTGCTGGGTACATTGTCTTGCCTTAGGGGCTGTTATTGGGTGGCACACTGATGCTGTGAGCTGTGCGTCACTTTGGTTATGACTGGTGTTTGTTTGCGTTTCTGCTTCGGAGGTCCTTGTTGCTTGGGCAGTTTAATGTTAAGGGTCTCTGCATATGTGGTTTTAGTGTTGCTATGTGTGGGTTTTGATAGTGTGGGTTTTGAAGGGCTATGTGTTGCTTGAGGTGTAGTACAGGTGTTAACCTTCTCCTCTTGACTGTCTAGCACAATCTTGGCTGCAGTAGTCCTGACCTGCCCATGATGAAACCAGATTGGGCTGGGCCCAGTGTGTTTTGAAGTTTCCTATGTCATTATTGATCATTTCCTTAATAGTTCTTTCCATGGTTTTGCATGTGAGACTAGTGAGACGTATGGGTGTGAAGTTTCCAGGGTCTGTAGATGACCCACCATTGTGCAGAGGAATGACTGCATCTGTTTTCCTTTCATGAGGCATGAAGCCTGTTTGGAGGCTACAGTTAAATAGCAATTCCAGAGGTCCTGATAGGTCATGTTTCATGCTATTTAGAAGGCATCCTGGGATATTGTCTGGGTCAATTGATGCAGTGTTGCTGGCATTAGAGAGAGCATCGAGTACCTGTTCCGTAGTGGCAGTAGTTGCTATTATATTTAATGGTATTTCCTGAGGGAAGATTGAGGGAAAGAAGGGGGTAAAGTTAGAGATTAATTTGTCTGCCAGTAGGTTTGTTATATGTTCTGGCTCAGTATAGGGACTCCATTAACAATTATCTCCACACACAATTGTGTATTGCCTTTGAGGTTGCAGACAGCATAGCTAAACAATGCATTGTGGTTGTCCTTGGCCTGGGAGGCCAAATCTACCTCAAATTTGGCTTTGGTAGACTTTATTTGTTCTCTGAGTTGTTTGTTTAGTTTGATGAGAGTGCTTTTATCCTGATTGGTGCTTCACCTCCTAATTTGTGCCACTATGTTCTTCCTTCTGTTATACAGCCTGCTGATGTAATTCCAAAAGGGTGGCTTGTTTTCTTAGTTAGTTCTGTACTTCTTCCTTCTGGGTACAGCTGCCTCATTGCAGCTATTGACAAGCTTGTATAATGTTTCTGTGAACAGGTCCATATAGGCAGCAGTCTTCTCAGGTTTATGGGGGCTTGGAATTTTGCCAGGCTTTCACTTAATTATAAGTTAGCCTCAGAGTAGTTCGTGAACATTCTAAGGTGGTTCTGGGTTTTATTTTTACTTCAAAGGAGATCGTTTTGTGGTCTGATCTTACCAGAGAAGACATTACAGTAGGGGGTGAGCAGTACTCTTGCCATATTAGTGAGGACCAGATCCAGTATGTTTGCCCCCCCAGTCAGTATATTAGCAATCTGATCCATGGAGTCTGTGTTTACAAAATCCAGGAATCTCTGTGCCTGCATGTTTGGTGCCATATATGATTCCCAGTAAATACTGAGGTAATTAAAGTTGCCCAAGAATATGGTGTTGAGTTAGATAGTGAGTGTTTCCAATAAGTTTAAATACGTGTTATGGGTTTCCTGGACATAGAGGGGGACCTATAGCTTGCAAGGAAGTGGTATGGAATTTTGCTAGTGGTGATTGGAACATGGAGAAGCTCAAGTCCGTTGTACTGTTTGACCATCCTTGATGTATTTTTATTTTTTATGTAAAGTCAAACACCTCCACCTTTCATCTTTGTCTGTGCAGTAGCTGGTCTAAATGTATGGAAGGCATTACGGCTTTATATTGCTGGTGCGCTGTCTGCGGCTTTAAAACATGTCTCAGTGACTGCATATAATTCAGCATTCTCTAGGGTCAGGAGAGCTTTTAGGGAGTTTTGTTCCTTGTTTAGACCCCTAGCATTGAGTAGTAACACGTGATTTTCTTTGTTTTGATTTGGTATGTCAGAAGTACTTTCAGTTTGGCATTGCCTAAAAAAGACACTATTGGGGGGGCAGTGTTTTTACTTTTATTTGAAAGCCTAGAGGGAAGAGGTCCAGACCATCAATGGCCTGTTGAACATCTTCTTCCATGTTGACAAATATTGCACCCCTTAGAATGACACCAGAAACTAAGCCAGAAACTATGCCAATTATTAAAGTCATTCATCTTCTGTTGTATTGTGGCATCATCCTTGGAGAAGGTTCATAGGTTCATAGGTTCATACTAGGCTATCTGCCCTGGGGCAATTATAAGCCTAGCCCGATTCTGTATGGCTTACCCCACCCCTTGATTTGAGTATACTGTACCCTTTTTAAGGTTTAGTTTACTGTGCCTCTGTCTAATAGTGACACGGGAGTAATCCCTGGGACAAACCTATGATCCCCCATCCACCTATCGAGATTCTTCTTGAAGAGATTCAATGAGGTGCTCTGCCTCACATGAACTGGAATTCTATTCCAGAGCGAAGGGAGCCTCTGGGTTATGAACCTGTCCCTCCAGCAAGTTCTATTTATTTCTGTGCTGAGGTTTAAGTCCCTCGAGCATGTGGCTCTAAGGGATTTAGATTTACTGAGGTGGAGCATGTCCATTAATTCTGGATTTGACATAGCTTTGTATGTCAGGCATAGATCGCCTCAAGTAGGCGGTATGCAACTGAGTAGAGCTGGAGTTTTTAACTGAGCAGCATATGGCATCTGTTTGAGACCCTTGATCCTCTTGGTGAGATACTTTTGGGGTCTTTCTAATTGCTGCAGGTGTCGGGTAAGGTACATCCCAAAAGGGGAATTGTATTCTATGATGGGCCTGATGAGGGATGAATAAAGGGGCACAATTACCTCTCTTGATCTAGATGTGAAACCCTTCATGATGAGGTGGGCTATGTAGAAGGTCTTTCTAACCACTTTGGCAATGTGGTTTTCAAAGGAGAGATTGCTATCAACTTGGGTCCCCAGGTCCCTAATAACTTTCTCTGTACTTAATGGGTTTCCGCCTATGTGGTAATTTGTGGGCACATTGTTTTTGCCAAAGGGTATGACTATACATTTTTGGCATTTAGCTTTAAACCATGGTGCTGGCACCAGTTATCTGTCTCTGTGAGACCTTTTTGAAGGATGTTTGTGTCAACTGGAGAGTCGATTATGGCGCCCAGTTTGCAGTCGTCTGCAAACTTGGTGAGCCATAGTCCTCCCACATTTGCCTGTACCTTGGAAAAGTATATACCGAACAAAAGTGGTCCCAGGACAGAACCCTGTGGGACGCCACTTGTGACCGGTTTCGAGTCTGACATGGCTCCAGCAACTCTCACTCTGTGGGTTCTGTCTTTGAGCCAGTTTGCGACCCATCTTGTGACATAGGGGTTTATATTTAAGCTGGATAGCTTATCTATGATGCCCGAGTGGGGTATTGTGTCAAATGCCTTTGCAAGGTCCAGATAGGCTGTGTGGACTACCTTCCCTTCATCTATGGCTTTGGTGACTGTTTCGAAGAAGTCAACCAGGTTCAAAAGGCAGGATCTGCCCTTGACAAAGCCGAACTGGGTAGGATCTAGTGTCTGTAGGTCCCCAATGTCTTTTAATGTCAATGTCAAGGTAAAATGCTACTCAATGCTAAGCTTATACTAGTATGGGGCACATATGCTGAGACCTCCAGGATGTTTCTTTTCATATAGCCTGGCGAAGTACGTCTCAAGTCATTTACACCCATATGGATTATAAATGAGTCATTCCAGTACTTGTAGTCCAAAGACCTGAGTGCATTCCTAATGTGTCAGATCCTGGGCCCTGATAAGCAACTCACCATGACTTTCTCCTTACTCATCCTTGTAAGAGGAACATCAGTGTGTCTCACAGTAGAGTCTCCAGTGACCAGAACGTTGGATTGTGTGGTGGCTTTCCTTCTGGGCTTAGAGGTAGATGCTCCATGAGATGTGGCTGTATGTGTTGATGTGGGTGTTGTTCTGATAGAGTGCATTCAGGGCTGTTGAAGATATTTGTTACATGTACTTCATCTAGGAGGTCTTTGGGGTTTAGGAAGGTTACATTTAAATGTCTCAGCATATGTGGGTCTATGTGTCTGCTTTGAACCGTGTGTGATAGGTGCAGCATGTACTACTGACAACCTGGTTGACATTAGGAGTGTTTTTATTTGAGAGCTTTGTCTCCAGTGGCATTGTGTAAATACATTTCTCATGAACATTATCAGTTTTTTTGAGAATTAGCTGGTTGTCAGTAAACAAGAGGCAATTTCTTCATTCAAATGGATGCCCATATCTACCAAGCTGGTAACGGAGATAGGAGGAAAGTTGAAATCCATGGCAGCAGGCCCTTTTTCATTGATTAGATGGTTGCAGTGAGAATATGAAGTAATGTAAAGAGTGTCTGATTTGCAACTCTGGGGGGCAGTGCTTGTCCCTGCAAACTAGTTGCCCTGCGTGGAACTAGATATTGGTGACATTTCAAGAGTGCTTTTACAGGAAAAATGTCACTCATGGTGTCTGTGTCTGTACTGGGCACTGACAAATACTTGAGCAGGAAAGTAATAAATAGACCCTGATGATTTATGACGTGTTTAGGGAGATATTCTGAGGTTAGGTTAGACAGCAGCTAATCGAGCAGTACTTAACAGAAAAAAATAGCTTTATCAAAAATGATGAAAAGAGAGTCTGTAATGAAACATGGCATCAGCCTTAACTGAAATGCAAACTTCATAAATGACACTCCTGAATATATCATACACATAAACCCAGTTATTAATCAAGCATCAAAATCCCACATAGCATTATGCTGGTTTTGCAGGAGGATATGTACCTAAGACTCCATACCCTTCATCTGTAGATATACTACCTCTGACATCAAACACACACACACACACACACACACACACACACACACACACACACACACACACACACACACACACACACACACACACATATGCATGACCTCAAACTACAGTACTGAACCTCTGACAAAGCACAGTTCAGCTTTGTAAGATGTGGATATGAGAAGATGAAGTTGATATTTTAAGAGTTGCTAAAAGAATACACAATAAGCAAAAGTATTCCCCAGCTCCACTAACTACTGCATCATGTTACCACATATCAGAAAGTAACATATGGAATTAATCTGCCGTTTTATAGCACAGTGAGAGTCAGTTTCTCAATGCCATCTTTCAACTACAAACATGGATTTCCACACCTCTGGGGAGGTGGGCTGTCAGTGAGTCGCCTGATGTCATCTCCATTTGTTCTGCAATCACCTTATGTGGGTTTGGCCTTTGGCTGTGGGTAGTGTAAGTCACACAGCTGGTGCTGCTGTTTGACTGCCTTTCATTGGGTACACTTTGATGTGATCTGAGGTTCTTTTCTATCCTTATTCCTCTTCCAGTGTCTTAGGATTGTGTTTTGCCTCCCCTTGCCAGGATTATATCACAAGATGCCAACAGCACTCTAGTAATTTTAGCTATGCATTTTCAGCAGTTTGCACTTGTTTTTGAAAAGCTCAGTTGAAATTCATGCTTATCTATGAATCTTATATATGTGTCTGCTTTATGGCTGAAAAAGTGCTACTTAAAGCACTAGGCAAAATCTCTTTTTGTCAGCATTGCTCTGGAATTCCTCTATTCTACCTTAACAGCCAATGGAGAAAGGCTATAAAGGGACTGTGGTTCGTGGTTCAAGACTTATTATGACAGATAGAGAGAGAGAGAGTAAATCAGCTGTGGTACAGCTTTGTGTGGCATTTGCAGTCTCAACAGTGTATGTATATATGTACATATTTATTTGTTTATTTTATTTATTTTGTAAATTAGCAGTTCTATTTATTTTGTAAATTAGCAGTGGAACATCTTTGTGTGGCCTTTGCAGTCTCAACAGCATATACTTCCTAATGTCTCTAATGCCTGTCACCAAATGTTCTTTGTGAATTGCCAGATCTCGTTGGTGTGGGATTAATATCCACAATTTGTCCAGATTAAACTGTTTAGCTTCAGGATTTCACATACATGGTACTGTATCATGTCATTGTTTTGTAAAAAAACATTTAACTTTGTTGCTTGAAATAATGATCACGTCTTTTTCTTCTAGTTCTTCCTCACACTGAGTATGAGCCAACTCCAGATCTGTATCTGCCTAGCCTGCAGCAGACTATCACAGAAGAGAGCAGTTATGATCATTCCATCTTTGAGAATAACTTTCCAGATCCATTTTCCTTAACCAACCAACAATGTACAGAGCAGCAGTGGCTTCAAAAATGGAAGAAAGACATGAAGTCACAAACAGCCCCTAAGACTTTTTGGTCTGTTAGTAGTAGGAAGACTACCATGCAGTGGAGTCATTTTTCATTTCAGAGGCAGATGATCCATATGAAACACAGTCCATTTAAATGCACAGATTGTGGTAAGAGTTTTATGTGGAAACACCAGCTCTTAAACCATCAAAATATGCACACAGGAGTGGAATCATTTAAATGTATGGACTCTGAATATGTTTTCAAACAAAAGGAAGTTCATCAGAGGTTTCACACAGGAGGAAACCGAAAGCACTTGGAGAAATTAAATAGGGAAAAATCTTTTCATTGTACAAATTTTGGAAAGGACTTCAGTGTAAAAGACAAGTCTTTATATCATCAAAGAATGCACATGCAGGAGAGACACTTTCAGTGTACTGAATGTGGAAAGAGTTTCACAACCAGACACCGACTAGCCAGTCACCAATTGATTCATTCTGTAGTAAAACCGTATCAGTGCACAGTGTGTGGAAAGCATTTTAGAATTATGTCATACCTGACTAGGCATATGACAATTCACTCTGGGGAAAAGCCATTTAAATGCATGACATGTGGAAAAGTTTTAGGTGGCACAGCCAACTCTCAAACCATGAGATGTCTCACACAGGGAATATACTTTTTAAGTGCACTGAATGTGAAAAGAGCTTTAGACTGGAAAACAAACTCTTAGATCACCTGAGAATTCACACAGGCGAGAAACCATTTAAATGTACTGGTTGTGAAAAGTCTTTTAGAAGTGCAAGTCTGCTGTCACGGCACCAGAAAACACACAGTGGGGAGCTGTCATTTAAATGTACTGAAGGTGGGAGCAGTTTCACAAGCAAATCAAATCTTAACCAACACCAAGAAATTAATTTAAGTGGTAAATCTTGTATGTGTAGTGAATGTGGGAAGAACTTCACAGATGCATCGTATCTTGCAACGCACCAGTTAATACATACAGGAGGCAAAAGTTTTAATTGTAATGAATGTGGTAAGAGTTTTCGATGGCAGTCTGAACTTTCAGGTCATCTTAGGATTCATACAGGGGAGAAACCTTTTAAATGCTTAGAGTGTGGGAAGAGTTTTCGATTGAAGGGTAAATTATCGCGCCATAAGCAAGTACACATGGAAGAGACACCATTTAAATGCACTACTTGTGGGAGCTCTTTCAGACGCAAATCATACCTTATTGTGCACCAGCAGACACATTCAGGGGCATACCCATTTGAGTGCTCAGAGTGCGGGAAGACTTTCCCAAATAAAGCATATCTTTCTAAACACCAAGGAACTCATAAAGATGAAAAACCCTTTCAATGCACTGAATGTGGGAAGGGTTTTAGATTTAAGGACAAACTAATACGCCATCAGAATGTTCATAAAATAGAGACAGAATTTAAGTGTCCTGACTGTGGAAAGTGCTTCACAGTGAAATACCAGCTTGATTTACATAAGCTGCTTCATAAAATGTCACATAAGAAGTGACTAAAGAGGAGTTTTCCTAAACTATACAGATGTATTTTGGGAACGTTTCCCATCAAGCCTGCTGCCACAGTATGTCACAGTTGTGTTATCTAAAGCTAATCTGTGTGTATCACATCATTTAAAACAATATTTGCATTCTTAAAGAAAACATACCAGACATTTATAGGACCTCGTGACAGTATAGCATATTGGGTTAACACAGTGAACTGCATATGAGTTGTATGTATTTTATAGCAGAGTTTATTTCACTTTGTAATGCAACTTTGTCTAAGCCAGTTAAGTAGATCAAAACTCCTTGTCACCAGCATGTGTTTGTATCCACTGGGACTAACAGAGACTGAGTAAGAACATAAATGCTACATTTTCAGCAAACTAAGGTAAGTTTCCAGGAGCATATTCTGGATATGACTCTAGCAGCAAAACATTCTCTAAACTAGATGAAAATATACTGGCATATACTGACTGTTTTTGCACCTTGCTGCCCCAGATTCTGGGATTCAAACCTGACCTGTGATTATGGTGGTGAGATTGGATGATCTGACTTTGGAAAACTTTGGCACTATGTAACTGTTGGAATTTCCACTTACTGTGTCCCCAGCTCATTAATATTTTATCTGTGTTTTCCATGGTCTGGAAATACAGCACCTCCTGCCTCTGTACAACATGGCATCATGAGTCAGACTAGTCAAAGGCTCCAATCCTCTTCATCACTCAGTTCTTTATTGCCATTAACATATTTTGAATCTTTATCTTTTTTTTTTTTTAAACAAGAAACATCTTTATTAAATTTTCATTTATGATATAAACAATCATATATTTGTATAAATGAAAACAAACCATATTGACATATTTTTGTTGCAAACATAATACACCACTTATAATCTATCCAGTTATTGTTGGTCAAACATTACATAGCTCATTCAAATCCTACCTTCTTTTAAACCTCATTCCTCCTCCAAAATGTTATTCTGCATGTATTGTTCCCACAGTTCTTATTTTTTACGTAAAATTTTTCCTACCCTTTTCTAAAGATCCACTTTCCAGTTGTTTATCTGTGTTACTATATTCACTACTTTTACTATAGCTGGTTTAGACTTCAATTTCTATTTTCTAGTAATTACTTTTTTTGGCAGCCGCCATAATTAGACTCAGCAAGGCCTTACTATGTTTAGGCAATTCCAATTCTGTATAAAAAAATCATTTCCTTAGTTATACCAATTTGCTTGCCCGGTATTTCTGATAGAGTAGTCTGCTGGGAATTTTTAAAGTCTGCCAATTCATTACACTCCCAGAAAGTACATTCTCAATTATCTCTGTCTTCCCCATCATACTTCCAACATTTGCTATCTTCCTGAGGAAAAATTCTTTGGAGTCTACTTGAGGTATAAAAATATCTATGTAAACACTTTCAAGCAAAGATCCTAAATCTTCTAGACGTTGTTGCATATTTGGGAGATATACATATATCCTCCCAGTGCCTCTTTGTGAATTACTTATCCAATCTCTTTTCCCAGTCCTTTCTAACCTCCTCTGATTGATTCTTGTAGTTATCATGAAATATTTTATATGCTGTACTAATTATCCATTTTTAACAGCAGCTTTTGTTCTAGATTCCACTAAAAAGTCCACCAGTGCTGCCTTTCACTTATGATTCCTCTGTTTCTTTCTGTTTGACTATACTCTGATATCAATCTTTGATAGGGAAGGCAATCTGTAGCCTGCAGTCCAAATAAATTTCTCTTTCTATTCTGTTACCATTTCCTCTCTAATTATTTGCTCCCAGTACCTTGGTTCCTTTGCCAGTTTTCTCCAGTAAATGCCAGCCCCATCTTGCCTATTGTCTGTCTCCCTAATTACACTCATCCTTATCCTCAGAATCTCCTTTCTCCATTCCCATGTTGGCTTAGTTCTTAGAATACTTTACTTCTTGAATGTAATATTCTGTATGGTTCTTGTTATTCTCTTTAAGGATCTGCATCCAAAATCCCAGTTTATCCTTGTTTCTTGAGCTTCCCTCTGTTTCATCATCATCCCTTTCCACTATGAATCATAACTTTCCGCTTGTACTATGTATAGGGGCCTTTACTATGTAGCTTTGAAATACTCCTTCAAATCAGATAATCCCAAACTACCTTGTTTATTGGAAGAATCAGCTTATCCCACTTGACACTTGCTGTTTTCCCCTCCCAGATAAAGTCCTTCAGGTTATTATTAATTGCTATCCACAACTTCTCCTCTGGTTGATAAACATATATCTGACATATGTATAAAACCAAAAGGATTAAAAACATTTTAACTGCTTGTATCTTGCTATCCATAAAACAGAAATTCCGATTTCTCACTTTTTAATCCATACTCCTAAGTGTTTCATTTTAATATATATCCCATAAATATGGATATTGCTGAACTAATTTTTGCATAGGTACATAGTTTATACGTATTGCCTTTGTTTTAGCTTCAGTAATTTTGTATCCCAAAACAACTTGAAACTGTCTCAAAATGTTCCACAACACTGAAATGTCCTTTTCTGGTTTTATCAGGTATAAAATAATAATGTGATATTATCCTATCTCGCCTTCATTCTTTACTGGTTGGGTTTGGAACCGATCCTTGGTTCTGACTCGGCCTAATACAAAGCTCAAGTTCCTCCACTAGCTCGTGGTTAAACCCTTATCCCATGATGCTCTTGGAGAGTTTCCCCAGATCTCGTTTGCCACTAAACAAGATCGGGTGCTTCCATTCTGGCTAAGTGGAAATTCTTTTCCTTACTCTTGAATAACTGTTACTGAAAAATACTTGGAAAGATGTCTAGTATTTGATATGTTTGTTTGAACTTCGTTAGTGTGTTCACTTCTGTTGGTTGTTTGCTGTTGGCTGTTGTTTCTTTCTTTAAGCCTTTATCCTTCCCAATCCCAGCTAAAATTATACCTTTCTATGCTCCTTTGAGTAGAGTGCATCCCCTAGTTACCTTATTCAAGCTCGTTTAAGTTAGAGAGAGCTTTGTAAATTTAAGGTATTTTTCCCTCTATTTACCTGGTAAGCTTGTTTAAGTTAGAGGGCTACCATTGGCCCATTTAACTTAGAGGGCCTTCTCTTCCCTTTCTTTAATTTCACCTTATATTAGGCAGATTTGTTTAATTTAGAGAACTGCCTTTTTTTTCTCTAGCTAAACTGTAGTGCTTAGTTGATTATTGTGTGCTTAGTTAATTCTTGTTGTTTAAAAAGAAAATTAAGATATATTTTCTCTATTAGTGTTTAAGCTATTATAGTTGTTGTTGTTCTTGTTACTGATATTGTAAGCCATGATGTCCAAGGAACCTAAGGAAACTAAATCCTCTGGGTTCAAGAAGTACAGAAAATGTAACCAGAAAATGACTGATGGTCACACTGTTTGTGTGTACTGCCTTGGCCCAGTCCATTTACATGAATCATGTGCCATCTGCCTTTCATTCAGTCACAAAGTGTTGCTTGAGAGAAAAAACAAGCTGATATTGAGAGGTTTACTAAAGTCCCCCTTCTCAGAGTCAATTGAAGAAGTCAGGTCTACATTTTCAAAATCCCCATCTTCCAGATCAGAGAAGTCGGGGAAAAAGGTCATCATCTGCTAGTGCTCATTCAGTGCCAACAAAATTAGCAAGCGAGTAATCTTCGGATCTGAAGATTGTTGGGCCAAGAAAAACTTACTTCCTTAGCTCCTCCTGTGGTTTCAGTGCCGATGGAGTTTTACCTAAGGAGCCAGTCTCCCCACATTTGGACCCAGTTTCTCCAACTTTGAGATCAACCTTGCCTCAGACAGTTGGATCTCCTATTCCCTCCTCTCGATCCTCCAGGAGCCTCTCTGATGATGATGTGGATCATGTGGTGTGGAGACTTTTAAGGACACAAGTGCTGGCCAAACTGTTGTCAGCTCCAACCCCTCCTCCATCTATTCCTCCTCTGTTCCGATCTGGGATCTTGGAGCCGGAGTGTCTAGAATTGATTAGTGGAACCGTCAGACCCGAGACCTACACCAGGATCTTCGGGCCCGACTACTGCTCTGACATCCTTGATTCCATCTGAACTCGAGAGGTCTAGGAGCCGATGCTCTCAGGTCAGCTCTGGGGAGGAGAGTCAGATCGGACAGTCGTCTGATCCAAACTTGCCTCTTGGGACTTCGGCTTGGGTGAGCTCAGCTCCTACATTGGCCACGGAGCCAACCCCCTTGGTTCTGGGGAAGCCTTCTGACTCTTTGGAACTGGGAGCTTCCTCAGATCAGGGACGGGGGCCTTCGAGGTGATGAGGAGAGTGCTGTTTCCACAGGCAGCTCCACTCTCAGGTGCAGATATTCTTCCCCCAAAGGCACCGGTGTCTGTCTTGGCACCATTGCAGCCACACAGACGTAGAGACCCAAAGCCTCAGGATGCCCCATTGAGTGAACCCCTGTCTTCTGAAACCTCTCCAGAATACCCTTCTGAAGAAGTCCCTTGGAAGAGACTATGCAAGAGGAGGCATTTAGACTCCCCAGAGGAGTCCTTCACATCCGATACAGACCTTGATGAGTCAGAAGGGTCCCCATGGTCACCCTCTGAGGCTGGCTCCTTCACAGACATCCTGGAGATTCTTAAGCAGAGAGGTGGCTGGAAGACCGTCAACCCTTCTGAGAAGGAGTCTGTATACCTGAAGGCTTTTGAGTCTCACCTTTCCACCACATGAGTGTCTCCGCATTTCGATGAACTGATGAACCTAGTTTGTCGAAAGGTATGGGAGTCTCCATATTCAGTGGAGCCTGTTCCATGGAGGCCAAGCAAATTCATAACTTCACCCACGAATAAGACTTTTCTCATGAAAGGTGTCCCAGTAGATGCTATGGTGGTAGTGCTGGCCACCAAGAAGGAACTTTCTGAGACGTCCTCTTCTGTCTATCTGCCAAACAAGGAGTCTCGTATGATGGACAGATACGGAAAGCGCACTTTTTCTTCAGCGACCTTTGCACTCAGATCACAGAATTATCTCACCCACTTTACCAGACTTCAGAGAGATCTCCTGAAAGCGCTAGGAGATGCTCTCCAAGGTTCAGTAGCTGAAGGGGTATCAGAGAAGGTTTCCTCTCAGCTCTCCACTTTAAATTCAGTGGTCAACTCCTCCATGTGACTCATTTTTTAAGCAGCCGATGGAGCGAGTAAGGCAGTGGGTTCAGGAATTTCCCTAATGAGACATTCCTGGATGTGCTTGTGTCACTTTGCGGGGCCCTTTAAATCTTCTTTTGTGAATGCACCTTTCGATGGCTCATCCCTGTTTGGGCCAAAAGTTAAAGACACACTAACCAGTTGTGAACAAGAAGGAAAAACTCTCTCTGCCATAGGAGTCCGTATTCCCCTTCCTACCAGACCATATCCTAAGGGTCAGAAGGGAGAAAAAATATGGTTCTAAAAATCCCAAAAAGCTTTCCAGGACACACCTGGTAATTCTTCCCCAAGGGGCAGAGGAGGAAGCAGTAATGGAATATGCCGGCCTCACATCAGAGGGGGTCCACAAAATCAGTGAGACAGGGAATCTTTCCTTGGTAAGCCCTTTCAGTGCTCCTGAAAGGAGGCCCACCTGTCCATCTCTGGAGGCAGTCAGGAGTCGCCTATCTTTGTACCCAGAAGCCTGGCTAAAAATAACAAAAGACAAATGGGTACAAAGCATCGTATCCAGAGGTTACTACATACCGTTTTCTTTCCCCATCCGAAACATAAAAAACATCCTGGATGTTCCACCCAGTCAAAGGGAACAGGCAACCCTAGAAATACAGAAGTTGCTAGAAAAAAGAGTCATCTAGACATTCCCCGCAGACCAAATAGGATCCAGAACTTACTCAAGGTTCTTTTTAGTTCCAAAGAAAACAGGGGACTGGAGATCCATCCTGGATCTCAGCAGACTAAACAAATCAGAAAGAAAGTCAAAGTTCCGGATGGTAATAGTACAGTCAATACTCCCGTTTCTGGGACAAGACAATTGGATGTGCTCTATAGACCTCCAGGATGCATACTACCATATAAAGATAGACAGGGATCCAGGAGTCATTTGCGCTTTTGGCTGGGAGCCAGTCACTACCAGTTTCGAGCTCTGCCCTTTGGTCTCACTACAGCCCCCAGAGGGTTCACCAAGCATATGGCAGTAGTCCGCTCACCTGAGATGCCTAGCATTCCTAGTGTTTCCATACCTAGGCAACTGGTTCCTATCTGCCACCACCGAGTATCTACTATCCAAAGCAAGAGACACCACTTTACCTCTCTCCTGTCACCTGGGAATCACAGTAAACTATGAGAAATCTGCATTGTTGCCATTTCAGCATATTGTCTTTATAGGAGTAGATCTAGACACAAGAAATATGGTGCAAAACTCTCCTCCAAAGGAGTTCAAGTCCTACGATCCCAAGTCCTAAACCTTCTTTCTACAAGAAAAGTACAGGGAAGAACAATCATCAAAGTACTGGGAACCATGGCAGCTGCAATTACTCTGATTCCATTGGCACACCTATAGTTGAGAATACTTCAGTGGCTACTGTTCACTCAGTGGTCCATTTAGGAGCTACCCATGTCTCACCAAATTTTGATAACGGAATCCTGTAAGAAGGACCTTTATTGGTGGCTTTACTCCATTCATGTAACATTAGGTGGTCCCTCCCCCCCCATCCTTTAGCCACAGTGACAATGGATGCTTCCCAGATAGGGTTGGGGGGCATTATCTGGGAAGGACAGTTCAAGGCACTTGGCAAGACCACGAGGTCCATTTGCACATCAATGTTCTAGAGATGAGAGCAGTGCTTTTAGCGTTGTAAGCATTCCGGGACTGTCTTCTGCTAGGAACTATTGCGATACAGAGAGACAACATGTTAGTTGTATGGTACATAAACAAGGAGGAACCAGATCTTACCCCCTTTGTCTGGAGGCCCTGAGAGTATCGCACTGGGCAACCTCCTGCCAGTACTTTCTGATAGCAATGCACATCCCGGGGAAATCCAACATTATTGCAGACAAACTCAGCAGAGTGATTCTGATGCCTCATGAGTGGTCCCTAAAACAGGAAGTGGTGGAAGATATTTTCCACAAGTGGAGGCAGCCTTTGCTATGACCTTTTGCCATGTCCATGAATACAAAATGCAGCAGCCACCTTGCCCTGATTCCCCCCTTCGGGGGAGTCACCAAGGGATGCACTTGTTCACGATTGGCCCTCGGGTTTCCTCTATACCTTTCCTCCCTTTCCCTTCCTGTGGCCTCATCTCCAGGAGGAGCTGTGAATTCTGGACCCAATTGTAGACCTCCTGACCCATGCTTTAGGTATGCTCCACCCCTCCCTCCAAACCCTCAAGTTGACAGCTTGGTTATTCCGATTCCAGCCATAACAAGGCTTCTTAACCTTTCTATGTCAGTAAAGCATATTTTGATCTCATCCTATAAAGCTTCGACAAGAAGGTTGTATAAAAACAAATGGAAGAGATTATCTTCTTGGGCCCTGAATAATCGCATTGACCCCTTCTCTGCCCCAATAGCTTATTCTTGAATTCCTGACAAAACTGTTTAATGAAGGGGCAGCTGCAGCTACTATTCGGGTCCAGCTGGCTGCCATATCTAATTTTCATTTGGGAGAATCAGGCCCTAGCGTCATGTCCCACAGACTTTGTAAAGCCTTTCTGGAAGATACTCTTTTATTAAGACCACCAATCAAAGTCCCTCCACCGCCATGGGACTTAAATTTTGTTTTGTCATGTTTGATCATTCCCCCTTTCGAGCCGACATCATCCTGCAACCTCAAGTATTTTACTTGGAAAATGATTCTCTTGATAGCTGTTACCTCTGCAAGAAGAGTTTCAGAGCTACAAGCCCTATCCATAAAGCTCCCCTACATGCTTTTCCACAAAGAGTATCCCTGAGAATGAATCCATCCTTTTTACCCAAAGTATGTTCAGAATTTAATCTGAGTCAGTCCATCGAATTAGCTGTTTTTCCCTAATTATGGCAACAAAGCAGAATATATGCTGCACCAACTGGATGTACATAGGCGATTACGTTTTACTTACATAGAACAAGGGATGTCAGAAAATCAAACCAGTTATTTGTATCTTTTCAGACTAAAAAAAGGGTGTTTCTGTGTCAAAAGTCACACTTTCAAAGTGACTATCAGACTGTATCTCCTTTATTTACCAATCAAAAAACAAAGAACTCTCTCATAAAGGGAAAGGTCATTCTACAAGAGCAATTGCAACTCCTTCTGCTTTTAGAGTGAGATTACCTGTTGACACCATTTGTGTTGCTGCAACATGGGCAAGGCCTCATACCTTTATCACTCATTACAAAGTGGATTTGGCCTCTAGGAACAGGGCCTCTTTAAGGTCCACTGTTCTGAAGAATATTCTCCCTTGAGCCACCCAGGAAAGATGGTGCTAGGGAAGCTGTCCCACCCAGTAAAGAATGAAGGCGAGATAGGACAACATCACATAAAGAAGTTATGTACTCACCATAACGTTCTGTGTGTGTTGTCCATCTCACCTTCATTCTTACATCCCACCCTCCTGCTCCCAGCCTTTTGCTCCTGGAGGACCAAGCTGGCAAAAATTGACTAGTAATGTCCTTGACCTTTTTCATTGATCTATCACTTATTCAGTGACCTTTAAGTTGCTTTATCTGCAAACAAGATCTAGGAACTCTCCAAGAGCATCGTGGAATAGGGTTTAGCCACGAGCTAGTGGAAGAACGCGAGCTTTGTATTAGGCTGATTCAGAACCAAGGATTGGTTCCAAACCCAGCCAGTAAAGAATGAAGGTGAGATGGACAACACAACATTATGGAACTTTATGCTGAGTACATAACTTCTTTTTATCTACAAATAAAGACATCTTTTCTTGACTACCATACCAATTATATCCTTGAAGTTTTGAATCCCTTATTTTCTTTCCAGTTGGTTCTAAATGTAATGCAAATAGCAAATGGGAAAGAGGACACCCCTGCCAGGCTCCTCTGCTCAAACAGAAATTATCAGAGAGGAACCTACCCGCTTTCATTTTTGCCGCTGATCCCTCATATATCCTCCTAATCAACTTTATAATTTTATCAGGGAATGCAAAATCTTCCATTGCCCTGCTCATAAAATCCCAGCTTGCTCTGTTGAATGCTTTCTCAGCATCAAGACCCACCAACAACAGTGGTATTTTCTTACATTCTGCTTCCCTCTGGATCATCGTTATTATGTTAGTATTGTCATATGTTTGTCCCCGTCCTCAAAACCACATTGATCCATATCTGCCAATTTTGGCATCGCATTTGCCATTCTTTTAGCCATTAAAGACATAAACAGTTTATAATCAAGGTTTAGCATTGAAATGAGCCTATATGAAGCTGGAGCTGATGGATCTTTACCTTCTTTAGATATTGCAGCCATTACCACTTTCTTCCAGGATGTTGGTGCTTCTCTTCTAAAAATACTGTTAAAATCTTCCAGATCTTTATCAGTTTATCCCTGCTAGCTTCCAGACTTCCATAGGAACCATCTATTCCGGAGGCTTTCCTGTAGATGGGTTATACATCACCATTTATCTCATCTCCTCCATCCTGTTAGTAATTGAGCCTCATCTACCTGTAGCCTTGGCATATTTAAGTCTTCCATAAACATTTCCATTCATACCTTTTCCTGATTTCCACATTTCTCTGCTTTTTTTTCAAACACTTTTACTGAATTATCACTTGTGACATAGGCACATTTACATTCATATAAAAGTAACCAAACTATAGTAACATAGCAAACATTGTACTTCACATATATTGTTGTATATCATATAACCTAAGCAGTATTACATACATTATTCAATTCTGGCTTTTTTAAGCAAGAAGCATCTTTATTAAACTATCACTTACTACATAGGCAATCATATTTTTATATAAATGAAAACAAACCACACTGACACAGTTCTAGTTGCAGGCATTTTACATCACAAACCATGCTGACATACTTCCAGTTGCAAATATTATACATCACTTATAATCTACCCAATCTTTCTCACTCAAACATTATTTAGCTCATTTAAGACCTGACACCTTTTAGACCTCATTCCTCTGCTTTATAAATATTTTCATAACATTTCTGAAATGTTTCTAGTAACTCTACAGGATCTCTTGTTATCTTCCTTGTTATAGGCTTCCTAAGCGTGGCAACAACCTTTTCTACTTTCTGTTGCCTGAGTCTTTGCGCTAAGAGTTTTTATGCTTTGGAGTTATTATCAAAAAACAGTTGCTTAACAGCAGTCTTTCTAAACTCACACATATTATCGAGGTAATCCCTTATTTTCTGTTTAGCATTCTACAATTGCTATTCTAGTTCTGTGAGATTCTCCCTATTCTGCAATCCCTTAATCTTTGTCATTACTTTAAAATAATTCTTATTAATTCTTAACCATGTCTCTTTTTCTTTTATTTCCACCATATTTTTAAACTCCACATTAATCTTCTCCTCCCTAGCTATATTGTTCAGAAGAAGTTTCTATCTTCTCTAATAACCCCCCAATAATTTCCAGTACCCATTCCTTAAATTCCTATCTTTTCAACAGATAGGAGGGAAAGCACCATTATCTCATTTTTATTTCACTACCCTGCATTTTATTTTAGTTATTATTGATATGTGATTTGAAATAGTTATTGGATGTGTATCAAAATTTTCAATTAAATGCACACACTCCTGTAAAGTATACATTCTTTCTAGCCTAGTCCAGTTTTTGTATCTTGGGAAATGATACATAAATTCATTCTGAACTCCTACTATGGAATTCACATCTTCCTTGCCAAATATTTTCATAAATTTCTTCAGAAATCTATCTTCCTTTTATATATATATATATATATATATATATATATATATATATATATATATATATTTTCCCTTTTGGGCCCTCCAGATGCATCCTCACGCATACAAATCATATTCCACTCCCCACCTGTAAGTAACATTCCCTGCTGAATGCTGACTATTTCTCCCACAATTTTGTTAAGCTCTATTTTAGCAGTTTTAGTTGGAATATAAATACATGCCATTGTAGTCTTCCTCCCTTGCCAGTAGCACCTTGGTATTACATATCTAAGAGTATTATCTTTTTTCCCTCTTCTATCACTATTGGAGCTCCTCTTGGAATTACTATAAATACTGCCCTTTATCTTTGTCTCAGATATACTGCTGAATAACCATCCTGAAACATTTTCTTTATCAAATTCAAATGTTCAGTTCTTTCCAAAAGTATCTCCTGTATAGCTACTTACACTCTATGTTTTTAATGCAGTTCACTCCTCTTTCTTTTTGTGTATATTTGTGAGACTACCATTCCTACCTGTTATTTGAAACAACTTTTGTTACATGCATACACTATAGTTGTGTCTTGTCATATCCATTTAAACCTGTGCCACATCTTTCAAAAAAGCCCACAAAAACACACCTCCAGAACATCCCTACAACCTATTAACTTAATACTAACACACAAAACTATGTACTTCTTAAAATGTTGAAATTTAACCCTACTAATAGGAACAATTGTCCCAGACTGACAGCCACACTCATAGACTTGGATTAACCTATAAGGAAGATTATCCATGGTTCCTTTCTTCTTAAAACAATTGTTGCACTATGCAAGCATCCCCCCCAGTGGAGTGGAGTGAAATTCTGACCAGGAATTGTAGGGTAGAATCCTCACCTATCTCTTTTGTTCAATATAGGTTGCAAAAAAAAAAAAAACACTTCACTTTTCCACATTGCTACCAATAAGGACTCTTAAGGTTTTGAGAAAGATGGACAAGATGGAATTTTCCTTTTCTGTGTTGGAGCGTGGGTGCCTTTAATATTTGTCATGCTTGTCCAAGTTGCCGTCTTCCTTAGTGGAGTTTCTGGTTAAGACCATTGGCACTACTTGTACAGTGAAATTCTATGTTCACTGTAATGTTGACAGTGCTGATGTAAGAGAAGTGACATCAGTCTTAGTTATTCAGCTGTAAAGGGTGGTGTGGCTCAGGTTCCCCTCCTTCAAGCATGGGCTTAAGTCAAGCCGTCCTGGATGTCCCATTACTGGGAGATGTGATTTTTGGATAGAAATACCAGGAGCTGTTAGAGGACCCTAAATGAGGAAGTAAGTATTTACTATTGTAGAATGCCTTTACAATGCCTCTAGTCATTATACTTTTCTCAGGATTTCCCAATACTCTTCAAAGAAGAAGATGTCATTATATTGAGTAAGGGTAGTTCCCACGCATTACTCAGATTTTGCTGTCCCTGGCTGTGCTAGCTGACCATAAAATAAGTGTGGCTTCACCAGCCTAGTAACCAGAGTTCTGACAAGTACACAGTCCTGAAAGTGGTCCATAGGTGTTCACTAGGCTAATGACCACAAGGGCCTTTTTAAGCCTAGCCATGCATCCCCGATCCCTGACAGGTTCTGGTGTCATTAGTAAGTGTAAGCAAGGATTACTTGGGAGGTGAAACATTTAAAAATAGTGGCCTGGGAGATGAACTATTTACAGGCTGCCTGTGTCCATTAGAGACATAAGTGCCAAACCAGGGATGAATTTCCTGTTCCCCATCCAATTGTTGAAGTTGCACTTGAACTGGGTTAAGGAGGAACATTGCTTCACATGGATGGGGAATCTGTACCAGAGAAGGGGTAGTCTCTGGGATACATACCTGTCTCTCCATCCAGCAGGTCCTGTTTATATCATAGGCAAGTGTTTAAAATTCTGGTGCTGTTTGTTTTGCAGATATGTGAGAAGTCCATCAGTTTATTCCATCCTGCCCACCCCACTTAAAGAGAAACCACAATAGTCCATAGTGTGCTTGACGTGGCCATGAACAGCCATTTACTAGAGCTTTTAGATGTTATCTAAAAGGAAAAGGATTTTCACTCAGAAACAGCGTTTTCTCCATGGAGCAGATAGGACAGGCTCACAATCTACTTTTCAGAGGCATACTAAGTGTTGTCTCTCCTTTGGAGACATAACAGGCTTTACTTGTCACTTTCTGTGTACATCTTCCTTCATTTTGCAGAGCTGGTTAAATGAGTCTAACTCATGGCATACATTTCTTGTGTCTGTGTGCATCACTGTACAGTATATATAAAAAGGAAAAATGTCTTTTTAAATGAGTGCAGAAGTAAAGTGATACATGTCATGTGACTATCAGCTCTTACTTGCATTTACAGCAAAGCCCTGAATATGGCTGCATTTTATTATATGAGCACCAGACGTACAGTCCTCTCTCTATATGTGTGTGTGTGTATCTATATATATATATATATATATATATATATATATATATATATATATATATATATATATATATATATATATAAAATGCTAAATGTCGGCCACACAACACTAAATGGGGTTAGGTAAAGCTTCCCTGCCCTACCTTTAATCATATGTGTAACCTTAACCCTATCCCTGCCTCTAACCCCTGCTCTAGACATTACTTTATAAAACATACTTTCCTTAACAGTACTACAGCACACATACCTAAGCATTGCACAACATGTATAATTTTCCCTAGCCCTTATTTTAACACTAATCCACAAATATTTACTCGTGCACATCATTTGGAATACTAAAATAATTCTTTGTAACCTAATGTTTTGGCGTTATGCTCATGTGCTCTTCTACTTGTCGATATTGACCAGGCTCTGTTCAGCCTTTCAGTAGATATTCATTCTACTGACATGCACCCTCTATATATATATATATATATATATATATATATATATATATATATATATATGGATTCACTTTATAACCTCGAAATACTGAAATATCGAATTTCAGTATCTCGAGACTATAAAACCAAATCCACAAAACACCGACACAAAAAAAACACGAAATTCACAACACCGAAATAACCGCACACACTATACCACACATACACCACAACACCCACATCACAACATAAACAAACAAAACTACACATACACAACTCATACACACATAAGCAGGGGGCAAGCCCCCCTGCACCCCCCCTACTAACTCAGAGATCGCACAAACACAAAACAAAAGCCAACTCACACACACACACATTCTCAGACCCCTCACACACACACACACACACACACACACACACACACACATCAAACACATCAGCACACTCACACACACTCTAACTCCCACTCAAAACCCATAGAAAACACTTACCTGACATAACACCTACATCCACACACAACCCCGAACATTACGCAGCCTAAGGTCATAACCGCGAATTCGACATATATTCGAGTTCGCGATTATGACCCTTCGCTATTTTTAACATCTGGCTTTATAGTCTCGAGATACTGAAATTCGACATGTCAGTAATTCGAGGTTATAAAGTGTTTCCATATATATATATATATATATATATATATATATAGCTTTATATATATATCTATCTATATATATATAATCTGTGTTTACACACACAAATGCAATATCTATCATATATATATATATATATATATATATATATATATATATATATATAAACACGTTACCTGTATCCAGTCTGTAACTTTTTAACCAAGAAGAGAACCAAAATACTCAATGTTATGTAGTCCAATCTCGCCTTCATTCTTACCTGTGGGTTTGGAGCCGAACCACGGCTCCGACCCGGCCATAATCTAGCTCGAAGTCTTCAATTGGCTCGTGGCTAAGAGGTATCCCATTGTGCAACAGGTCTATTCCTCAGATCTCGTTTGCTGCTCGTTAAGCTCAGACGTGGTCTCGCTTTTAGCCGTGGCTAAGTATATTGTTTATAAACTTTTTATAAACTGTTGACTTGTTGCTCAAAAAAGCTATTTTCATAGGTGTGTGTGTGTGTGTGTGTGTGTGTGTGTGTGTGTGTGTGGTAGTGGTGCTGGCTGTATGGGTATCCCATGCATTTTCCTTTCCCCACGGGCTAGGCCCGGATAAGTTAGAGGACCTAGTCCTCCCCATTGTTTCTGTGTGGTCTTTGGTTTGGTGCTCCATTCTGTTAGCATTTAGTGTTGTGTCTGGTTAGTGGTGCTTTCCTGCCTTTGTTTCCCCAGGCTAGGCCCATTTATGTTAGAGGACCTAGTCCTCCTTGTTGTTTTCCCACCGGTTTCTTGGCTGTTTGAGTTAGAGGCTCTGTTTCTTGTTAGTTGGGTCTAGCGCATATACGTATTAATTTGTTCCTTTCAGCATGCATAAGGATCCTAAGGAACACAGGCCTTCGAGCTTTAAAAAGTATGTTGAATGCAGCAACAAAGTGTCTTTAACTGATGGGCACTCTGTGTGCGTGTATTGCTTGGGGGCTATTCACGTCCAAGAGTCCTGCTTGTTTTGTCATTCCTTCAGTCCCCGTGTGCTACAGGAGAGGAAGAACAAGCTCATTTTGAAAGGACTGCTTAAACACTCCTTCGATAAAGACTTGGCTAAGTCTTCCAGTGCATTATCCTCTCCAGCTAAAAAGGACAAAAAGACTTCCAAAAAGCCCTCTCCGGCTCAGTCTGTTTCTTCGTAGCCACCAGAGAAAGTTGCGAGAACAGCTTCTCCTTCTTCGGTTCCATTGCCCTTGGTGCTGAAAGAAGGTAGTCTCTTGACTAAGTTTGCATCGGCTCCCAGCCTTTCGGAGCCCGTCACGGATATTTTGGTTAGGGGCCAGTCTCCAGTTGTTCGACCTGGTTCTCCTTCACGCAAGTCCCCTTATGTAGGGAGATTCAGATCTCCTACTTTATCTTCCAGGTCTTCCAGGACCCTTTCTGATGAGGACGGTGATAGGGTGGTGAAAAAACTGCTTCAGTCATCGGTGTTGGCCAAATTGATTTCGGCTCTGACCCAGTTGGCTGAGAAGCTTATGGCCTCTTCATCCTTTGTTGTTCCTCCTCCAAGCCTTTCTCGGCCTTTGGAGCCAGAGTTGTTGGTGCCGTCAGGTATCATTAGGTCAGTTCCAGTAGCCTCCCCTGGCCTCTTGATTCTGATTTCTGCAACAACCCCATCGGCTCCATCCACAGGGTCGAGGGTTCATGGTTCTCCGGTCGGATCCGAGGGGGGAGGTCTTGGATCGATCTTCATCGGTTCCGAGCCTTCCTCTCGGTGCTTCGGCCTGAGTGAGCTTGGAACCGACATCAGCTTCGGACCTCATCTCCTCGGCGCTGAGGGCTACTACTGTTTCATCTTCAGTTAGTCGGCCTTCGGAGCCGGGGGGAATCAGCCTTCGAGGTTATGAGGAGTGTGCTGGCCAGGTCATCAGCTGCCTCCTCCAGCACCGGTGTCGGTTTCGGATCATGCTCTATCCATGGGTAGCGAAGACCCTAAACCTCAGGATTCCTCCATGAGTGGTGCCCAACTTTCTGACCTCTCCCCAGAGTTTTTGCCTGAGGAGCCCGCCAGAAAGAGATTGTGTAGGAGGAAACACCTTGACTCCCTGGATGAGTCTCTCACGTCAGATACCGACCTTGAGGAGTCAGAAGGGTCTCCCAATTCGTCTTCTGAAGATATCTCTTTTTCAGATATCCTGGAGATCTTGAAGCAGAGAGGCGGCTGGCCATCCAAATCCCATTCTGATGAGGAGTCAGTGTTCCTGAAGGCTTTCGGGTCTCAACCCTCCACCTCTTGGGTTTCTCCCCCATTTGATGAGCTATTAGACCTTGTCTGTCGGAAGGTGTGTGAAACTCCTGACACTGTGGAACTGGTCCCAAGGAGACCCAATAAGTTTTTTTCCATCCCCTCTGACAAAGAGTATCTATCTAAAGGCGTTCCAGTAGATGCCATGGTGGTGGCAGCGGCCACCAAGAAGGAACTTGCTGAAACTTCGTCCACCGTCCATCCGCCTAACAAGGAGTCCCAGGCTATGGATAGGTATGGGAAGCATGTGTTTACCTCAGCAACCTTTATACTGTGGTTGCTGAACTACTTGACTCATTTTACGAGGCTCCAGAAAGATCTCCTAAAAGAGCTAGGAGATTCTCTACAGGGTAACATTTCTGATGCCGTGGCTCAGAAGGTCAATGCACAGATGTCTACCTTAAATTTCCTTACCAACTCCTCCATGAGGCTGATCTCATATGCAGTCGATGGAGTGAGTAGGGCTGCGGTTTTCGGAGGCTCTCTTAGGAGACACTCCTGGATGCGCCTGTGCAGTTTCGCGGAGGCCTTCTAGTCTACGTTCACCAATGCCCCATTTGATGGTTCATCATTGTTTGGAACCAAGGTGAAGGACACTCTCACTAGGTGTGAACAGGAAGGAAAAACCCTGTCTGTGGGAGTCCATTTTTCCATGCCTTCTAGACCTTACTTCGAGGGCCAGAAGGGTGGGAAAATGTGGTTCAGGAAGTCGCAGAGGTTTTTTTCAGGATGCACAAAGTGATTCCCCCTCCGGAGGCATGGGAGGGGGCGGAAATTCAGGTAGATGCCACCCTAGAGGTAGAGGAGGCCCGCGTAACCAGGGGGACCGTGGTTCCCCCTGTCAGCGCTCCTGAAGGGAGGCCCGACTGTGCGTCTCTGGAGCCAGTCAGGGGTCGCATTTCTTTATACACAGAAGCCTGGCAAGAAGTCACCCAAGACAAGTGGGTATTAAAGATAATTTCCAGAGGTTATCATATCCCCTTCTCTTCTCCTCCCCCGCCATCCAAGAGAATCCCAGACGTTCCACCCAGTCAAAGGGATTCCGCAACTTTATAAATAAAAAAGTTGCTTTCAAAGGAAGCCATCCAGCCTGTCCCCACAGACTAAGTAGGATTAGGGACTTACTCCAGATTCTTTTTGGTGCCGAAAAGAACAGGAGACCTGAGACCCATCTTGGATCTCAGCCGATTGAACCTTCATGTATAAAAGTCCAAGTTCCACATGGTCACCTTACAGTCAATACTCCCTCTGTTAGGGAAAGATGTGTGGATGTGCTCCATCGACCTCAAAGATGCTTACTACCATATCAAGATGGACAGGGCATTAAGAAGTCATTTACGCTTCCAGCTGGGAGCCAGTCATTTTCAGTTTCGCGCTCTGCCCTTTGGTCTCTTCAGAGACCCCAGGGTGTTCACCAAATGCATGGTAGTGGTAATGGCTCACTTGAGACATCAGGGATTCCAAGTGTTTCCATACCTAGATGACTGGCTCCTTTCTGCCATCACCAGGCATCTACTGTTACAGACTAGGGACACCATCATTACACTGTGCCAATGGTTAGGAATTACTCTAAATTGGAAAATATCTGCCTTGTTGCCCTCGCATCGTGTCACTTTTATCTGCGCTGAACTAAATACAGTGCTCATAAGGGCCTTCTTAGCAGAAGAGAGAATTCAGGCTCTACGCCTTACTACCATTGAGGAAGGTCAGGGCAAAGGTGGTCCACAAGTTGTTAGGGACCATGGCTGCCACGATCATGCTAGTTCCCCTTGCCTGACTACACATGAGGGTTCTTCAGTGGCTGCTTTTTGCCCAATGGTTACTGCAGCATCTACCACTCTCCAATTTTATTGTGATTACGGACACGTGCAAGCGTGATCTATGCTGGTGGCTTCAGGCCAGCAATCACAACGTGGGCAAGCCCTTTGTCACATCTTCTCCAGTTGCCATGGTGACCACGGATACCTCCCAGATCAGGTGGGGGGCATTATCTTGGCAGGACTGTCCAAGGCACGTGGCAGGATCACGAGACCTATTTGCATATCAATGTCTTGCAGATGAGAGCAGTGCTATTAGCGTTGCAAGCACTTCAGAGCTCTCTCCCTCTAGGGACAATTGCAGTCCACTCAGACAGCATGTCGGTGGTGTGGTACCTGAACAAACAGGAAGGAACCAAATCATACCCCCTTTGCAGAGATGCACTTCGAGTTTGCCAGTTGGCGGTGTCTTTCCAATGCTTTCTAGTTGCAACACATATACCAGGAAAGTCTAACGTGATTGCTGACAGACTGAGCAGAACTATCCTAATGCCTCATGAGCAGATATGTTGCGGAAGAGATATTCCACAGATGGGTTCAGCCTTGCTGCAATCTATTTGCCAGCCCCCTCAATGCCAAATGCAGCAGCTACTTCACCCTTATCTCCCTCGGAGGGGGAGACACCCAGGGATGCTCTGGCTCACGATTGGCCCTCTGGGCTTCTCTACGCCTTTCCACCGTTACCTCTGATATCAAAGGTCATTCAGAAAGCATAGACTTTGGAGAGCAAAATGATCCTCATTGCCCCATGCTAGCCTCGTCAGATTTGGTTTCCCTTCCTTCAACCCTATCCAATGGACAAGCCCTGGATTCTGGACCCATTTCCAGATCTGCTGACTGATATGTCAGGACAGTTCCATCCCTCCATCCAGACTCTCAGGTTGACAGCTTGGCTGCTCCAGTTCCGTCCTTAGTCAGGCTTCATGATTTTTCCCCGGAAGTGGTCCTTATTCTATCATCTTCCCACAAGCCTTCTACCAGGAAGATTTATTCCAGTAAGTGGAAGAGATTTTTTATTTGGGCCCGTGAGAGACATATTGATCCTTAAACAGCACCGCGGTGGTACAGCAAGAGGTTCTCCTGTTCAAATCTCGGCTGGAGTGCTATCTGTGTGGAGTCTGCATGTCCTCACCGCAGTCGAGTGGCCTCCGAAAGACATGCGTGAATGGGCGTGCCATCGCTGAAGGTTGGGCGTCAGGCTGGCAACTCAGCACCATAAAAATCGACTGCCAATCATTAGCAGACTGGAGTTCCACTGTGGCAACCCCTAATCAGGAAAAGCCGAAAAGACAGACAATACAGCACCTATTTCGGCAATATTTGAATTTCTTTCTCAGCTGTTTAGTCAGGGTTCAGCTGCGGCAACCATTAAAGTGCAATTGGCAGCAATTTCTACCTTTCACGTTGCTAATGAGCCCAACCTTATGGCTCATAGGCTTTGTAGGTCTTTTATGAGAGGGACATTGTTACTCCAACCTCCAGTCTTTGATCCAGTGATGCCATGGGACCTCGGTTTTGTACTACAGAAGCTCACCTCAACTCCGTTTGAGCCCGCAGCTATGTGTGACATTAAATTCTTGTCATGGAAGACAGTATTCTTGGTAGCCATAACTTCAGCTAGGTGGGTCTCTGAACTCCAAGCATTATCGATTAGGTCACCTTATTTGGTGTTTCACAAAGATAGGGTCTCACCCTTCTTTTGTTCCAAAGGTTGCCTCTGTTGTCAATATCAACCAATCCATTGAGTTGCCTGTGTTTTTTCCTGAATTCTCCAACAAGGAAGACTGTAAGTTTCATCAGCTGGATGTTCCCAGACAGTTGCGTTTCTATTTACATAGGACAAAAGATTTCAGGAAATCAGATCAAATGTTTGTCTTGTTTTCAGATACTAGACTTGGGGTTCTGGTTTCTAAGGTAACCTTGTCTCGCTGGATCTCCGATTGCATCTCATTTATTTATTCTTCCAATGGCAAAGAATTACCCTTTAAAGTGAAGGCTCATTCTACACAATCTGTGGCTACCTCAACTGCGTTTCAGGCTAGGATGTCTATGGATGATATTTGTGCTGCAGCAACATGGGCTTCGTCTCATACCTTTATTAGTCACTACAAATTAGATCTGGTCTCTAGAAGCAGATCTTCCTTGGTTTCACGGTGCTCAAGAGTATTTTTCACTGAGCCACCCAAGATCAAGGTGCTAGGGACGCTGTCCCATGAGTAAGAATGAAGGTGAGATTGGACTGCATAACATCAAGAAATTATGTACTCACAATAACGTTCGATGTATGTAGTCCATCTCGCCTTATATTCTTACTAACCCTCCCTCCTTCCCCCTCCTGGAGGACCTGGAGGTATTGTCTCTAGGTGTCAGTAGTCCTTTCTGTTGGGGTTGTTCTTCTCCATGTGTATGTGTGTGAGCTTGCAGCAAACAAGATCTGGGGAATAGGCCTGTTGCACAATGGGATACCTCTTAGCCAATTGAAGACTTTGAGCTAGAGTATGGCCGAGTCAGAGCCGAGCCCACGGGTAAGAATGTAAGGCGAGATAGACTACATACATTGAACATTATGGTGAGTACATAACTTTTTGTTTCCTCTATATGCCATTATGACTGAAGCAACATGGAGCAGGAGCCAGAAAGTAAAAAATTTCCCCAAAAAGATAATTGAATTGTGGTTTTCAGCACAGGTCACATTAACATGTCTTTACAGTTTAACACTGTTCATATTTTGTTTCTAAATTTTTTCTTGCATTTCTTGTACAGAAATGCTGAACCACCAGTCTTTCAGTTTTCACCAGAAAGAATCTCTTCATTTTTGATCAGAATGTTTTTACTTCAATCAACATTGTCTCCAAAACAGCAGGGTAACCTGTTTTAAAATAGAAATGTTGGATTCAAAAGATTGATTTGTATCCATTTGCAAGTAGAATTGTATCAAAGTTGGATGAATCCAGTTACAGTGTTATCACAAATGAGGATAAAACTATTAAACACTGTCTAGGAGAATGAAAAACAAGTTAGCATTAATGACAGATACATTTTAGATATATGGTAAGCCAGAGAAAAAAACTTCCATGTAAAAGCATTTCTGAACCAGAAGTGTTGGGACTCAAATGACTACATTTAGTTATGTAATGTGAATTTGGCGATGTGCATGATTCGCTGCTAAGAGATGAATAGTTTCTGGCATTATAAGTAATCAATTCAGAGACAGACTCCTGAAAGATTCAGATTTAACACTCTGTAAACATTGGTTGCTTGTAGGGCATGTGAAATTATAAGCATTCATTTAATAGGGCTATGTGAAGAGCTTGAAGTGTGTAAATTTGTCTATTTATTTATTGATTTATGTATTTACATTTATTTAACTGCCTTTTTCAGACATGCCCAAGACTCTAAAATGAGCAAACTAAAAACAAGAAGAAATGTTTTCATAAAAAAATTACAAATAAACTGATTTAACATAAACTTGTAAATAAAAAAAATAAAGCCAAATGCTTGTAAGTTAAGTAAAAATGAAAATGACACCATACAGCAATCCAAAATAGCACCCAGAAACCAATGTAGTTAGAAATAAAACTGCATGAACAAGGTATGGTCAAAGGCACAAAAAAGTCAGTGAGAGGCTCATAACTACATTTGTAGATTGTAGAAGTCTTGCTAGTTTTACAGAAGTATGTTAGCAAAAAAAAACTTAATTCACAAGATTTCAATATTCATTGCCAGTAGACTCGTGGTAAGTGCTCAGCTGTGTAGGTCTGGTTTATCTGTTCTCATCTGCCTAGTTCTATTGAACAGTTCTTGGTTTGTTAGTGGTTGCTACTGTTTGCCTCCAGGATTATGCTAATTTCTGTAAACTCTGTCAGCGTACAGCATACTGACATTTAACTAAACAAATGTAGTGTTTACTTCTTTTCCAGTTCATAGTCTGGTGCTTCTTCTGTACTAATTTTTACTGTTTATTGTCTTCTTTTGTTTCTACATCCTTGTGGATTTGTCATTTAAATAAACATTTGGAGTAGCATTGAGTGATTTTCTGTTATTGCCAGTTTTGCTGGCTTATTAGTTGATCTTCACCTCATCTCATGACTGTAGCAGATAGTGTATTAGGAAAGTTGCTTTAATTTTTTGGCTGTGCCATTTTGATTTTCTGTGGCTCAGAGCTCTAAACGGATATCAGAACTTGGAATGTGCTTGGATGTATATTTACTTGCACAGCCCATGACTTTCATTCATGAAACTCCAACTTTATTGTGTTCTATTTTGCATTACAGTGCTTTTCCTTGCAATTCATGTTTTTGATGCACCTGACTGATGTTTAGGATAAATCATAATGGTTATCATTTTTTTCCACTAACCAGAAGCTTTTGCTCCTGATTTTGTCTGCCTTGAAGACCCCTACTATGTTTCCTACCTGGAGCACTTTCCTCTGGAATCACTTTTTACATCTCCTCTAGCACTTTGATGTGCTACAGTCTGGCTCCCTTACTGCCATCTTGGGATTCAATGATGGTCTATGTCTGCTAACATGCAGATGTGTTTTTTGCTTCCTAACTGGAGTCCTGAAATCTACCAGTTTGTTGCCAGACCTGCTATCATGTTCTGACTGATAGAAGGGATGACTGTAAGTGTCCATTTAGTTTCTGCAAAGTTCTGGTTATCAGTTGATCTCATGTTAATCTGTTGCTGTTTGTGGGACATAGCCATTGCTAGGGCTTGTAAGTAAAAATCTCCATACATGATGTAAATCATTTAGTGGCTCTGGTAGTCATTTAACTTGGTGTTTTGGCATGCTATGAGCTGTTTTACTTTAACTTGCTTTTAATCAGCACTCTTGTTTATTTTTACTGCCAAGACTATCATTATTCAGTTTTATAAACAAATCCTTTTAGAAGCAGACGTGGTCAATTCCCCATGCCTGTCAGTGGCAGATGATGTTCATTGTGTTTCACTGTTGCAGTCATTACTCTTGGGTTATCCTGCTGGCAGGCTACCCGCAGTAGGCCTGAATTCCAAAGTCTTGGTCCGGCGTCGGTTGCTGTCGCCTCTTCCCTGATGTCTGTGCGCCAGGGGTATAAAAGATGCAGCCAACGCCATTTTCTTCAGTCTTTCTTGCAGTGCGGTGCCCGAAACAGAAGCAGTTAGCAAGTGCCAGTCGGCCGACTCCTGAGATTTTCGTGTTCGAATTTCAGATCTAAAGTCTTCATTTAAAGCTAAGTACCCCGTTGGGGAAACTTTTTTCTTTCTCCAGACCAATGTCAGAAAAAGTTAATAATTGTATTTCTTGTGGGAAGCAAATACCTCATAAGGACTTCCATTCTTATTGTATTCCTTGCCTAGGCCCTGATCACAACATTGCTAATTGCAGGTTTTGTGCTAGATTTAACCAATGCACTATTAAGCGTCGGTACGATTTTGCATTTCATTACTTTGGCCGAAGATTTAATTACACGATGTCGTCGGATAACCATCTGACTACTGCAATTCACAAGAAATTTCAGGAAAAGGACAGGCATCCGAGGTCCAAAACTGATGACGAGGCTTCTTCTAAGCCAGTCGCCGGTTCACCAGTTCTCAGGCGCTTTCGCAGCCCCTGACGCCCGCTACCTCAGAGCCGCAGGCCGCTTCCGACTCCCACATGGAGCAGACTAGGCCGCTGGAAACTCAAGGTATTGGACATTTGGAAAATATTCCCTCAGATGGGTCCGGAGCCGCTGAGCAGGCATCAGCTTCTGAGGGTGTTTTCAGGCCTACACAGTTATATGTAAAACCGACTACAGCTTCAAAGGCAAAGACTAAAGCACCACTAAAGACAAAGAAACAAGTGCAGCAAGCCCATGGACAGGCCTCCATGCCTAAAAAATAGATACTCAAAATGGCTGAAGACCTAATTACTTTGATCAGGGGTTCCCATCCCCTCCTGATAAGAGGCCTAGGCAAGAGACAGAATATGAATCTTCAGATCAGGTTTCCATTTCCTCTGACTCCTCTTCTGAACAGGAATACTCTCTTCCTCCCTATGAGGATTCTGATGCTGAAGAATCTATCCCTTCAGCCTCTCCTCCTGAGGCTTATTCTTTTGGGGAAACCCTGCATACCATGAGGGAACACTTCCACTGGGAGAGCCAAGACTACTCAGAATCTAAGAAAAGGCTCAGAGACTTTCTTTTACTACCTCAGCACAGGCCTCTTGCTATCCCCCTGTTTTAGACATTGTAGATGATGTATTTTCAGAGTCTGGCCTGTCTCCTGACTCTTTACCCTCTGCACCTGTTAAGCCAGACAGATACTACAAGGTTCCAGATTCACATAAATTTCTTTATAAAAACCCTGCTGCTGACCCAGAAACTATTTCACAGGGTCCCAAAGGGGTCAAGGCTTCCACTGCAAAAAACCCTATCCCCTCTGATAGGGATTCAAAGGCACTGGACAGATGGGGGAAAAAGGTTTACACTGCTGCTACCTTGGCTGTGAGGGCTTTAAATTGTCAATTTCATATGCTTAAATATCAGCAATACTTAATGTCACTGCTTAAACAGAAAATGTTAACAAATTCTGAATGTGCAGAAAGTAAGGAAATGCAGGATTTATTGCATGCAACTGAACAAGTGGGAAAGCATACTTTGCAATGTGGTTTTGATTCTCTGGAGGCCTCTTGCAGGGCCGCTGTTACGGGTTCTGTCATTAGGAGGCATGCTTGGTTAAAGGAACAGAATCTGCCTGATCATGTTAAAGCAAAATTATTAGATGCTCCATTACGGCATGATAATTTGTTTGGTGTTAAAGTAGAAGAGGTGTTGAAGAAAATGGAGGACAAAGCGAAATCTATGCAAACAGTTAAGGATTTCTTACAGGTGCAGCCACCCAGATTTAGCAGGAACTGGCCTACAACGAATTGGTCCTTTCCAGTGTCAGACAGGCCACAAAGAGGCAGATACGTATGCCCCAGAGGCAGATCCCAGCCCCAAGGCTCATACAGGCCTAAACAATGGGGTGCTTCTACCTCCAAAAGCGGAGAAGACAAATCACAGCCATACAGGAAACAGTCCCAATGACTTTCCTCTGCCAGCACCAAGCACTTATCTTTTGGCAGTCCCCTTTGGGCGAAGACTAGCACTTTTTTCACAAAATTGGCACATGATCACCCAGGACAAATGGGTCTTCAATATAGTGTCTCAGGGCTACAGGTTCCACTTTCTCACCCTGCCAAGGGCAAAGGGTATGCCAGACCTGCCACACAATCAATGGGCAGAGGCACAAAAGCAAGTTTCATCCCTCATGGACATGAGGGCCATTCAGCGAGTACCACAGCAAGAGCAGGAACAAGGATTTTACTCGAGACTTTTCTTGGTACCCAGAAAGGACAAAGCCTGGAGACCAATACTGGACCTGTGTATTCTAAACACATTTCTGGATGTTCCAAAATTCAAAATGTTGACTCTGCAACAGCTTCTGCCCATGCTGGGCAAGAAGGCTTGGCTTGTAACTTTGGACCTAAAAGAGGCATACCTGCATGTCCCAATCAGATAATCTTGCAGAAGATACCTCAGATTCATAGCTGGCTCAATGCACTACCAATTCTCTGCACTGCCCTTTGGCTTATCTACTGTGCCCAGGGTCTTCACAAAATGCCTGGCACCAGTAATTGCATTTTGCAGACAAAGAGGAATTCAAATATAGCCTTACTTGGACGACTGCCTTATTCAAGCAGAGAACAAGGACATTCTACTAAAGCATCTGGCATTTGTAAAAAGATTACTAATTTGCCTAGGGTACACAGTAAACGAAAAGAAATCAAAACTAGTACCCTCTCAAGAGATAATATTCCTGGGTGCAAGCTTAAACACAACTGCCCAGATGACTTATCTCACACCAGACAAACAAAGGCAACTGACTTCTTACTTCAAAATGATGGCAACAAAGACCCAGTTATCTGCAAGAAAAATTCTGCAGGCTTTGGGCTTCATGGCATCCTGCATTCTGCTAATTCCATATGCCAGACTGCATATGAGGAAACTACAATGGTATCTAAAAAGTGTTTGGACTCAACATTGCCACAGCCTGGAAACATTAATTACCCTCATTCCCTGCCTGCAACAGGAGTTTCGATGGTGGGCACAGGCCTGTCACCACAACAAGGGACAACCATTCACTTTACCCACAGCCAGGCAGACACTAACAATGGATGCATCAGATTATGCCTGGGGGCCCACATGGCAGGAAAATGTATTCAGGGCACATGGCCCGCAAGCCAGATGAATTTTCATATCAATCAAAAAGAGATGGTAGCTGTTCAGAATGCCCTGACAGCTTTCAAGGATCTACTTCATCCAGGACAACTACTGATAAAGAAGGACAATACTGCAGTCATGTGGTACATAAGCAAGCAGGGAGGCACACATTCCTACCCCTTCTGCAGACAAGCCATGATTTTGTGGGACACAGCATTGACTTATCAAGTTCACCTGCAAGCACAATTCCTGCCAGGAAAGATAAATATTGTGGCAGACGAACTAAGCAGAAACCATATGGATCCCCGCGAGTGGAAACTGGATCCACAAGTCTTCAGCATGATAACAAGGAAATGGGGATGCCCAGACATAGATCTATTTGTTTCCCCTCACAACTGCCAACTACAGAGATTCTGCACAAGGACTTATCACAAGCAAGCATGGAAAGTGGATGCCTTATCCTTCAGCTGGAAAAACATAACCGTATATGCCTTTCCTCCCCTGCCTCTCCTCCCCAAGGTACTCCTAAAGGTCAGATAAGAGAAGCCAAAAATGATACTGATTGACCCAGACTGGCCACGCCAGCACTGGTACCCAATCCTAAAGAACTTGTCTCAAGGTCCAGCCTGGACATTGCCTCAAATTCCTCACTGACCCAACAAAACAATCAGATCCTGCACAGCCAACTCAGGACCTTAAATCTGGCAGCATGGTGGATAATGTAGCCATTCAGAACACTCCTCTCTCCAAAGCTGTGATGGATGTTATTTTGGAGGCCAGGAGGCCCAGTACCAAAAAATCTTATGCAGAAAAATGGAAGAGATTCTGTGCTTGGAACCAGGCACAAGGAATTGACACTTTTGTACCAAATATTCCTCAGATTTTACAATACTTAACTGAGATGCTGGACAAAGGACTATCCTTTTCATCAATTAAGATCCATGCCTCTGCCATTTCAGCCCATTACAACATGGAACCACCTATCTTTTCTCATCCTTTAATAAGGCAGTACCTCAGAGGGGCCAAAAACATAAGACCTCCAAGGAGAGCACCAATACCTGCATGGGACCTCAATTATGTCTTGGAAAAACTCACACTGCCTCCTTTTGAGCCAGCCTCAACAGCTGATATAAAATTCTTATCCTGGAAAACAGCTCTGCTCCTAGCAATAACCTCTGCAAGACGAGTGTCAGAGTTACAAGCACTCATGGCTGTGGAACCTTTTATCATTTTCCATCCAGACAGGGTTTCAATGAGGACAAACCTGACATTTATGCCTAAGGTGGTGTCCAGTGTGGCCCTTAACCAAACCATTCACTTGCCTACCTTTTATCCAAACCCACAGAACAAGGGTGAGAGACTTCTGCATTCTTTGGACATACACAGACAGCTACGCTTCTACTTGGACAGAACTAAAGCTTTCAGAAAGACTGAGCAACTTTTAGTGGCATATGCTGCAGGATCACAAGGAAAGGTTATCTCAAAACAGACTTTCAAAATGGATAGGCCATTGCATTAGTTTCTGCTATTCACAACATGGCAAATCAGTGCCTAAGGACATTAGGCCACATTCAACCAGAGCAGCAGCCACTTCAGCAGCCTTCCTCAGAGGAGTACCAACCAAAGACAACTAGAGACTGCAACTTGGAGTTCAGTGCACACTTTTACAAAGCACTACCACTTACCTCTCTACTCTAAATCCAGAGCAGGCTTTGCCACTGCAGTTCTGCAGGACCTCATAGCCTCTCCTAATCCTATTTAGCCCCAGCCACCCATCCTCAGCTTTGGGATTCAACCCAAGAGTAATGACTGCAACAGTGAAACACAATGAACATAGTACAGTTGTGTACCTACCATAACTGTAGATGTTCGAGTTTATTCACTGTTGCAGTCCAGGTTACTCTCCCACCATCCCCCTTTCTTTTGCTGGGTCTTATCTGTACTTCTCTATTCTACACAACCTATGTGGTGTATTTGCTTGTAGATGAAGGAAATGATTACCTTAGTGCATGCATGTTTATTGGCATAATTTTTATCCTACCCTTTTGGGGGCAGCTGACATCTGGGGCAAGAAAAACTGAAGAAAATGGCATCGGCTGCATCTTTTATACCCTGGTGCACTGACGTCAGGGAAGAGGCGACAGCAACCGACACCGGACCAAGATTTTAGAATTCAGGCCGACTGCAGGTAGCCTGCCAGCAGGATAACCCAAGAGTAATGACTGCAACAGTGAATACACTCAAACATCTACATTTATGGTAGGTACACAACTGTACTTTCTTCGTGTTTCCCTGTTACAGTCATCACATTTAGGTTATCTGCCTGCAGGTAGTCCTCAACCGGCCTGAATACCAGAGTCTTCAGATTTCTGCATCGGATGCTGTCACTTCTTCCATGCTTCAGGTCATCAGGGGTATAAAACATGCAGCTGATGCCATTACATTAGTCTTTCTTGCCGTGCGGTGTCCGAAACAGAAGCAGTTCGCAAGTGCTGGTCGGCCGACTCCTGAAATTTTCGTTTTCGAGTTTCAGATCCGAAGTCTTCAAAAAAGATAAATACCCTGTTGGGGGTCCTTTTTTCTTGCACTAACCAATGTCAGAAAAAATAACAATTGTCTTGCCTGTGGAAAGCAAATACCTCATAGAGATTTTCATTCTTACTGCGTCACCTGTTTAGGCCCAGCTCACAACGTCCCTTGCTGTCGGTTTTGTGCCTTGTTCAATGCACGAACTATTCATTGCTGGGCTATTTTTGTAGCTAAATACTTTCATTCTTGATCTCCGTACTTCGAAATGGCTTCGTTAAACCATCCGACTACGGATCTTCTGAAAAAAACGTAAGGATAAAGACAGAGACAGACCACATAGGTCCAAAAGTGCCGATGATGCTTCCATTAAGCTAGTAGCCAGTCCACCGGTACTCAATGAGACGCTTTTGCAGCCCCTGATACCCGCTACTACAGATTCGCAGGCCTCTACTGAGATCCATTCGGAGTCCGGTATGCCGCAAAATGCTTCTTCGACTATGGAACCTGTGGATGTCTGTACCTTGGATGGGTTAGGAGCTGCTGTGTAGGCACTGGTTTCTGAGGGTGTATTCAGGCCTACAGACTTTCATATTAAACCAACAGCATCATTTCCAACTAGAAGTACCAAATTCCTCAGGCCTAAAACTCGCACTACGCCTAGAAAACTGACAACCAGACCACTGACTCAGGCCCATATGCCTGAGAAACAAATGCTTAGAATGGCTGAAGACCTTATTACTTTAATTAGGGAAAGCCAGCCTTCCCCCTCTAAGAGACATAGAACCGATTTTCTTTCTGATTCTTCTGATCAGGAATCTGATATCTCTGCTCCTTCTGATTACCATGAATTGCCCTTATCCACTTATGAGGATTCTGATGCAGAGGATTCCATTCCCTCTGCTTCCCCTCCAGAAGATTTGTCTTTTGGTGAAACCTTGCATACCCTTAGGGAGCATTTCTGCTGGGAAAGCCAGGACTATTCTTAGTCCAAAAAGAGACTTAGGGAATTCTTGCTCCTGCCTCAACACAGGCCTCTAGCTATTCCTCCTGTTCTGGCTGTTGTAGATGATCTTTTCTTGGAATCTAGCCTTACCCCAGACACTCTACCTCCAGCTCCCAGAAAACCTGACAGGTACTACAGAGTACCTGACTCTCACAAGTTCCTCTTCAAGAATCCTACTGCGGATCCACAGACCATTTCCCAAGGACCAAAAGGCATTAAGGCTACTGCTGCCAAAAATCCTACCCCTTCGGATAGAGATTCTAGAGCCTTAGACAGATGGGGTAAGAAGGTATACACTTCTGCTACTTTGGCCATTAGGGCTTTAAATTGCCAGTTTCATATGTTAAAGTATCAGCAACATATTATGGGACTACTTAAACAGAAAATGGTGTTGATTCCTGACTGTGCTGAACACAAAGACTTGCAAGATTTAATGCATTCTGCAGAACAAGTTGGTTAACATACTTTGCAATGTGGTTTTGATGCTTTAGAAGCATCTTGCAGGGCTGCTGTCACTGGGTGTGTACTTAGAAGGCATGTTTGGCTTAAGGAACAAAACTTGCCAGATCATGTTAAAGCTAAATTACTGGATGTGCCCTTAAACCAAGATTGCCTTTTTGGCAACAAAGCAGAGGAAGTCCACAAAAGGATGGAGGAAAAAGCTAAATCTATGCAAACTGTTAAAGATTTTCGACAAGTACAGCCTCCCAGATTCAGTAGGCATTGGCCTTCAAACAACTGGTCCTTTCCAGTCCCTTCCAGGCTTTCTCAGTCCAAACCCAGGAACAGCAGACCAAATCTACAGTTTCAGCCTACGCACAGATCTAAGCAGTGGGGGGCTCCCACTTCCAAAGCAGGGAGTAGTAAGCCAACCCCCTAGGAAAAAATGGCACAATGACTTAACCATAACCCTTCCAAGCCCTGCTCAACTACATGCTCCCTTAGGAGGAAAGGTCACCCTGCATGCAAAAAACTGGAAACTCATTACCCAGGACAAATGGGTTTTGAACATAGTTTCCCGAGGATACAGATTCCACTTCCACACACTACCAACCCCAAATGGTTGGCCAGACCTCCCCCAAGTCAATGGGCGGAGGCCCAACAGCAGGTTCTCTCTCTTCTCAGTATCAGGGCTATCCAACCTGTCCCAGCAGAACTAAGGGGACAAGGTTTTTATTCAAGACTTTTTCTGGTACCCAGAAAAGAAAACTCCTGGCGTGCTATCCTGGACCTCTCTATTCTTAACACCTTTCTGGTGGTTCCAAAATTCAAAATGCTAACTCTTCAACAGCTTCTTTCTATGCTAGCCAAGGATGCCTGGCTGGCAACCCTAGACTTAAAGGAAGCTTACCTGCACATCCCAATAAGAGAATCCTACAGACAATACCTACATTTCAGGGCGGGGTCCATGCACTTTCAGTTCTCTGCACTTCACTTTGGCTTATCTACTGTGCTCAGGGTGTTCAGAAAGTGTCTAGCTCCAGCCATTGCATTTTGCAGGCAGGGAAATGTTCATATTTACCCATACTTGGACGATTGTCTGATTCAGGCAGAAAGCCAGGACTTGCTATTTCAACACCTGGCATTTGTAAAGAAACTTCTAACCTCATTGGGGTACACTATCTTAGAAAGTAAATCTCACCTAGCACCCTGCCAACATATTGTATTCCTGGGAGCAAGCTTGAACACAACTTTCCAGATGGCACTCCTCACTCCAGAGAAACAAGTTTATTTGACAACCTACTTCAAACTATTGGCCACCAAAACCCAACTTTCTGCAAGGAAAATACTGCAAGCTCCTGGGGTTCATAGCCTCTTGCATTCTGCTAATTCCATATGCAAGACTGCGTATGAGGAAACTCCAATGGTATCTAAAAACTCTATGTTGTCAACATTCTTAGGATCTGGAAACCATGATTCCTATCATTCCTTGTCTAAGGACAGAGTTCCTTTGGTGGGCAGAGGACTCCTACCACAACAAGGGACTCCCTTTCACCCTACCCCCTGCCATTCAAACCCTAGCAACAAATGCATCAGACAATGCATGGGGGGCTCATATAGCAGGGCAGTGCATTCAGGGCAAATGGAACCCGAGACAGATGTCCCTGCATATCAATCAAAAAGAAATGTTAGCTGTACAGAATGCTCTGACAGCCTTCAAAGACCTTATTCTTCCAGGACAACTATTGGTTAAGACAGACAACACCACAGTTATGTGGTACATAAACAAGCGGGGGGAACCCACTTCTACTCTCTCTGCAGACTAGCCATGGCTCTGTGGAACACAGCTTTGACCTACCAAGTGCACCTACAAGCTCAATTCCTGCCAGGCAAACTAAATTCACTGGCAGACAACTTAAGCAGAAATCTCATGGACCCGCATGAATGGAAACTAAAACCTGAAATATTCAACCTCTTGAGGAACAAATGGGGGATTCCAGAGATGGACCTGTTTGCCTCCCCTTAGAACTACCAATTGAACAAATTCTACACCAGAACTCCCCACAGTCAAGTGTGGAAAGTGGATGCCCTGTCCTTTACCTGGGAAAGTCTCTCGGTTTATGCCCCCCCCCCCGTTTGCCTCTCCTCTCGAAGGTTCTGCTAAAGATCAAACAGGACAAGCCAGGGACAATACTGATTGCACCAGACTGGCCACACCAGCACTGGTACCCCCTCTTGCGCAGTCTGACACTGCTACAACCATGGCACCTGCCTCAGACCCCTTCCCTGCTATCCTAGCAGGCGGGCCAGATTCTGCACCCTCAGCTTCAAATCCTGAACCTTGCAGCCTGGCTAATTCCATGAATTCTCCTCTAGCATCCCTCAGTAAGCAGGTGCTGAATGTCATTCTGGAGACAAGGAGGCCTAGTACCAGAAAATCCTATGCTGAAAAGTGGAAAAGATACTGTTCTCGTCAATTAAGATTCATGCCTCTGCCATTTCAGCACACTATAATACTGAACCACCCCTATTCTCTCACCCCTTGCTAAAACAATTTCTTAGAGGGGCCAAGGAGAGCTCCCACTCCAGCCTGGGACCTTAACTTTATATTGGAAAAGCTCACTCTTCCTCCCTTTGAGCCAGCTGCAACAGCAGAGTTGAAATTCCTTTCTGGGAAAACTGCCTTACTTCTAGCCATCTCTTCAGCAAGAAGAGTGTCTGAATTACAGGCCCTCATGGCAGTGGAACCCTTCATTATCTTCCATGCGGACAGGGTTTCAATCAGGACTAATCCTTCCTTTATGCCCAAGGTGGTGTCTAGTGTGGCCCTAAACCAGTCCATTAATTTGCCTACTTTTTTCCCTAATCCACAAAACAGAGGGGAATGGATACTGCACTCTCTGGATGTGCACAGACAACTTAGCTTCTATTTGGACAGGACTAAGCCTCTCAGAAAATCTGACCAGCTCCTAGTTGGCTTTGCTGCAGGGGCAGAGGGGAAGGCCATTTCAAAGCAAACCACCTCCAGATTGATAGCCCATTGCATTAAGTACCATGGAAAACCTATCCTACCGGGGATAAGATCACATTCCACCAGGGCTGCATCTACCTCTACAGCATTTCTCAGAGGAGTTCCTACCAGGGACATCCTGGAAGCTGCTACCTGGAGCTCTGTACATACCTTCACCAAGCATTACTACCTGCCTATCTTTTCTCAATCCAGAGCTGGATTTGCCACAGCAGTCTTGCAGTGATTAATAGCTGACCCTAAATAACTACCTCCTCCCTTCCTTTGCTTTGGGAATCAAACCAAATGTGATGATTGCAACAGTGAAACACGAAGAACATAGTACAGTTGTGTACACTTACCATAAATGTAGATGTTCAAGTGTATTCACTGTTGCAGTCCTGATTACTCTCGCTCCAGCCCCCTGACTTTTCTTGGCTCTACCTTTCCTTCTTGTTTGGTATGTATTTTATCTTGTGTATTTGCTTTTTGATGGGGGTGTACAATACCATATAATTGTTTCCTATTGTGGGGGCACCTGACATCCGGGGAAAGAAAAACTGATGTAATGGTGTCAGCTGCATGTTTTATACCCCTGATGACCTGACGTCATGGAAGAAGCGACAGCATCCGATGCAGAAATCTGAAGACTCTGGTATTCAGACCAGCTGAGGGCTACCTGCAGGCAGATAACCCAAATGTGATGACTGCAACAGTGAATACACTCGAACATCTACATTTATGGTAAGTGTACACAACTGTACTTTTTTCAGCACTTGTATGTTTTGTGCATGCCCCAAAGTGACATGTAGAGGAGGACCAGCACTGGCACTCCTGGGTGTGTTTCCTTGGTGGGTCTCATTCCTGCTTTTATTGCATGAAATGGTGGGAGTCTGTCCTCTAGGTAGTACCGTGGGTCTAGCTTTTCCAGCAGTGGTAAATACATGTGATAACGTTTTTGCTATTAACAGGAAGCCAAGTGGTGACAAGTACAAACCATCTCTGGCAAAGCATCATGGTTTGTTGATCATGTCTCCCCAGGCTGACAGATATTGAATCTGATTGTTGTGACACCAGTAACTAAGCCAATTTTTGAAGTCAGTCATTTTTTACTGGTACTGTGGCATCATCATTGGTGAAGGTAGGCTGCTACTCAAGGCTAGATTCATACCCACCTGGAAAATATATTCAGAGAACTCCATCATGTCTCTCTTCATATAGGTTCATAGGTAGGTACTAGGCTATCTTCCCGAGGGCATTTATAATCCTAGCCAAAGTGTGTCAGCATTCGTCACCCCGTTGCTTAATTAATTGATCCCCTGTCAAGCAGAGCCAATGAAGTGATCCCAGGGGTGTATTTTCTGTTACCCAGCCACTCATCAAGGTTTCTCTTGAAGAGTGTTAGTGAGGGGCTCTGCCTGATGTAATTTGGAATTTTGTTCCAAAGCATGGGGAGTCTCTGTGACAGGAATCTATCCCTCCAGCATGTTCTATTTATTGTTGTGGTGAGGTTTAGAACACTAGAGTACGTGGCTCACAGTGACTTGGATTTCTTTAGGTGGAGCATGTCCATCAATTCTGAGTTGGACATGGCTTTGTAAATCAGGAAGAGATCACCTCTGAGTAAGCGATATGCCACTGAGTACAGCCGGAGTTTTTTTTCAGTCAGGCTGCATAGGACATATGTTTGAGGCCAGTAATCCTCTTGGTGATGTACTTTTGTGGTGTTCTCAGCTGTTGGAAGTGTCTTGTGAGGTACATCCCAAATGGGGCATTGTACTCTATGATGGGTCTAATGAGTGACAAGTAGAGGGGCACTATAACCTCTTTATTTCTAGATGCGAACCTTTTAGTAATTAGATGGGCCACATAGAAGGATTTCCTAACTACTTTGGCAATATGATTGTCAAAGGGGAGATTACTATCTACCTGGGTCCCCAGATCTCTTATTACCTCTTCTGTATTAAGGGGGCTGCCACCTATGTGGTAATTCATGGGTGTTTTGTTTTTCCCAAATGGGATGACTATGCATTTTTTGGCATTTAGCTTGAGGCCATGACTTTGACACCAAGTGTCCGTCTCAGTAAGGCCCTTTTGGAGGATGTCCGTGTCAGCTGGAGAGTCACTTATGGCTCCCAGTTTGCAGTCATCAGCAAACTTGGTTAGCCATAGTCCTCCTGTGTTTGCCTGTACTTCTGGGAAGAATATGCTGAACAGTAGGGGTCCCAGGACCGAGCCTTGGAGGACACCACTTGTGACTGTTTTAGAGTCGGACCTGGAGCCTGCTATTCTTACCATGTGAATTCTGTCTGTAAGCCAGTTGGCAACCCATCTTGTGACGTAGGGGTTTATGTTCAGGCTGGTGAGTTTTTCTGTAATACCCAAGTGGAGAATGGTGTTGAAAGCCTTGGCAAGGTCAAGGTAGGCTGTGTGAACCACCTTTCCCTCGTCTATGGCCTTGGTGACTGTCTCGAAGAAGTCAACCAGGTTTAGTAGGTATGATCTGCCCTTAACAAAGCTGAACTGGGTCGGGTCAAGTGTTTGGAGGTTCCCAATGTCTTTGTTAATGAGTTCCATGATGATGTGCTCCATAGCCTTGCAGACCAGGCTAGTCAGGCTTATGGGGCGATAGTTACCAGGGTCAGGTGTGGCCCCTCCTTTGTGGAGAGGAATAACCATTGCTGTGCGCCATTCTGTGGGCACATAGCCTGTGGAGAGGCTGAGGCTGAACAGCGTGTTTAGGTGGGGGATTAGTTTGTTCTGTAGTTTGTGCAAGACGCAGCCTGGGAGACCATCTGGTCCCATTGACACTGTGTTTTTGGCTTTTGAAAGGGCTGTTTTCACCTGTGCATCTGTGATTTTTGGGACACTACACTTTTCCGGTATTGTTGTGGGCCCTTTTGGAGGTGAGAGGGGGGTGAAGTTTGCACTTAATCTATCTGCCAGGATGTTGGCAATATCAGTAGGTTCAGTATATTTTGTGCTATTTTGCACTAGTTCAGTGCATATCTGCGAGTTGCTACTTAGATTCTTAACATAGCTAAAGAAGGCTTTGTGGTTATCTTTTGAATCCTTGGCTATTTTTCTTTTGAAGTTAGCCTTGGATGATTTCATGAGGGACCTTAGTTTCTTACTGATACTGATCAGGGATGTCTTTCCTTCTTGGGATTTGCTTTTTTTTCCTGAATTTCCTCCTCCTGTTGTATAGCCTATGTATTGCAGGGGTCCACCAGACTGGTTTCCTTCTCTTAGAGGAGTGAGTCTTGGTGGTTTTGCTAGGGATGGCACAATCCATGCATCCTTGTAGGTGCTCATAGAGTGCATTTGTAAAGGTTTTTTCATCTTGGGCAGCATTATCCTTTAGCGTGGGGGCTTTGAAACTTACTACCTCTGTCTTAAGTAAGGTGAAGTTTGCTTTAGAAACTTTTTTTTACTGTAGTTTCCTTAGTTGGGGGTGGTGGTGGGGTGTGGATATCTAGAGTGATTAGTTTATGGTCTGATCTAACCAGTGACTGGTTGACCTCCGGTGTGGAACACCTGTCACCCATGTTGGTGATGACCAGGTCCAATATGTTTTCACCCCTGGTAGAGGAGTTTACCATCTGATCCAGGGCATTTGAGTTGATGAATTCCAGGAAGCGCTGGGCCTGGGAGTTTGTACTCGAGCAGTTTTCCCAGTGAATGGTAGGGTAATTGAAATCACCCAATATCAGGGTGTTCAGTAGGACCTTCATGTTTTCCAGTGTCTCCAGAAAGGTGGAGTGGTGGTCCTGGGTCATGGAGGGTGATCTGTAGCAGGCCACAATTTGCATTGCAGATTTGCCCAATGTTAGTTGCACATTGATGATCTCAGAGATATCATGTTGCATCACTAACCTGGAGGTGTAGGTATCCTTGATGAATATGGATACACCCCCTCCTTTTTTGTTTCGGTCCATGTTCTGTGGCCGAAACGTGTGGTATGAGTTGTAGCCCGGTAGTGCTGGGGTGCTCTCTGGAGCCTTGAACCAGGTTTCAGTTACTGCACAGATGTCGACGTTCTCCATACTGAGGAGTGCTTCAGGCACATGCATTTTGAGATTTAAACTCCCGGTGTTGAGTAGCATAACCCTCAGTTTTTTGTTAATTGTGCCATTTATGAAGGTGGGTTTGACTTTTGAGCCTTGCCTAAAAAAAGGCACTATGGGGCAGCAAGAGCCTTGGCCAGTATTCGAAAGCCTAGGGGTGATGGGTGCAAGATGTCTCTTGTGAAGCAACGCAGCTTGTAGAGCATGTCGTCCCAGGCTGACAGACACTGGATCCCCTTTGAATGACACCAGAAACTTAGCCAATTGTTTCTTTACACTGAGGTATCATTCTTGGTGAAGGCAAGATGCTGCTCAGGGTCAGGGTCATACCAGTTTGGGCTACATGATCAGAGAGATCTTCCATGTCTCTTTTCGTGTAGTCCAGGGAGGTACGTCTCAGGTCATTCACACAAACATGAACAATGACAGAGTCATATTTGTCCCTTGAGGTACATCTTAGGCCATTTATGCCCACATGAACTATGACTGTGTCATACTGGTGTTTGTAGTTTAAAAACATAATTGCATGTGTGATCTGGCAATCCTGGCTCCAGACAATTCACTGTGGTCTTCTTGTTTAGCCTGGTAAGGGGGAGAACAGTATGCTTTACAATAGAATTCCCAATAACTGGAATGTTTGGCTGTGGGGTGTATTGACTTATGGGCTTGGAAGCTGGGCTACTATGATTTTCAGAGTTTTGTTTTGTGTTGTGTGAAGTGCTGTCTTTTTTGAGTGTGCGTGGGGTCACCGAGAGATGCTTTTAGGAGGTCTTGGAGGTTTGGGTAGATTACAAGTGAGTTCCTCTGCATATGTTGGTCTATGTGTTTGTTTCTTAGTGTTGACAATGAGTGGTTTGGGTGTAAAGCTGACAACCTGGTTTGCATTTTCCATGTATGTGAGAGCTTTGCCTCCAATAACATTGTGTATCTACATCTCTCACATGCTGTGGTTGTCTGTTTTAAAATTAAATGTTTGTCAGTGAACATGAGGAAGTTACTACACTGCCTCAGGATGCCCATATCCAAAAGTTCAGAAACAGAGATGACAGGGAAGCATCTATCTTTAGTAGATGGGAATTAGTAGGGGAGAGTCACTTGATGGTCTAAGTGAGTGTGTTTAGTAGTATACTTTTAAATGACTTGCAGTGGCACTGCCATCTTTGCAAACAAGCAGCTCTTCGAGCAGCTGTGAACAGTGGGAGACTGTGGAGAGCATTTCCTATACAGGATTTTAAACTGGAGAGGTTTGTTTATATACAAGGCATGGGAAACTGCGTTTGAGTGATGTGCTAACATGAAGCTTTTATACCAGCACAGTTAAACCCACAGGCCAATCAGATAAACACACAATATGCCTTCCAACAGTGGTGGGGACTGTGAAGAGGAAGAGTCCTCAGGAAAACAGTGAGAGATGTCATTAGAATTCGTGATAGATTCATAGCACCTTAAACTCCAGCCTTATGATAGGGCAGTATTCATAATCCCAGCCTATGCCCCACAGCAGAGCTGTGATATAAGGAAAAGAGTGCATTTAGACAGCAGCTGCTGAAACTACTAATGTGGGACAACAGGAATTGGTGTTAATGAGTGACCTGAATGCACATAGCAGAGCAGACAGAACAGGATATGAGGATTGCCTTGGTCCACATGGTTGGAGCAACAGGAATAAAGAAAAATATGTCATTGCAAATGGTTTGAGAGTAGCCATCACATAGTTCAGAAAGAGAGACATTCACAAGATCACATACAAGAGTGGCCAACATGCAACTCAGGCAGACTTCCTGCTCATAAGGAAAGGGCACTGGAGTAGAATCAGCCATTGCAAAGTCATCCCCAATGAAACAGTCAGCCCACAGCATAAATCACTGGTTGCCACAATCGGTTGCAAGCAGTGGTCAGAGAAACCTCTAAGGTCAACAGGGACCAGGCTGAAAACTTGAAAGTTGACTGGAGAGAATGCACAATTGTTTAAGGAATTACTCAGGGCTTTAGCATCTCATGAAGAAAGGGAAATAGGTGGAGTTGAAGAAGAATGCCAGTGCCTCATAAAAGTGTGTGTGAGGAGTACAGAACAGATATGCAGCCAAGCCAAGGTATGGAAAATAAGGTGCATATGGAAAGCTGGTGGTGGAATGTGCTGGAAGTCATCAAAAGGAGAAGGAGTTTAGGAAAAAGTGGGGGATAGAAAAGATAGACCAAGCTAGGACGGAATACTGGTTGCCTAACAGACACTAAGAGAGCAGTTGCAAAGGCGAAGAACAAGGCATCAGAGGCACTCCACCAGCTTCTGGAAGGTAAGTCAATAGGTGGCACAAAGAAACTATATCAGGTTGCAAGGCAAAGACAGAAAGATAAAGAAGATAGTCAAACACCCTTCATAAGTGATACCAGCAACAACCTGCTCACCAGTCCACAGGGCATCAAAGGCAGATAGGAGTACTTCCAGCAGCTTCTGAAGGAAGAAAACCTACAGAAGCTGTACTGCTCCAGACATACCCTACAATGACAGAAGAGGAGGAGCCCACCATAGAAGAAGTAAGCACAGTATGAAGGAAAATGAAGTCAAGGAAAGCAGCAGGCTCAGATGAGGTCACAGCAGATATGTTAAAGATGCTGGGTGAAAAAGGGGAAAATAGCTCCTGAGGGTACTTGTAGCAGTGTGGAGAGAGAAGCATATCCCATATGACTGGAGAATAAGCATACCAATGCCAGTGTTAAAGAAAAGGGGCCATTCATAACTGGGCAGTACAGAGGTATCAAACTTCTGTCACATTGCGTGAAAGTTGTGGAAAGGGTGATTGATAAATGAATACACAGAGTCAGAGAAAGTAAGATGGGAGGGGAGCAGTTTGGATTCAGATCAGGATGCAACACAACTGACATGATGTTTGCAGTGGGACAGATAGCTGAGTTGAAGTTAGAGATGAGGAAAGAGTCCAACTGGGTATTCCTAGACTTAAAGTATATGACATGGTCCTAAGAAAACTGATTAGGGCAATCCTGCAGGCAGTGGTTCAAAGTCTCAGAAACATTGGTAGAATTAGTGCAAGCTATGTATGAGGACCCAATGGCTCAAGTTCAAACCAGTGTTAGCTCACACAGAGGGGTTCCCAGTGGGACTGGGGGTCCACCAGGGTTCAGCTCTAAGCCCACTGCTCTTCTACATTAGCAAAGTGGTTGGAAGGGATATATCAATGAAGTTGCTGTATGCAGAAGATCTGGCATTACAGGGAGGCTCTGAGCAAAAACTTAAGCAAAGGATAGGGGAATGGAATACAAAATTGAAGGGAATAGGATGAAACTGAGACAGGTGTATTGGCAGCAAATGGAGTTCAGAAGAAGCTGAAAATTAGATAGAAAGGAAGAGAATGGAACAGGCTAATAGCTTCAAGTATCTGGGGCAGATGTTTGACTTCCTCATTCAGACTTCCCTTCTCCTTAAAGTTAGAATCAGAGAGGTTTTAACCAACTGGCAAAGAGTGTCAGGTATAGTATGTGACAGACGAATGTCAAAGAAGCTGAAAAGTAAGGTGTACAAAACAGTAGTGTGACCAGTACTACTGTATGGTACAGAAATCTGGGCAATAAAAGCAGAATAGTTCAGGAAGCTAGAGGTGACTGAAGATGAAGTGCCTGAGATGGGTGGTAGGATGCACACTATGGGATAAATAAAGAAATGAGGACATGAATGAATTACCACATCGATGGTAGTCCACTGAACACAGAAGGCGTTATAAGAGATCTGGGAACACAGGTTGACACCAACCTCTCTTTTGACCACCACATTGCCACTGTGGTCAGAAAGTCCTTCTATGTGGCACATCTCATTACTAAGGGTTTGCATCCAGGAAAAAAGAGGTCATTGTCTCTTTCTACTCTTCCCTCATAAGGCCAGTCATTAAGTATAGTGCCCCATTTGGCATGTACCTCATTAAACACCTGCAACAACTGGAGAAGCTGCAAAAGTACCTCACAAAGAGGATCCTAGGCCTTAAACATTTGTCCTATATGGACAGACACAAAGTAACTCCAACTATTCTCTGTCTCATATTGCCTACTTAGAGGCAATTTCTGCTTGATTTACAAAGCCATGTCTGACCCAGAACTGTTAGAAATGCTACATCTAAAGAAATCCCAATCCCTCCACACCACACACTCCAGAGACCTCAACCTCATTACCACAATCAACAGAACATGCTGGAGGGACAGGTTCATAACCCAGAGACTGCCCATGCTATTGAATAGATTTCCCATACAAGTCAAGCAGAGCACCTCACTGGCCATCTTCAAGACAAAACTTGATGAGTGGATGGGAAATAGAAAATTCACCCCAGAGATCACTCCAGTGGCTTTACTTGACAGAGGCACTGGGAACTAAGGTTGGGTGGCCCAATGCCAGGGTAATCCTATGGCCTAGGCTTGTAAAGGCTCCAGGGCCAGTAGCCTAGTACACACCTATGAACTCATAAGAGCAGAAGCCAAAGTGGCTCCAATTCCAGAAAAGGTCAAAGAGGACAGATTATGGTGGTTTAGGCACATGTGCTGTAAAGCAGAAGACAATCTGATGAAGAAAATTTGGGACAGACGTGAAGAAGGCAAGAAGAAATAATGGCCTCCAAGAAAGACATAGATGGATTTTGTGAGAGAACACCTGCCAAAGCCAGGCATTAGTGTTGAAGAAGACAGGAGAGTAGCATTGAATAGAGAGAGATCGAGACATGACACCTGACCTCATGTAGAAAATGGGAAAAAGTGGGTTGATGATGATGACTTGGACAACCTTTTAATCCTTAAAGAAAGTAAAACAGCATGCCAGAGATGTACATACATAACTTTCTTGGAGGTAAAAATCTCAGTTACAAAGACTGTCACGAACACACACTTTACATCCTTCACACATACTGCTCACCACACACATGGACCTTCTTATGCTGAGACACTTAAAAGAAATCTTTCCAAACCTCAAAGACCTCCTAAGCCATCAAACAGCAACACCTATCCTCAGCAATCATTAAAGCACAGACCAAAAGCAACACCTAACACCACGCATAAGCCTATACCCAGTGATTCCCCAAGAACAAAGCCCATAAGGCAAGCAAACACTTTACCTAGTACTCTTGTCATATGGTATTCTATTGTGCAACACACAGATACCCCTCTCACCAGAATTGACAAGGAGAAGATAATAGTTACATGCCTATCTGGAGCTAGAATTTGCAGTATTATACATGCACTGATGTCACAGCACCGCAGGTGCCAGTATGATTCTATCATAGTCCATGTGGGTGTAAATGACCTAAGACCTACCTCACTGGACTATATAAAAGCAGACATTGTGGATCTCTCTGAACATGTGTTACAGACAGGTACATGCCTTGGACTGAGCAGCATTCTACCTTCACTAAGGATGATGCCAAAGTATAAACATAAAATTATTAATTTTAATAACTGGCTTAATTTATGGTGTCACTCCAGGGGAAACCAATATCTATCAGCATGGGAGGACATGGTTAACAGACCATGTTGCTTTGCCAAGGATGGACTGCACCTGTCCCTTAGGCTTCCAGTTTTGGCTAAAACTTTATCTACCCCCTTAGAACCTTTTTGAATCCAGGAAGAAAGAGGTCATTGTCTCCCTCTACTCTTCCCTCATTAGGCCAATCATTGAGTACACTGCCCCATTTGGTATGTACCTCATTAAACACCTGTAACAACTGGAGAAGCTGCAAAAGTACCTCACAAAGAGGATCCTAGGCCTTAAACATTTGTCCTATATGGACAGACTCAAAAAACTCCAACTATTCTCTGCCTCATATCACCTAATTAGAGGCAATTTCTGCTTGATTTACAAAGCCATGTCTGACCCAGCTCTGTTAGAAATGCTACATCTAAAGAAATCCCAATCCCTCCACACCACACACTCCAGAGACCTCAACCTCATTACCACAATCAACAGAACATGCTGGAGGGACAGGTTCATAACCCAGAGACTGCCCATGCTATGGAATAGATTTCCCATACAAGTTAAGCAGAGCACCCCACTAGCCATCTTCAAGACAAATCTTGATGAGTGGATGGGAAATAGAAAATTCACCCCAGTGGCTTTACTCGGCAGAGGCACTGGGAACTAAGGTTAGGTGGCCCAATGCCAGGGTAATCCTATGGCCTAGGCTTGTAAAGGCTCCAAGGCCATTAGACTAACACACCTATGAACCCATAAGAGCAGAAGCCAAAGTAGCTTCAATTCCAGAAAAGGTCAAAGAGGACAGATTATGTTGGTTTGGGCAATTGTGCTGTAAAGCAGAAGACAATCTGGTGAAGAAAATTTGGAACAGACATGAAGAAGCCAAGAAGAAATAATAGCCTCCAAGAAAGGCATAGATGGAGTTTGTGAGAGAGCACCTGCCAAAGTCAGGCATTAGTGTTGAAGAAGACAGGAGAGTGACATTGAATAGAGAGAGATGGAGACATGACACCTGACCCCATGCAGAAAATGGGAAAAAGTGGGTTGATTATGATGACTTGGACAACCTTTTAATCCTTAAAGAAAGTAACACAGCATGCCAGAGATGTATATACATAGCTTTCTTGGAGGCAAAAATCTCAGTTACAAAGACTGTCGAGAACACACACACTCTACGTCCTTCACACATACTGCTCACCACACACGTGGACCTTCTTATGCTGAGACACTTAAAAGAAATCTTTCCAAACCTCAAAGACCTCCTAAGCCATCAAACAGCAACACCTATCCTCAGCAATCATTAAAGCACAGACCAAAAGCAACACCTAACACCACACATAAGCCTATACCAGTGATCCCCCAAGAACAAAGCCCATAAGGCAAGCAAACACTTTACCTGGTATTCTTGTCATAGGGTATTCTATTGTACAACACACAGATGCCCCTCTCACCAGAATTGACAAGGAGAAGATAGTAGTTACATGCCTAGCTGGAGCTAGAATTTGCAGCATTACACATGTACTGAAGTCACTGCACCACAGGTGCCAGTATGATTCTATCATAGTCTATGTGGGTGTAAATGACCTAAGACCTACCTCACTGGACTATATAAAAGCAGACATTGTGGATCTCTCTGAACATGTGTTACAGACAGGTACATGCCTTGGACTGAGCAGCATTCTACCTTCACTAAGGATGATGCCACAGTATAAACAGAAAATGATTGATTTTAATAACTGGCTTAGTTTATGGTGTCACTCCAGGGGAAACCAATATCTATCAGCATGGGAGGACATGGTTAACAGACCATTTTGCTTTGCCAAGGATGGACTGCACCTGTCCCTTGGGTTTTCAGTTTTGGCTAAAACTTTATCTACCCC